>NW_026889777.1:3507500-3960000 GCF_033153115.1 Saccostrea echinata
TCATATGAAGCAAATCATATGAGTCACATATGATTCACATATGTGAATCATATGAAAAGTTTTAGTGTGTTTCAAGTCATTTACATATGAGAATCATATGAAATGGGCATCATATGTATATCATATGAAACATTTATGTGGGGTTTTTTTTTTCATATTTTTCAAAAGGAAATACACACTTGTACACATTGAAAACCAGGTATTTCTGCTTTAGATGAAATTTCAGTACATTCCAATGATCTGTTAAATACCTGTAAATATTTGATAATGCTTGCATAATTTTCCAAAAGTATCTTCATCAACAGAAATAACTAATATCACACAGTGCACACTTTAAAAAAGAAAGTATACAAACAAGTCAGTAGCATTTGTCGATACATGTATTTTACATATTCTAAAACGAGTACAAATTATTTGAAAGGATTTCAGCAAAATGATCAAGGAAATGAACATGTATACATGTACCAATAAATATCATAATTAGATCATGAACTTGTATAAAAATACCATATGGCATGGAAGTGTCCTTAGCAAAATTGAAATATCTGCAATAACATTTGTCAATATATGTAATCTCTATTGTAAATTTATGACAAATCATAAATTCAGATTACATGTACCTACAGCATATTTAACACATAAATGAGTATGAAATCACAAAGGATGGTGTCTCGATCGAACAAAGATACATATATACATATATATAGTTTTTCATGAAAATGTTTATGTATTTATGCATAAAGCATAAAATATAAAAAGTGAATACATTAAAATGAGATTTTACAATCAAAATGATATTAGAGTATACATATAAATATAGAAAGCCTTGCATGTCAAAGTCTGACAAGATTAAGTACATCCTCCTCATTCATATTTATTCCAGATATTTCCTAATTCTTTTCTCTTCTTTCTCTGTCAACTTTTCCCATTTGTCCTCCCTCTGATCTTCCATCATCATATTGAAAATTCTTTGAATTGTACCCAAAATGCAAATCCACCAATGTCCCCTTTCTGAACAATTTGTTTGTGGCACAGAATAATCTCTAAAAATTATTTTGAAAATAATTAGCATTAATAATAATAACAACAGGTCCATGGACCACATTGTTCACCTGAGCAACAATGGCAAACTCACTTAACTCTGACACAAGTGGCTTTTGTGAAATGTGTGTCAATACAAAACAAGAGGCCCATGGGCCACATCGCTCACCTGAGTAACTTTGGCCATGCTGTTCATTACCAGACTTCCCCCTTGTAATACCTATTGTGGCCCCGCCCTACCCCCAGGGGCCATGATTTGAATAATTTAGAATCTACACTACCCCAGGATGCTTCCACATAAATTTCAGCTTTTCTGACCCAGTGGTTCTTGAGAAGAAGATTTTTAAAGATTTTTCCTACATATTTCAATGTAAAACTTGTATTTCCTATTGTGGCCCCGCCCTACCCCCGGGGGTCATGATTTGAACAATTTAGAATCTACACTATCCCAGGATGCTTCCACATAAGTTTCAGCTTTTCTGGCCCAGTGGTTCTTGAGAAGAAGATTTTTTTATGACCCCACCCTATTTTTGTCTTTTCTTGATTATCTCCCCTTGTAAGGGGACTTGGACCTTTATTTTCACAATTTAAACTCCCCTTCCCCCAAGAATACTTTGTACCAAGTTTGGTTAAAATTGGCCAGGTGGTTCTTGAGAAGAAGTTGAAAATGTGAAAAGTTTACAGATGGACGGACGGACAGACGGACAGCTAGACAGACGGACGGACGACGGACAACGGGTGATCAGAAAAGCTCACTTGAGCTTTCAGCTCAGGTGAGCTAAAAAGTGCTGGAATAAATTGCAAAAGTATTTTTTTGATATTTGTTCCATACTGAACAAATTTACTCAAGATTCCCTCCTTAGGCCCCACTATTGTAGCAATGTAGAATTTGTTAAAAAGACTTAATTTTTTCCTATACACAAGTATAAATTACTATGTAAAACTTTGCAACCCTTCAGGGGCCCCACTGGTGATTTAATGGTCATTGTTTCAACAAGCTTGAAACAACACTGCATAGGGATGTTTGCAAAATAATATCACAAGTTTTAGTGTGGTAGTTCTTGAATAGCAGATTTTTAAAGACTTTACCCTATATAATCTATAGGTTGAACTTTGAACCCCTACTGGTACCTTACTATTGGTCCTCTTTGCCAAGTTCAGTTGAAATTAGTCCAGTGGTTCTGGAGAAGAAGACATAAATGTGAAAAGTTTATGCCAACAATGATGATGATGGACAATAGACAATTTTGATCAGAAAACTTCACGTGAGCCTTCGGCTCAGATGAGCTAAAAACAAGTACTTTCATTTAAAATGAAAGTACTTGTTTTTAGCTCATCTGAGCTGAAGGCTCAAGTGATTTTAAAGATGAATATGATTGGAACAATTGTTTGTGACATCCAACAAACATGAACTAATTTTCTATCATTGATCATATTTACTAGCAAAGATGTCCTTCCAATAAACAAATATATACAGTGTATCTCAAATTTTTAACATTAAAGTTTAACATCAATATTTTTACAATTTAAAATGTTGACTCTTACTGTTTTCATACTAGCATCATACTAGCATCAGTGTGAAGTATTCCCTCTCTGGATTTGTTAGCATAATTGTAGAAGGAAGGAAACATTTTCATCGATAATTATGTAGAGACTTAATGGAGGGACCCTCTACATCAACTTCTTTGTTACCCATCAGCTAAAACATTTTTTTCTGAACAATTCAATTCACAATGTATAGCTTAAATGGAATGCAGTGCAAACTTTTGTTTTGATGAGGTAATTCAATTTAGCAATAGACTTTAATACTTCTTAGGATGATATGTAACATATATAAATAAAATGTGTGCACACCTTTGCTCTGATGCGATTTCTGTAATATGTGGATCCAAAGCTACATGTAGACATAACCCCCATAACATTTCATGTCCAGCCAGCCTTCTTTGCCAGATTGCTGAGCATTTCCTGAATGAATAAAGCAATGCATTTTTCACTTATTTTTCTATACATCAAACACATACTAAGATTCTTCAAGAAAAAATGGTTCACTTTTATACATATTGACTATAAACTTTATTAGTTTCATATAATATGACATACATGCTCAGTGCATCTACTTAAATGCTCAATTCTTGCAAATAGTTAGCTAGCAATTTTATTCATCATACCTGTACTTCTGTACCCTTAAAAGAAATCCAGGGGTTGATGCTAAATCTTTCTTTAGGCCAATTGACATTCTCTCTGCAAATTTTTAATTTATATAAAAAAAATAATTGATATAATATATATAATCCATTTCTGCTTGATGCAGACCCCCAAATCATTAACCAAAGTACATGAAAGTGTATACATTTATATGATAAAACTACCAGGTAATGTTTTAAAACAGTTGTTGACACCCTATATTATTTCCAAGACATTAATTTCACTTTTGGAAGACATGCTTCATAATAAAATCATAAAATTTTGACAATTGAATTTGGAATGTTCAAATAGTATATATTAATTCAGATTGCAAAAAATTAAATAGATTCGGATACAAATGTACAATTTTTGGACCAAAAAATCTACAGACAAACAAACAGGCAGAGAAACAGACATTGTGAATCCAGTATATCCTAAAACTTTGTTGGGAAAAATATAACAAAGTTTATTATACAGGGTGTACTTACCCTTTTTTGAAGCAAGCCTAGGATATTGGTGTCTGTTCTTCCATTTTATTAATGAGAGAGGCTGACTGTATATTGAACCTATATAAATTATAGAACAAATATTCACACAGTATAAATATTTTCTAGACATATATCTAATCCAACTAAAAGTTAAAAGAAACTACAAAAGAGAGTGAGTACAAGTCTTTAGGTTAAATTCTCTAGTGTTGAAAAAAAAAAATCTATAAATGTCAATTTATATACATGTAAATAATCAAATGAAATTAGATAATGTACTTTCAATACACATGTAATAGTACCTTGAATGTCTGATTAAGCTAAAAGTCATTATCCCCCAGAAGATAATGTATAGTTTTATAGTTCTTCATAGTTTTTATAGCCAGCAAGTTCTATAATATATGCCTTACATATTTTCACATGTTTTCATACTATATATATTTATTAGTGTCCTGGATTTTTTTCTATAGAAAAAGAGTTGGATTAATTTAGTTTTTGATATATGTTTAAGTCATTACTTATATATACTGTGATGATTATTGTATTTATTTATTTATTTTACCTGCATTGTGATCATGCATCGTCTGCCAAACCAGCTTTGGGTCTAAATCGTCAGTCAAATCAGCTTTGTGTTCAATCGTCAGTCTAATCAGCTTTGGTTCTTTGAACAAAAAAAAAATACAAAATAGCACTGTGACACTGAACTCCAGTTCCTAAATACATTATTTAAAACACGTTTCTCATTAATTTGATGAAAGAACCGAATAAATAACGATCTCAACAAACATTTTACGTTAACTGCTTTACAAGGTTTCTACTTTCACTTTCATATCGAATATAAACTGATAAATATTCAAGCGTAGCTATTAACAAAAGGGAAACAAATCTGAAAAATAAGTGATGCTAAATGGCCTAAACATTCATCGTTAACAAACAAAATTACTTATTGATACCTAGGTTTATCGGCTTTTTACGAACTGCATTAATCTTAATAACAATTATATACAAGTGATGAGAATACTAGAAAGTTTATACTCATCTGTAACCGTAATGAAATGATCTAAACACAATGAACTAGCCTTTAAAAAGTCTTTCAAAACGTATCCGAGATCACTTACTTTTTCCAACACCCAACTCTTCGGAACACTTCTAGTATACCGGTCCCTATAAATATGGCGCTAAAATAGGTGCCGCCGAAGGCGGTGTACAATATAATACGATCGCGTGAGCGATCGACAAAATCGATAAAAAAGGCCACAAATCGCAAAATTGAGCCAAAAATCGTGTTCCTTGTGAAAAATTGGGTTTAAAAAACTGGTTTTTAAACACAGTTTTTTAAATGAGAATTAAAAGGTTTCGTAAAATAACGTACTTGTTTAGTAGATAAAACTCCATTTTGCGTTGTTTAGGAATGTGGTCACATGATCAGTTTTTGACGTAATCTCATAAATATTCATGACGTGCGTCACTTGTGTTTTGACGTAATGAAGACTGATGAAGAAGTAGCTGATAGGACTCAAAGTGAAATGCTACTAAAATTGCGAGATTTTTGTGAGAAATGCAGGGATTTAACAAGTGATAACTAATTACTAGTAATTGGTTGATTGAATTGTACATCACCATTGATTTGAAAGAAAAAAATATTCTGAATATGGACATTAGGAGGTTAGGATATCGAGCTTAAGTAAACGGTAAGTCGCTTTTACCAATTACTTGCCAAAACTTAGCGCACAATATCGGGCATGTTTCAACATTAGACCAAGGCTAATTCATCCAAGTTTCGCAAAACTTTCCTGTTCTTTGTAAGCAAAAATTGCATGAATAAGCCCAAAGTGGTATAGATGCAAGCATGGGTGAATATAAAACAGTTACAATATCCGAGCTATATATACACTAACCCTAATTCGTAGATCGCATACAATGCCATATTTAATTAACGGTCTGTTTAAGTTTTGCATGTTTCATTCTTTACTCCTATAAGATGGTATATCGACACTGTTCAACATTAGGCTGATTCATGCAAGTTTTTGGTCACAAAAGGCACTTGGCAGTGCCTTTTGTAAACAAAAATTACATGAATTTGCCCAAAGTCAGGAAGATTTAAGAGTGGATTTATAAAACAGTTCCAATCTTAAAACAATATACCCTAACCCTAATCACTCGATCGAATGCGTTTTGTTGAAGCGAGGGGAAAATGGCGGTTTGTTTACATTCTGCATAGCAACGGCAAGGGAAATAACTGCTCATGCGCAATCGCGTGATTCTGGGGACCGGCATACTAGAAACTTCCCAACTCTTCTGCTGCAGAAGTGACGTCAAACATGACGTACACTTTCATCTGATAAAAACCGAAACCGGTCCGTAAATAAAATGTGGAATGATTTTAATTTTACTCATAAAATAAAACCAACCATGACAGTTTTTGGATAAAATACAAATCAATTTATTCTTCATGAATTTTGTTTTTCAAGAAAACAAATTTTGAATATTTTATGAAAGGGGTTTTTTTTGGGGAGGGGGGGAGGGGGGGAGGGAGTAATAGATTACTTATTCCCTTTTTATCCAAGCTTCTTAAGGAATTTACACACCTTGATATATGTTATTGAAATTATTTTTTAATCATGCAGTCTACTTGTTAAAATACATGTATAACACCAACTTTTTCACATTAAGCTTAATATGAAATTACTCAAGTGTTAACTGATTAACATTGAATAAACGTATTTTTTTTATCTCATTGAATTGAAATAAAAATGAATTTTACCTGTTTATAACAAGGACAAATATATAAACACTCACAGATCTGTTTCATATGATTCTCATATGATAATTCTCAAAGTATACATAGGATTCTCATATGCAATATCTTTCATATGTGTATCATATGTATATTGCTTCATATGATTTACATATGTGTTTTCATATGATCCACATATGATTTGCCACATATGATACTCATATGATTGAATATACATATGATTCTCATATGATCCTTATATGATCCTCATATGAAGGGCAATGCATATGTGGATCATATGTGGCAAAATTGCCTATGTATCCCTGTCCCAGTAAAACTCAAATTAAAAAAAATCTTTTGAAATGTACCTTTTGTCTGTATTCTATTAAATACATGTAAATCTGAATTTACAAAATGCATGACTGATTGGGAAAAACATTACCATTTTTCTCTATATGATGTCACAAACTATCGAGATTTCCCAATTATTTTAAAAAAGAGAGAAAAATGCAAAGAGCATAAAATTGCTCATGAACTATTTTCGCATATTTCATTGATATTATAATTCTACATAGTATATCAAAAGATGGAGTCTTAGCAGACCTGTGCTCGATATTTCCACTCAAAATATCGACGTAAAATACACCATTTTCATTTTAAAGATTTCATTTCGTTTTTCATTTTTATGACATCCCAATTAACTATGAAGTCACAGTTTATAGTAAATGTTAAATGCTTTGAAGAGCAAAAATTCAAAGCAAAACTCTGCAAAAATTTATGGCTATGAGAAAGATAACAATTTTCTGGTTCCCCAAGGGAGGAAGCTATTTCCCGAGCGGCGAAGCAGCCGAGAGAAATAGGTCCTGCTAAACTTGATTATCTAATATTATTCCTAACATTAACATTAACATAAAAATGACCAAGACCAGATGATTTGACATTTTTTCTAAGTAAATCAAGTGTAGCAAACCTCTAAACCTCATTTCATTTGCAATAAACTGTGTTCCTCCCTCATTTGGCACGTCTACCAATCTCCCCTGCATCATTATATCGCCCATCATGATCATCAAATCTACCTTGGGGGTGCTGCCCTTCACAATACAGGTAGGCGTATATATTCCTGGATTGACTTCAATGTGATATGGCTTAGCACTGTTTTCAAGTGTTAACGTTTCTTTTGCCGATTTATCTATCTTGAAGGACATTGAGGAGATGGATTCTGTTAGAAAAATCCAACAAATAATGTGATTGATTGTCTCAAATGGCATAATTTTTTTTCTTGTTCTAAAACCATAAGATATGAAGCTGTAATGAAGTATCTATTGATCATACATTGTTCGTATATATATATATATATATATATATATATATATATATATATATATATATATATATATATATATATATATATATATATATATATATATATAAAACACAAAAATCCTCCGTAAAGATTTAGCGCTTTCATTAAAAATCTTCAGAAGCTTTACAAAAATGTATACACATATTTAATTTTAGCTCCTTTCGAAGGGAAGGAAACCATACATGTATTTTAAAAACATTTCCAATTTTAATTTGAATGTTGCCCTAAACAAAATTTTGGTGTTCTGATTATAAGTTTTTTGTTTGTATATTGTTTAACGTCCCTCTCGAGAATATGTCACTCATATGGAGACGCCATCACTTGCCGGTGGAGAGCTGCAAATTTTGTCCTATACTCGGCACTTACGGCCATTGCGCAGTGAGGGATCTTTTTCGTGCAAGCACCTACTGCGACAAGGGACCTCGGTTTATACGGCCTCATCCGAAGGACCGGTCTCCACGTCCCACAGTGGGTTTCGAAACGGCAACGTAAGGATCAACTCCTTACTCCGCGACTCTAGAGCAGACGCTCTAACCACTGCGCCACGTGTTACTAAGTAAGGCCATATAGGGTATCCTTGAACTCCATTAGATCTCCAGAATTCTTTCCAAACGAGCACAAACATTACTATTTTTAGATATATTAGTGTCTTGAATACTACCAGTGCATCTTGACTTCGCATTTGGTATAACATTAGACCATGGTCACAGATTGTTCTTAACATTTTCACATTGCCTGGACATAAATGAATGCCTAGACATTAATATAGTAAACATTCCCTCATAATTCATAATGGATCTTCCCTGTCACTTCCAGGCGATTGAATGGGGACGTATGTATAATCGCAAATTGCACATATTACATCGCTTTGATTCATAATCCCGAAAGTCCAACGAAACGATACAAATTTGAAAAAGAGCAAACACGGACCTCAAAATTTAGAAATGGGATCAGTTGCCATGGAGGAGTGAGCATCCCCTGTCGACCTGTCACACCTGCAGTGTGCTCCTTGTCATGATCGGGGAAAAACAGGAAAATCCGTAGACAGTTCAGTGTATAAATAATTGCCTAACAGTTACTATGAAAAACGTCAGTCAGTATTTGACTCAATGATAGGTTGCATGTGCTGACAAGGTCATTGTATCGACCGTTAAACTTGCAAAAAAGTGATATATCATCTAGAAGTATTACATAATTGTGAATTAGTTTTCTTATCCATCACACTGTAAATTTACTTCACACAGTAGCTTCAAAATTTAAAGCAGGATACATCTAAAACGTTTTAATAACCACCACAAAGATTGGTTTGTGAACATCAAGGTACTTACCTAATGCAGATTTCTTCATGAGAGAGATACATGTCGGCAAAATTAACAGTGTAATGATAGTATTTAACATTGTAAGGAAATTACAGATATTGCTGAAATGTGAATGTCATTAGTTGGACACACCATATAACACAATTATTACTTCTAACTATTTATATGAATATTTTTTGTCGATAAGGAAGAATAAGCATCAGGCTTTGTAAATTTTCATCTCTTTTTTTTAACTTGATGTGAAACATAATTGTGCATATTTTTTGACTATGCTTAAATGTCATATAGTGTAGGTTTTAACATTACTTTTACAAGAATGTAAATATTGCATCATTTGAGATGCTTTACATGCATTAACAAGCATGCTGGTAAACAAACATCTCAAATATCCAAACATTAAGGTACGTTGTATCCAGAGTTCTGAAAATACCACAAGCAGTTAAGATAACTGAATATTACTGACTTCATGAAGTAATGTTTATCTAACCATGTATTTTCTTCGAACTTATTAAAATAGTTAAAAAAATTGTATAATGAAAAAGGTGAAGATAACAATAATCAAACTAAAAGAAAAACACAAAAAAAAGAACCCTGCAATCACTACAAATCTATGAACAAGACATAAGATACGGACCTCTGGAAATGCGAGTGAAGGGATCAGGTGCCTAGAAAGAGTAAGCATCCTCTGTATAAAAAAATTACAATATCTCAGATATGTTTTAAAAACATGTAAATAAAAATACAGGGTATACAAAATTATGTTCATTCTACTTGAAAATTGATGAATAAATATATTCCAAGATAAATGATAAAAGATACTCTGTTATCTGAATTTTATTTTTGTACATATGTGGTGTGTTAGTTCTATTAAATGTCGTTCTGTAAATAGTATGTGATATCATTGCAGGATGTCATTTCATATTTAATGTCGTGCTATCAAGCATTGAAATATAAGATAATTTGAAATGGAATGGGATTTAATTTTTTTTTTTTTTTTTAGGGACAAGGGAATGTCCTTGATTTATTTTTGAAAAGAAGCATAGAAAAAAAAACTTTTATTACAACACAACTGTACAGAATATTGATATATTACTACCATTTACTGTTCTCTTAGATTGTCAATTTGCTGATGAATACAATTAAAATTGCTGTTAATACTGATAATGACTACAAATGACTTAGATTTACGTCAGCTATTGCTCCTGAGCAGAGATAAGGTGAATTAGGTTCTTGCAGGATGTTTGCGCCTACAATTCTCTTATAGAGATAAGTACATTTTCTGTAATTTATTGCGTTAAGACGTAAAGACATTTAGAATTCTTCAGCCTTATTTATGCCGATTGATGCAAAACAACGTCCATATTTACATATTAATTACATTTGCTAAATCAGTCTAAAATTGATTTGAAAGCCATTTTCGTGTATACTCACACTTACAAATATACGCGGAGAAACTCGTACTAAAGTGACTTCACATTTAAGCAATAGAGACTTTGATAAAAATACAAAGATATAGGGCAATGTTAATTGAAACATTGAGTGTATTTTTCCTGCTTTTAAACATGTAAAATGTAAATATAAGGAATGTTTTTAGCTTTATATATGCTAATACTCTTCATGAAATATGCCTACGTGAGAAGTCTGTGTGATTTACACAAAATAACTCACACAAAACTAAGAAACATCCCTTAAGAGTAATTGTCCCATTGA
The DNA here is from genome assembly GCF_033153115.1 of Saccostrea echinata. NCBI lineage: Eukaryota > Metazoa > Mollusca > Bivalvia > Ostreida > Ostreidae > Saccostrea > Saccostrea echinata. The sequence continues at coordinate 3,518,340 of NW_026889777.1, forward strand.
TAACAAGTATCCCATTCTATTACTTATAATGAGCTCTTTACAGTAACTGTTTGAAATTGATTTTACTTATGAGTGGAAGAGCATCAAAATTTTTGGCTTTTTTCGTTTAACACCATCTGTTCGCGCATTTATCATCCTTGACAATAAACGATCAACACTAATGAAATACAGAATTAATGACATACATTGTAAATAATTAAAAGCTTGAAAGTTTAAATAGGATTTTCAACAAAATTCCTTCATTTGAATCAAATCACTTCACGCCCAATGTCAACCGATATTAAGGACATACAGAACACGCGTATTTCAAAATACATACATAGAGGGAAAAATATAAAGTTGCATATACAAAGTCATTTCTAATGGTATTATGCATTGATTTAAAATACGTCTAGTTATAAAAGAAGAACATTTGGTATTGAACTGCGGTGAATTAAACCGCAGTTGAAATGTATACTAAAATAAAAATTAAAAAAACATAGTAGCGATTTTTGAAATTTTTGTTTTGCAAAATTTCTTGTATTAACAAATGCAATTGATTCTAATTATTTTTTCTGAGATTTGCAAATGTTTCTTTTTAAAATACAAAATGAAATAGAGCACGGTTCCGTAAATCTGGAAATTTTTATATTAATTTATTTTTGGGAATTGGGAGTCATAATGGTATATATTAATTTTTACATTCCTAAATTTTGCGAATTTACATTATTGATAAACAAAAATAAAGAAAACACAACTAAAAAATCTAAGTAACTTTGATTAACCGTATATTTACATGTACTCTAATTTTAAAGGTGGAGAAAATTTTTTTATCCATTAATCGTGACTATGTAAAAATAGTTCCTGTGTTTTTCCATTCGAGCAATCTGTTATTTCAGTCAGCGCGCGTGCAACAGCAAATTTTGTGTCTCTTCAGTGAACACAAGTCAGCCGGAATAAAAGATTACACAATAGCTGTCATATGCAATGTAGACTTTAGAGAATCGATAATTAGTAAATCGGGGTGCTATGGTCAGTTGTTTGACAGTTAGTATGACTTATTCCTGTACGTTATCGTCTCCAAATTTGTAAGGACAGATTAGGATTTAATCATGAAAACAAACCTTCAGATATAAAGATTTGAGTAAGAATAATTTTAAAAAAAAAAAAAAATTCCAGTTCATTTGAGTTGAAAATATATTATTTTAAATAAAAATTTGTATAAACATTAGTCTGTTTCTGTTTACTTTTACTGCACACTATTTATTCATTTAAACAGCAGAGATGCTAGTAAATATTAATAAGATGGATTTATTTTTAAGAAAGATACTTTTGCGAATCGACTGTTTGCACAAAATTGCTAAAATAAATTTCCATGAAAAATTTTGAGATTTACAGTATTAAACAAATACCAACTGATATTCTTACCATTTTTTGATTTTTCGTTTTACTACCATTAGTATGGATTGCGAGCTGCAAGTCTTGCAGCACGTAAAAACTCCTCTAACAAATGGATGCCTACACAAGTGGGACATACAGACAGACAAAAGGAAAGGAATCTATAGCCCCTCCAGTTTCACTGCTAAAGCATAAAACATTGTAAGAAGTGAGGTATAAAAACTAATATGAGCATGGAATTTTCCCATTCTATTCAATTGTAAATATAGAAATGATTTTCAATTTTTTATGCCCCCGTATCGAAGATTCGGGGGTATATATTTTTTGCCCTGTCCGTCCGTCTGTCTGTCTGTCTGTTTATCTGTCTGTTTGTCCGCAAAAACTTTAACATTGCCAATAACTTTTGATTGGTTGGAGCTATGGCTTTCATATTTCACATGTGTTCCTTGTGACAAGTCCTTTCTTTGGGTACCACCATATTTGACCTTTTGACCTTGGAGTTTGACCCAGTTTTGCAAAAATTTTTCCAACTTTAACCTCGGCCATAACTTTTGAACAATTGGTGCTAGGGCTTTCATACTTCACATGTGTAATCCTTGTGACAAGTCCTTCCTTTAGATACCAACAACTTTGACCCTTTGACCTTGACCTTGGAGTTTGACCTACTGTTGAAAAACTTTAACATTGGCCATAACTTTTGAACGGTTGGTACTTCAGCTTTCATACTTCACATATGTCATCCTTGTGACAAGACCTTTCTTTGAATACCAACAACTTTGACCCTTTTTCCTTGACCTTTGGAGTTTGACCTACTTTTGAAAATCTTTAACCTTGGCCATAACTTTTGAACCGTTGGTGCTAGGCCTTTCACACTTCACATATGTAATCCTTGTGACAAGACCTTCCTTTGGATACCAACAATTGTAATCCATTGACCTTGACCTTGGAGTTTGACCTACTTTTGAAAAACTTAAACCTTGATCATAACTTTTGAACGATTGGGCTTCAGTTTTCATATTTCACCTGTGTATTTCTTGTGAGAAGGCCTTTCATAAGCCACCATTAATTTTGATCATTTGACCTTGACCTTGATGTTTGACTTACTTTTGAAAAACTTTAACTTTTCTATATCTATTCAACGGTTGCTGCTAGGGCTTTCATATTTCACAGGTATATTCCTCGAGACAAGACCTTACTTTGGGTACCAACATATTTGATTTTCATTTGAGAAAGTCTAACCTTTGCTATAAGTTGCCATACGGGGGTATCAGTGTTTCACAAACACATCTTGTTTTTATTTATTTATTTTTCATCAATGTAATCATTTGATATCAGATAAGGAAATACAAAAATAAAGATATTTTAGGTATTATAAAATGTAAGCAGGATATCAAATCACTTCGTTCAATTCTGAAACGAAGTTTTCCCCTCATCATATTACAATCCTTAGTGTGGGGTTTATTATAAGTTTTCAAAAATACCACGGATGAGGTAATTGATGTGTTTCAATAGTGCTTTTAAATCTAAAATACACATTTTGGCTATATCTGTGTACATGAAAATATATTTTTACATCCATGGTGACGTCTTAAAGAGTCACAGAATTTAAAATTTTATCACTGCTTCCCTATATCTCTGTTGTCGTAAATGCTATTATAATCATGACATCCAGAATTTTTATGGGATTTTTTTTAAATAGATGTATCATTTTAAAGCTGCAAGGATGTAATGGCATCGGCATGATTTGTGTGGAAAATAATTTCCTGAATTAATGTTTCCTGTTTCAAAGAAAAACACTAAACAGAGCATAATTTTCGAAAGCAAACTATACAATTATTTGATGTCAATACAAAACTTTTGAGGTAAACCAAGGTGATTTAACTACATAAGAAGTAGAATATCGTACTTAATTAAAGGGTTGCTTCGTCATCGGTTTGACTGAAAATAAAACATCAATAATTCTTAATTTATTTATGATTTAATGATTAAACGATACATATTCGTTGATCAAACATCGCCATCTTTATTGATTGTTTACTTTGCTGAAGTCCTAGTTGAACGCAGTTAGAGAAATGGGATTGAAATTAACATTGACATTAATTAATAAACGTAAGTACGGATTCGGAATTTCTAGTTCTTTTTTATTTTTTGGTCCAATGTAGAAAAAAAAATGCTATGTTCAACTGGAAGTCGAGTGCAGGTGAGATAACTTTTTATAATCAATTGTATTAATTTAGAGGTTTGGTCCAATGCAGAATAAATATAAATATCATGTTCACCATGACTGTCTCGTGCAGGTGAACATAACTTAGCATAATCTCTACAATGTTACATCTTAGCCAGAGCGCCAGAAATTATTCAATCATATAATGATACAATTTATTTGCGTCCCTGCATAGTTGTATTTTATCAAAGTTTGAATTGATTTCAATGTAAGTTGAACGAATTGAAATCGGAGAAGTATTGTTTTTGATATCTCTAGTACTTGCTACATGTATGTTAGTGTAAAATATTGCGTGGCCTTACTATGAAAATAATGAAATTACTTAAAATTATTAGGGTACAGAGATTGTTTATGACCAGAGGACATGACATAATCTTTACCGAAGGACATTCCGGCTAGATCAAGGTCACTGGAATAAAAAGCGTGAAATTCCTGACAGGTCTAGAATTTTCTAATGGAGAAACATTGTATGTCCATATTTCACTAATTTAAGATTACTTATGATCAGATGATTTGTCTTTTTTTACGAAGGTATTTTGGCAAGTTCACATCTGAATCTGAGTTGATTCTTTCAAAAATGCAGCGGGAGGTATCATTTTATGAGGTCGCCCACAGTGCCTCTAGTTGTCTTTGCACTATTTATTATTATGGACGTTCCTTTTAATGATAATTGTTTGAATTTGTAAATTAATATATTGGTTCGACCTTTTTGCCTTCTACTTCTATAATTGCCCGACTATGTTTTAGTCCGATTTCTCTGCCAGCATCAGGGAAAGAACAACTTTTTATCACTGCTTCCCTATATCTCTGTTGTAGTAAATGCTATTATAATCATGACATCCAGAATTTTTATGAGATTTTTTTTTTAATAGATGTATTATTTTAATGTTGCAAGGATGTAATGGCATTGGCATGATTTGTGTGGAAAATAATTTCCTGAATTAATATGTACAATCTACCTGACCTTGACCTTTGGCCTTTTTTCAAAAATACTCTGAGTCGTTATGTCTTTTTGCGTGTCTTCTGAGAGACTGTTCTGTTATACTAATCTAAGAATGAATTTTTACAAGATTAAATTCACATTAAAAATTGAAGGTAGCTCCAAAGCCTCGTGGCAGTTCGAAATTATAAGTCGAGACTAAGATGACGAGGCTGAAAGGAGGAGTCTTGAATTTCAGACATGTTGATTTTAAGAATAACAACCTTACACTGTAATTTGTATCACAGATACTTTTAAACAACTATGATAACGGACAGCAGTTTTCGTGAATATTTTAATTAATGTTTAGCAGAATCGGTCATTTTTTCACTTTGCTGAGGTCTCCTCATTTGATTTTTGCCCGGGTTTGACGTTTTTCATTTTCTTCCACCGTTTACATAAAAGACAGAAAAAAAGAATGCAGAGCCCGGCAAGCACCAACGCCCCGGCCGCCGCGATACCAGTAATCACTTCAACTGAAAAATAAAACAAACCACAACATGAAAGAAAAGTGAAGGACTATCATAAGACAATTCTTTAAGAATAAACATCGCCGCATAATATAATTCTGGATAATGTAAACCTCACCTCCAAAACCATATGATTTTTTAATCAGACGCGGCATCTTATCAAAAAGAATAAAACGACGTTGCTGTTCTCGACAAAGGAATTTTTCAAAAAAAAAATATATTCTCCGAACCCCCATGTTAGTCGCAATCTATTCCCAGAGTCCAAATTTCAATTCAAAGGAAAAAAATCGAAATATTTGCATATCTACATATATATGATTATGTATGGTCATGATACTTTTAAAAAGATTATTCCTTTATGAATTCATATGTAAAAAATTTCTTTCTTAAATGGTGCCCCATCTGACCTACACAAACCATTATTTAAATGAATTTGAACATGCACTATCTAAGGGTATCTTCATATTGATTTGACCTTGCCTATTTTGAGAAGATCGTTTAAGATTTGTTTCCTATATTTAATTTGTATGTAAACCTTTGATCCCCTAACGTGGACCAATCTTTGCCAAGGGGCCAGGATTTGAATAGATTTCAATCTACACTACCTGAGAATACTTGCAGATTAATTTCACCCATCATGACATTGCTGTTCCTGGGAACAAGATTTTTGGACATTTTTCTAATGTATTTCTTTGTAAAACGTTGACTCTATATTATAGCCGATCACTTCCACCAGTGACAATGATTGAACATTAAGCTTAAATTTAACTCTGTTTCAGGAAACCTTCAAGCTTTCTAGTATTAAGTTAATCTTGTCTGGCCAGTGATGTCTTGAGAAGAAGATATTTAAAGACAGACACCATTTTTTGTCTTTTCTTGATTATTTCCACTTCCAGAAAGGTGTGGTCCTTTTAAAAAAAAAACAAACCCACTACACCCAAGGATTCTTTGTTCCAAGTCTAGAATTAAAATTTGTCCTATGATTTTGAAAAAAAATCGAAAATATGAAAAGTGTATGTTAACTTAACTCTGACGACGATATCCAATGGACAAATTCGATCAGAAAACTCAGTCGATTCTTTGGCTCAGATGAGCTAAAAAAAATCTATCCTTGCCTATAACATTTGAACGCTTGGTACTTGGACTTTCATACCTCGCTTATGAATTTCTTTTGACAAGGCCTTTCATTTGCTACCTAATTTTTGACCTCATGATACTGACCTTTGAGTAAGACCTACTTTTGAAAAAAAAAAACTTTACCTTGGCAATATTTTCTGAATGGTTGGTACTAGAATTAGTATTTTTTTTTTAAGTGTATTCCTTCTGACATATCTTTTTATGATACCATTTTTAACTCTTGACCTTGCCCTTGGAGTTTGACATACATTTGGAAAACTTTAACCTTGGCCTTTAGCTGGCATACAGGGGCACAGTGTTTCACCTATACATCTTACCTATACATCTTTTTTTATAAGTTTTAAGAGTTTTTCCCCAGTTAAATCACCCAAAAATGTAATGTGACAGCATCTTGCAATGTTTTATGTCGCATGTACATACAAAAAAACTTTCCTTTGCATTTGTTTTGAAATGGAAATATGCATACAATCAAAATATGAATAAATTTACTTTGAAAAAATGTTTGTTTTTTTTTAATTCTGGGCTCCATTATCTCTAAACCTTACTCGGTAAATCTTTATCTTTGCCCACATCTTCTTTAGTACCATTACCCATGGAATGAAGAGTCCTGCCTGAAGGAAAATTTATATCATGTATAATTTCATTCAACAAATTATTTTGGAAAATATAAATGCTTTTTACGAACTTAATACAGGAATATCTATACAATGTTCTATCAAGCATCTTTCTTTAATCCTCAGGAAAATATCGACGGAAGTGAAGGAGAAAGTTCAAAGGCAATGGGCAACAGTATATTCGAGAAAAGGTTTTGTGTATGTCATGAGATGAGATACATCAACAACTTTTAATCAGAAAATCTCATTTGAGTCTGGCGGTGATTTTGAAATATAAATGTAATATTTTTGTTGAATTCTTTCTTACATGGATGAACCGTCACGGAAGCTCAGTCGGTAGAGCGCTCGATCCGTGACTGGGAGGTTGTGTGTTTGAATCACGGCCGCGGCTGACCTAAGTCGATAAAAATATGTAGCAACTGTTCCTCCGCCATGCGCTCGGCACTCTGAATTGAAAGTTACAGGTCCTTCGGATGAGACCCTGAAAACCGAGACCCCGGGTGGCGGTAGGCGTTGGCATGATAAAGATCCCTCACTGCTCAATGGCCCTGAGTGCCGAGTAAAGGTCTAAATTTGAAGCTCTTCACCGGTATATGGTGACGTCTTAATATGAGTGAAAAATTCTCAACGGAACGTAAAACAACATACAATCAATCAATCAATCATACATGAATGTTGTTAAATATGACAAAAATTCTCTTCAACATGCTAATTCAATTGATGATATAAATTTACAGCTCATCTTAATTAATTTGAGACCAGCAAACATACCCCCCCCCTTCTTTCTTTATTATTTATTCCAATATAATAAAAAAGAATGACAAAATAGTGTATTAATGTTGATTTTAAGCTTAGAATTTTTAATACTTTCAAGTGACGCATATGATACCGAAGGTTAATGATCGTACAAAATGTATGGCTGTTTAAAAGGTAAAAATCCCATAAGGATATCGGAAGCTTATGTCAACAGCGACAACCTAATACAAGTCTTATTGTAGTTTGGGGGGGGGGGGTGTTAGTTATTAAACACATACTCATCTTTTAGATTTAAAAACCTATTTACCTTTTAGATTAGCCGTAAGACGTTCGTTTTTGATAAGAAATTTTTATCGATGGCATGTTTATGGCGTAAGAAAAGGGGAAGAAAGTATTTAGTAGAAGCAGAAAATATAAAAGAAATAGTTGGTTCAAGTTCCACAAAAGCACAATGTGAAGGCATACAGGAACAAAACTATACTTTTAAAAAATCCAATTTTCCTACCTATAAGTACTACTAATTTATTACAAAATCAATCTAAAAATTAATTATATTGTGTTTTATTACAGACTTTAAACTTCTAATAACATTTACGGGTATAAGCTTAGCTTAAGACCGATTAGTTAATGTCAAAACTAATTGAAAGATTTCATTATCTGAGCTCAAATATTCTAAATAACTCTCCGCAAAGTTGAAAGAATCATTTTCAAAACAAAAAAACATTGAAATGCTTCTTATTATGGTACTGTTAGAATGGAAAAGATGAAGATAACAAACGGTGATCGATTTCAAAAAATTACAAACAAAGCAAATCTGTAAACAGGACAAATAACACAGACTCTAGACAATTTCAGAGGTGGAATCAGGTGCGTAGGAGAAGTATTCACTGTTGACCGGTCACACCCGCCGTAAGCCCCAAGTATTGATAGGGTAGATAGAATATTCCGTAGTCAAATTTAATTTAAAAAACCTATAACAATTGGTATGAAAAATGCCAGCCTAAATACTTTCCAATGTACATGTTACATTGGCGATGAGGGTCATTATATATATAACGACTATAGAATTTACAAAAAGCTGACATTAAACGATCATGTTGAAATCCCTGTAATGTCAAGATATCTGTCTGTAGCCTACTTTGTTTAAAAATTGCTCGAATTCTTTGAGTATCGAATAAGTTGGGAGTCAAAATCCCAATAATCAGGTGATAGCAGAATATGACTACATGCATGAAAATAAAGAAAGTTAAGGACGGAAATGTTGAAGTCATCTCGTTTGTCATAAATTCAGTTATTTTTTATTTTTATTTATTTATTTATTTATTTTGTTTTTTGTTTGTTTTTCTTTTATCGACCTTATCGTCTATAGTCAGTGAAATATCAACAGCGATTCATTTGAATCGGAGGTATCTAAATTATCTTTATTATGGTTCTTACAGTTAGGTATTTAAGAACCTGGTACCTGTATATGTATAAACTTTTACAAGGATTATCAACTAAAAATGTGAGTGAACTATGTATATAGGAAAATTTCTTCCAGAAAGCAGAAGTACTTAGAGATTCACATCTGTAAACTAAGGATTTTTTTTCTTTAATGTTTGGTTGAAAATATTGTACACAAATAATATTATGTTAAATCAAGTGTATGTAAATATTTTATGTATGTCCATTTGGTATTTTGTAATTGCCTAATAAGTATGTAGTCTGATAAACCATCTGGCTTAAGGAATAAATAAACAAACAATAATCTGGTACTTGTTACAAGTAGGGTGCTTCATACCGGTACCTGAGGTCTGTTCAACAGCGCGAACGTTCGCGAGCGCTCGCCAACATTTCTGTTGAAAAGATAAGGAATTCAGGCGAGAGCTCGCGAACGTTCGCGCTGTTGAACAGGCCTCTGGTACCTATTTGAGGTAGGTACATTATTAATGATACCTGTTAAATATACTGTAGGTACATTATCATCCATACCTGTAAGAGGTAGGTAGCTTCATAATGGGGTAACTGCAATAGGCAGTTGCATTATAATCTCATACCTGTTACAAGTAGGATGCTTCGTAGCAAATGATAAAACACGGCTTAATGATACATGTAAAAATATCATTAAGCGTTGCAATCGCAACGCTTAATGCCATACAGTGTAAGTATTGCATTAATATCTGATGTTCTCAACCGCTAATGCTTAATCGCCGCTTATTTAAAGAATTATATCATTAGGTGTCATAAATGAAGAGCAGCCCCAACGCTTATTGAAACAAGCGAAAAATCTACATGGTCAACCACTCATGATACAGATTGATGCCTCATTAAGCGTAGCAGACGCACCCTTAATTATACCCCTCCCCAGTGGATATGATGTTTATTATAATTTGTGTGAATTTGTATTTATTTTCCTTTTGTTTTATCATATATCATTTCTAAAAGGACTTTACTGGTGAGATATTTTAACAAGTACCCCACCCACCCACCCACATACATGTATCCGATATGACCGAATATTGTGTGTCATGTATTTCAGTTCTTGTAATTTTTCTTGCGATGTTTTTAGTGTTTTTGGCATATCATATGTCATTTCAGAATCTTCAGATTGAAATTTACAGCTTAAATACTTCGAATATGTATAGAATACTTAGTAATGGAAAGTATAGTTTATCGATGCTACATGTAATAGAAGGGTTTGAATAAAAGGTAAGAAATGTACGCTCAGGACGAATCTTGATTTTATTTTCTTCAAATTCCCGATATATTTCCAATGGAAAAAGTAGTCCTTTGGAGTATTTTTCTTTAAATAAGCAAGTCTTAATCTTGAAAATATTTTATTTTAGCAGTTAATTAAAATTGTTTTTCCAAGAACCAGGGAAATTAGAAAGAAGTCTATGTCATGATTCTTTTTTAAACCGTCCTTCCCGAGCTTACATGTTCTTAAAAAAGATTTGTATGCAACTATAAATTTAATACAGCTCTAGTAATGCATAAAATGTATAAAAGTGTCATGTTCTTAAAGGCTTTTAAATTTCTATGGAAACAAAAGTCTTAAGGAGGGATTCTTCTCACATTTTTTGTATTTAAAAATTAATGAAATTTTCATAGGTTCAAGAAGACATTATCATTAAGTGTTGGTATCAACTAGATTTAATTTGACCGTTTTATTTTAAAAGCAAGGTCAGTTCAAGGTCATTATCTTTTTTCTTGACCTTAAGAATAAAAAAATACTGTTGCTAATCATGCGATGCCTACTTCTATTTCAAAAGATTAAATGTTTTTCTTTTTGCATAAAAAGGTATTACCATATAGGGTCTATTAGATGATACTACCAAATTGACATATATAATTTAACTAAAATGGATATTGGCTAATCGGAATTTCCTCTATTAATCTTAGATTTTTAGGATATATTCATTATTTTTATATGCTTCGTATATCTAAATTTTTCTTATTTTCACATATGGTAAAGACGTCAAATAAAGATACAAATTGATACAAAAACAAAAAGTTTGACCGTTTACTACGAGAGAAAAAACACTTTTTACGGATTTTTGGCTCAAATCTGAACTTAGATCGGAAGCTTTTAAAAGTTAACAAAATTGTAGCTTGTTTGAAAAATCATATTTATTTGATATATTTTACAACTTCAGTCCATTATTATTAATTTTACTTACATTTGATTTTTTTTTATTCTTTGATTGTTTAAAAATTTTAACTAGATTCATTGTTCTATAGTAATTTTGAGAAGCAGAAAAGAAGATATTTTCATACGCTGCCGTTCCGCCAAAATGTAGTCCCTGTTAGATTTCAAACTCAGTTTACCATTTCTTTTTTAAAGTTGTACAATTATGATGAGGAAAGAAATATATGATCTTCTAAATCTCTTACATCTAAATATATAAGACATACAGTGTATATGCAAACTTTGGATATTTTATTTAGTCAGAAACCAGACAAGAATCCCTCTTTAAACCTCACCTTAAATTGCCACACCAAACAAAAGACTAATACCCTTTCGAAGGCCGTTTCATCAAAAGGGCAGGTCGGGAGGTCTGGTTCAGATTTATTTTTTGTGGTTATTGGGTACAAATGCTCTCTTTTTTCATCCATTCTTATTCTTTGTCACCGTTTATTGATTTTTCCTTTTCTTTTGACGCCTAGATTGTGTACCTGCCAATTACGCGGGATCTAAGTGAAGACAAAGAATGACCCCCGTAGATTAATGTCATTATTCGACGTTGATAAATGACTCCCAAGCCGTAGAAAAGTGTCATTTTTTGTAGAATAAGAACCCTAGGTGTCCATTTTCTACCTGTACAACCTTTAAGAAATTGACACTCTTGAAAAATGACCCCCTCTCTACAGAGTGATACAAAGTTTAAAAGAGGTGATCGATGACAAGGTTTGGGTGAAATATGGAGATAACGAACAGTAATCAAGCTCAGTCTATTGAAAGAATACAAATCAGGAGAAAAGCAAGCATGGACCTCTAAAAAACAATAGAGGTTATATCAAATGCCATAGAGGAGTGAGCATCCCCTGTTGACAGGTTACACCCGTTGTGTGCTCATTGTCATGATCAGACAAACGTAAAATTCTGTGGACATTTCAGTGTTTAAATAATGGCCTTACCAGGGTTCTCCATGAGCTGTAACGAGTCAAATTTTATGCGTGTGACACAATAAAACTTTTGCGACACAGTAAGATCTGTGATAATCAGAAAATCTTAACATAAATTCTCTCTAACTGAAACTTTAGTCAAACAAATCTACCGTCTTTCAATTTTTAAGGCAGATCTCTTAATTATTTCGTAATTAGGACACTTTGCCTTGCTTCACCTTACATAATCAATTATCTCCTAGACTCTTGCTGGACTTTACGCATGAAGGAACAAAGACAAATAATTTGTTTTCACACTTTCATGTAACCGTAAAACTGCCTGTTGCATTTTTAAATATTATTTAAAAATAAAAAAAATTATTTCAAATACATGTCTTTATACTTCAGAAACACGTCTCTAGAATTATGTTGGCACTGTGAGTCAAACATCGTTACGGTACCGTAATCATTTCATTGAAGTAAATGTATTTTTGAAGAATTTAGAGGTACCCCCTAAAAGTATTTTACTATTCTAAAGTTTCTTTTTTAAATTCGTAAATTCGAGTAAAATATAAAGTTAAATAATTATACATTGTATATACAACAATATCAAGGTTTGATATACACGTACAACTTTTAGACAATGATACAAGTATATTATTTAAGGGGGTTTTTTAAATATCGTACTTATTATTTTTTTTTTTTATTTTTTTTTTTTACAGTTGTGTGTTTGTTTTAAATATCCATTCCATTAATTTATTTTTTATGAATATGTACATGTACGATCGTATGTACGAATTGGCATTCAAAAAAGTTGTGTCTGTGTGTGTGTGTGGAAAGGGGGGGAGGGGCTTTTGTAATTATAATGAATAGTGGTTCGGTTGCGAATTTGATCGCGAAAATACCGCGAATATTAGTGGCTCACGTAAAGTGTGCAACGCAGTATTTCAAATGATGGAGAACCCTGGGCCTAACAATTCATATGAAAAACGTCATTCAGCATTCGACTTAATGATAGATTGTAATTGCTAACAAGGTCATTGTATCGATCATAGAACTTGCAAAATGATGAATATTAACGAGACTGCTGACGAGAACTTGTTTCATCAACTTGTTTGTCAATATTTCCTTCGTTTTAGAAATTTTTCGTACGTGGAGCATGCTCTTACGTATATCGAATAAACTTGGAGATATACATCCCATATGCAGGTGATAAGGGTATATTTCTACATACGTAAGGAAAGTTGTCGATAGAAAAGTTGAAGTCATCATGTTTATCACAACATTTTGTTGTTAGGTTACCATTAACGTTTCTTTCTAGTAAAATATCTAAATATGAAACAGATGTGTTGGACTCTGTGATATCTTTTTTTTTCAAGATCACTGAGATATATCATGTTGACATATGAATGGAAGCAACTATAGTTAATTGATAATACGTCGTCGATACGTCTAAATGTCGAGTTTTTAGGCACAGCAAGTGTCTTCTTCTCAATAATTCTTCTCTTTTTAATAAGTTCTGCTTCATGTTTATTCAAAAATAGGTCTGCTATTAACGGGGCGCAATTGGTACCCATAGACATTCCGACAGATTGTTGGAAGATCTGATTTCCAAAAACTACATAGATATTTTCTGTCAAAAACTCAAGCATCTTTTTGATATCAACTTCAGAGTACTTGTGTGTACAATCGGAATGTTTTTAAAAAAAATATTTTGCAATTGAACAATGGCCGGGTAAGTATATTTACGAGTTCCAATTTTATTGAAAAAGCAGCTGTTTATGACGCCAAAAGCCTGGACTTAAGGGGAAGAAGGACCTTTAGCTGAAAAAATACTTGTCATTCAATTTTTTTTATATTTTGTATATTTCTTATTAAGTATGTCCCACATATCTTAAAGCAGTTATATCATTAGGTTTCTTACCTTATTTTAGAGATATTGATTGACAAATATTATGCCCTACAGTATCTAAGTGGAGTTTTAATTCTCCATGTTGCTGGGCTCATTACTCTGTTCATGATTGGATTTTTAAAGCATATATAAAAATATGTAAGTGAACATGTATCTTTTAAAATATTTCAGAGTATGAATTGGGTTTAACATTCGAAAAGGCAAGTTTCATCTATCACACTGCATCTGGATGCGGAAAATTACGAACTTTTTAAGACAACTTAAACAACAGAAAACGTAATTTACAAAAAATCCTATCATTCAATATTTTTAAATTTACGTTGAAATGCAAGTCCTTCAAATTATTGATTAACTGTAAAAATTTCGAATGGTGAAGCTGACCTCAATATTGCACAGGACATCGTTGAAGACGACATAAGCAGGACAAAAACTTGTCATGTTTACATTTCTCGAGTACGGGAAAAACCAACTATGACGTCACACGTAAGCTAAATAAGCGAAATAAGATATACCTAAATAAGATTTCCGTCATCAGCCATGCAAAAATAATTTTTGTGTTCCCCGTTTCTCAAAATACTTCATCGTATACTGATTATGACCTGTTTATACATAATAATACCGCCCTTGTATTCACCGAGTATGATCTTGCTGTACTAGCAGATCGTGTATGACGTCACCGACTTGTTGGACGCGCAGTTTAAAGAAACAGAGGAGTGGATCAATCTTTTTTCATAATTTGATAATATTTACAAGAATGTTAAACTTTTTTATTTTTTTAATATAAGATGGTAATTAAAGAAAAAAATTGTCTAAATTTTTTACAAGAACTGATGCTTTACACGTTTTGCACTTATATAAATGGAGACTATGACGTAGTTTAACAAAGTCATGTGACCATGTGTCCTTCATCCCCTTAAATTTATTGTGGATGTTATTTGTATAAAGTGTTGAAAAGTCGTGCGTTTTTATGTTATTGATTTTGATAAAAGTTTGAGATTTCAAATTTTCTAATAGTTCTTTGGAATTTTTAAGTATCTCCACATCTGATTAATACCACTTCCCGAATATATGTTGTTGTACAGTCCCTAACAAAAAATACTATAATTAAATATAGTTTACTATAGTTAACTATAGTAAATCAAAGTGTCAAAGTTATCACTATAGCAAATCAAAGTTTTCAAAGTGATCACTATAGTAAATCAAAGTTTTCAAAGTGATCACTATATTGTCATAGTTATCACTATAGTAAATCAAAGTTTTCAAAGTTATCACTATAGTAAATCGAATTTTTCACCATAGTAAATCAAAGTTTTCATAGTGATCACTATAGTAAATCAAAGTGTCAAAGTTATCACTATAGTAAATCAAAGTGTCAAAGTTATCACTATAGTAAATCAAAGTTTTCACAGTGTCAAAATTGTCACTACAGTTAACTATAGTTAACTATAGTAAACTATAGTTTACTATAGTTTTTTTTCGTAAGGGGTACTCCTGATGTTTTCCTTCACTGCTGTTAAAGTCGCGGAGTAAGGAGTTAATCCTAACGTCGCGGGTTCTAATCCCACTGTGGGACGTGAAGACCGGTCCTTCGGATGAGACCGTATAAACCGAGGTCCCGTGTCGCAGTAGGTGCTGGAACGAAAAAGACCCCTCACTGCTCAATGGCCTTAAGTGCCGAGTATAAGACAAAATTTGCAGCTCTCCACCGCCAAGTGGTGGCGTCTCCATATGAGTGATAAATTCTCAAGAGGGACGTTAAACAACATAGAAACAAACAAACAAACACTGCTGTTAATATTTAAGTGAGGAGTAAAGAAAGAGGTTTGGTAGGACATTTACAAGAATCCGCTATGTATCTTTGTTTATAAGGATTTTATGAAGTTTAGGAATCCAGTTTAGGAAAGTTTATTCAATTTCATTTTGATTGTTGGGAATATTAAAAATATTTTAAACTGACATGTGATTTTGTAGAATTCCCTCCTTAGAAACGGTCTCAATGTTTACAGCATTACATGTTTTTAGATCTATTATGCCTATCTGGATTTTTTTTTACTAGAGAAAGACATTCATGGCGAACTAACAACAAAACTTTATGATAAACGTTATGACTTCAACTTTTGTAAGCTATTGTCAATTTCCCTTATTAATGTAGCAATATACATTTATCACCTGCAAATGGAGTTTATGTCTCCCAGTTGATTCGATACGCAAGAGATTGTTCTACGTACCAATAACTTCTAAAACAAGGCAACCTATTGACAAAAGAGTTGATGAAACAAGGATATAAAAAGCCTCGTTTGAAGTCAACATTTTGCAAGTTCTATGGTTGATACATGTACAATGACCTTTTCAAATTCCACATTTAATTAGTTCGAACGCTGACTGACGATTTTCATACAAATTTTTAGGCCATAATTTTCACACTGAATTGTCTTCGGATTTTTCCGTTATTTCCCAGTCTTGAAAAGAAGCACATAGCAAGTGACCTGTCGACGGGGGTGCTTACTCCTTCACTGTACCCGATCCAACCTCGTTTTTAGAGGTCCTTGTTTCCACTTCACCCATGTCATTTTAATTTTGAGCCTGATCGTTATCTTCATATTTTATCTGTTGTGTTTTCAGCACACAATATAAATCGCGCAATATATATGTCACATTGGCTTTTAGTTAAAAGATCTAAATCTTTTTTATCATTCGTTTCATATTTGGATATTTTACTAATCATAGACACTCATGACCAACATACATCTAAACTATATGACAAACTAGAGGACTTCCGAATCGGCTTTTCCTTGCCAACTTAATTCTTACATGTATATATGTAGTAATGCTCCACTATCGCTTGCATATGGTGTTTAAGTCATCCATATTATTCGGAACGCTAGAGCATGCATTAAGTGCTGTCAATATTTAAACAGAGTCAGGATAAACAAGCATTCTGAGAGTATTGCATTAGCAATACTAGTCCCCTACCGGCAAGTGTAATCTGGTTCCCGTTAAGAATTGAAAATGCCATAATTGCGTCAAAAGTTAATTAAGCTGGACGAAATGCAAATTTGATCTATAACTAATCAAGGTAAAGCCACATACCAAAAATCAGCTCAATATCTACAAGCGTTTAGAAGAAAATTGCGGAAAACCCTTAAAAATTGAAAAGGCCGCAATTCCGTCAAAAATCAATGAAGCGGAACGAAATGCAAACTTGATCTGTAACGCATCAAGATACACTCACATACCAAAAATCAGCTCAATATCTGCAAGCGTTTAAGAAAAAAGTGCGGAAAACCAAGTGGGACAGACTGACATACAGACAGAGGGACAGACAGACAGACAGACAGACAGACAGACAGACGGACAGACTCAGAGGAAACCTATAGTCCCCTCCGGTTTCACCGGTAGGGGACTAATAAGTGATTTTACAGTAGATGCTGTCATAAGACAGTAATAACACTAAGGTGTTATATCTTATGTAAAGTGTCACAGGTAGGTCGCGTCTTTTTGAGAGGTTGCTACTTTATATTCTGATACCTGTAAGAGGTATGTAGCTTCATAATCTGAAACTTATATTGTTACAGGAAGCTTAATAATCTTTTATTAGAGGTAGATACATTATAAGCTGGTACGTGTTAAAGGTATGTAGCTTTATAATCTGATACTTAAATTGTTAGAGGTAGGCAACTTTATAATCTGGTACCTGGTACATCAAGGTAGCTTTATAATCTGATACCTGGTACAGCAAGGTATAGCTTCATAATCTAGTCCCTGTACATGTTAGAGGTAGGTAGTTTTATAATTTAGTACTTGTTTGAGATAGCTTTATTATCCAGTACTTATAAGAGATAGATACAGTCTTACTATAGAAATACAATTTAAATAAGAATTAGTTTATTGTGCATTAACTGTGGTGTAATTCGCATTAGTTTAATTTGTATTTGTTTACATCGCATTAATTTAGTGCGAAGTTAATGTGCATTCGCGTGAAGGACATAAATTGCGTCCAGAGGATAGATAATACAAACTAAAGTAATGCGCATTAAAATTTTATAGTATACATTTATGATTGGGTATGATGGATATGGCAAATTTATGGTTCCCCGAGAGAGAAAACTATTTTTCGAGGCGGCAATGCCTGGTTTGACAGTGAGTGGTTCTAGATGGGGAGGTAGTGACTTCTCAGGGAAATAGTTTTATGGTTTATATTTTATATAGAGTAATAAAAGTAGAGGTACGGTAATCTACACTAAGCCAAGCTAATTCGAATTCATTGTTGATGCATGCGTAATAGCAAAACTTACGCCACTTGCCACATGTCGGTGGTCAGACATAAGTATTAGTGTTCAAAGAGAGATAATGCAAAGCAATTTGATGCGCGGTAAATTAATTAGATTTAAACTAATTCACATTAAATTATCCGTGTGAACGCGGTTCAAATTGAATTCGCAGTAGCTTATGTTTATTTCGTGCCCTGTTCAAACGTGGAGTTCAGTTTGAATAAAAAATGATCATAATAAGTATTTCAGATTGTGAAGCTATCTACCTGTAACAAGTACCAGATTAGGAAGCTACATAACTCTTACAGCTACCAGACTCTTCAGTAAGGGTATTACAAATTTATTACGTCATTTGCAAATAATGCCAACTTAACCAAAGCAGATCTATTTGACATTATGTCATAGTGTCTGTACACATTGTTGAAATTAACATATATTTTCTTTGTTTTTCACTCAAAAATAGCATGAGTACATCTATATCTGACCACCGACATATGGCCTGGATTTGAATTTGCCATTTTGCATTTGTCAAAATTAAATGCGAATAAGCTTCGCTTAGAATTTATGCGAAACTTATGTAATATAATAGATGCGTAGTAAATTTATTCTTGTAAAAGAAATTCCCATTAAATTCTCCGAGTGAATACGTTCAAATTTAAATCGCAGTAACCTACGTTAATTAACATCTTCGTGTTAACAGGGCAAAATTTGCATTGGTAGAATTATGCTTCACATTTATTTACTGTGAATTAAATATTAAATGTCCATTCGCATAAAAAGGGCAATATACAAAACATTTTGATTCTGCAGTAATCAATTCAAATTTAATTAATTCGCATTAATTTCTTCCTGTGAACGCATTTCAAACTTAATTAGCAGTAATTTTTATTTAATTCGAAACTTTCCCCTGAAAAGGTCAACAGATTATAAAATTATTTGAACATATCACATTAAAATTACCACTATTAAACCGAAAGTTCCTTAATTTACCTGTTGTGAGGCGTCTCAATTCAAAGAAGTCATCATCAGTCATGTTACAGTTTATTTTACAACGACTGTAAGTCTCTTGGTTGGTTTCATTTGATGTTAATCTTGGACAACACATTGCTTTTGCTCTTTTCTTGTTTCCAAATGGGCATTGTGTCAGACCTATCCCATGTCCACCAATGCACGGTGTCCATCAAGTCCAATACATTAAATCACATTCAGTATAATTTCTATCACCATATGTGCAGTGTTTTGAAGAAGTGTTATATAAAAAACTAAAAACAAATAAGGCACACACTGTTGCAGTGACTTTACCGTTGCACATCTTTTACTGAAGACGGTTTTGTCAAGAAATAAAAAGATATTATCCTTTGCTTTTTTGTAACATGATCGATTTAAATATTGCTAACAAGACCAGTCCCTAGTGAGAGGACTATTTGAAATTCAAAAAAAAAAGTCTGTCATTCAAGCCGGCGTAATAATAATTAATCTTTCAATAATGCAAAAAAAAGCATAATGACATTCTGAAAACTAGTATTAATTGTAACGGGGACCGTTACAGATGTTCCCCAAACGCTCCCCAACTTCCTTTTGGTGTCTTATTCCCTGTAAGCTTCACTAAATAAGGCAATCAAGTATATTGTTTTTTTTTTACGCATTACACGTGTGCGGACGGGCATGCATGTACAAAATGACCATGTCAACTTGTCTACACTTTTAATACATCTTTATATTCAAATTTCAGTAAAAGATAAAAAAAATTCGGCTATATTAAGTATATCTGTCATATTACGCATTGCACGCGCGCGCACGTGCATGCATGTCCATGTTGACCGTGTCATCTTGTCAACACTATAAATATATCTACATATTTTGGGTATCAAATCATTTCATCAAAAAGTATAAAAGTTACAGCTATATCAAGTATATTGGTCATTTTAGCATTGCATGCGCGCGCACGTGCATGCATATGCATGTTGACAATGTCGCCTTGTCTACATCTTTAATATGTCTATATATTCTGAGTATCAAAGCATTACATCAAAAAATGTAAAAGTTTTGGCTATATCAAGTATATTGGTCATTTTACTTATTGCACGCGCACGCACGTGCATGCAAATGCATGCATGTGCGCGCTGATCATGTCATCTTGTCTACACTTCTAATATATTTTTATATTCTGAGTTTCAAAGCAATTCATCAAAAAATATACAAGTTAAGTCTATATCAATTGTATTGGTTATTTCAATCAATGCGCATGCGCGCACGTGCATGTATGTGCATTCTGACCATGTCATCTTGTCTACACTATTAATATATCCTGATATCCTGAGTATCAAAGCATTTCATCAAAAGATATGAAAGTTATAGCCATATCAAGTATATTTGTCATTTTACTCACTGCACGCGCACGCACGTGCATGCACGTGCGCGCAAAATGACCTCCGTTCCGCAAATCTACATAACATTCCTATTAACCCTAAAAAGGTTTCAACTCAATCGGATGTATAGTTTCGGAGATCACTCACGGACAAAAAAGTTCCCAGGAAGAAAAATAATAATAACTAGACTCTTGTTGCCATGGCAACAAAAAAGTCTTCCGTTCTTCTAAATCTGTAAGAATTTGCTTTTTTTCTATGTAAAAAACATACATATTTACTGTTAAAGAAAAAAAATAACTGGGAAAAAAGTCCTGTCAGTACTTAAGGTACTTTGATTTTCATTATCAATCTTGTATAATACATTTTGCACCTATAAGAGATATACGTATATCATTAGCAATTTAAAAAAAAATTCTTTGCAATCATTTCTAAGACAAACAAACAGACGAACGAACACCGTACTATCATAAACTTCACTGTGTGTATGACTTGGCATAATTGTGATGGTGTTATAAAAAAAAATATAATGAATTAAGTTAGTATCACATTAAACGTAACTTCACTGAGTTTTGTAAAGTTATAATACCAAGATTTGACAGCATACCTATAAGACAGATTATTCAATTACAGTAATTCTTCAGCAATCGATTGATTGATTGATTATACGTATGTTGTTTAACGTCTCTCTCCAGAATTTTTCACTCACATTGAGATGCCACCACTCGCCGGTGGAGACTGCAAATTTTTGTCCTATACTTTGGCACTTATCGCAATTGAGCAGTGAGGAATCTTTTCTATGCCAGCACCTTCTGCGACAAGGGACCTCGATTTATATGATCTCATCCAAAGGACCGGTCTCCACGTCCCACAATCGAAGTTCATAATACCGAGATATTTTATTTTTTATTTTATTCTATTCTTTCACAAGTTTATTGCATCAAATTTACTTAAAGATCATACTTCAAGATCATTTCGAACTCAGGCTACTTAATTGCAGTGCATACAGCGTCAAGTGATTTTGATTGACAGGTCAACACACGTGCACTTCGTGTGATACTTTTTAAGCTGAAAAGTATACGGGATGTGACCATGACTGACTATGGAATCAGAAAACATCTAATAAAGAATGGGTGTGACCGATATAGAACTAATTTTTGGTTTGGATCGGGATTAAGAGGGAATTTCTCCTCTCTCTCTCTCTCAGACATGTAAATTGAACATTTCATAATTATAGAATATGAAATTCTGTATACATGTAAATGGTAATGTTATTCACATGTTTCAGATTTAAATCTAAAACGAATATATAATTCAAATGCCTAGCTGCACGAACGTCTCCAAATATTAATCAAGATGGGGGGGGGGGGGGGGGGCTTCAAAGGAATTAGATAATTTTATGTTTTATGAATTATAAGGAAAAGTACGGACGTCAGTTGCATGTACATGATTATATATCATTGCATAAAATTGTGTTCATTCAGATATACTTATCCCACATATCAACAGACCTGTACAATTTTTTTATCATTTTTTTTTTTTTTTTTTTTTTTTTTTTTAAGAAACATATAGCGTACCATTATTTCACACACTCTTTAACTCTTTGAGTATTTCACAAGAATCCAAGAATCGTCTTTTCACATCTTTTATAATTCCTTGGGTATATAGAGTATAGATCATGTGTCATAAATAATCTAACCTTTTATCAAATATACATGTAATAACCAAATCTAATCTATAGATTGATTTTCTTTCTTTTCAGTGGCAGATATCAATTCATTTATAAAGGCTTTAAAACAGTACTGTATTACAATTTTCTATCGCTTAATTCCTTTTTTGAGTGTATGTAATATTTTTTAATATCGAAAGTAAAACTCGGAAATCGGGATAATTTCGCATTCAAATCATAGAGAATAATAAATCGTCTGCATTATAGAGGCTTATAACTATCGTATTCTGAACTTAATATACGAAATAGATAAAACTGCATGCCTGTCCATCACTATAAATGTATATTCAGTGCTTATAATATATTTACTTGAATTAGCTACCTAGCATATATATTAATTTTTTTTTTAGATATATTCATGTGTAAATCAATTAACTGTCAATACAGACTTGCACTACACTGGCAACTTCAAACTTTACATGCACTGGAAGCGGTAACCAACGTACTCTTAAATTTTGAAGAGTGAATATAGAACGTCTAAATATTTTGATATGGAGAGGGTATATGTCTCTGACATCATCGATACTATTTCCGCCTTTATCTCGAAAGTTCTATTCTCACTTACAAGTCAGAGTTATCTTTCTTTGCCCATTGTCTACACACTAGGTAAATAGGGAAAATGAGGGTACCGAAAATCTGCAAAATGTGGAATCTGATTTCAAAACAAATTATATATTTAGTATTTATAGAATAACCTCTGTTATACATAATAATATCTTGAAAAAATATTAAAAAACAAAAAAGTTGAAAATTGACCAAACACAAGTTCACTTCCGGTTCGAACAGGAAGTACCGGAAACACACGAAAACAACTTCGAAACAAAGAGAATGTCATGATCTAATACCCCTGTAAATTTCACATCTTTACCTCAAACCGTTTCCGAGAAAAATTCCGGACAAAAGTCCATTTAAAAATTGGAAATTCGGCCGTAACTTCGGACCGGAAGTGAATTTTTCAAAAAACGGAATTTTATATAAACTTCATATATCAGCCTACTATCATGTGAAAAATTGTGAAAATCTATCCAACCATCTCTGAGTAATCGCGCTCACAAAATTTGGGAGGAATAATAATAATAATAATAACTAGACTCTTGTTGCCATGGCAACAAAAAGGTCTTCCGTTCCTATATGATTCCATTTGCATTGATTTTTTTATGTAGTACAGTATGTAATAATTAAGTTGTAAAGAATCTAAAATTTGTCCCTTCGGTACTTGCAGTCCATTGACTTTTACTGCAAAAATGAACGTATCTGTTGTCTTTATATAAGATATTGTATGCATGTTTTTTTTTTTTTTTTCATTAGTAGAAGTATATTTAAACTATTTTAAATTTAAAAGTTAAATGGGGGGGGGGGGGTTATCTAGAAAACAACCTGTCAGTTCTTACAGTACTTTGATTTTCACTACAAATATGAAAGTATCCACCATCCTTATATATAAACATGACAAATTATAATACATGTAGTGAAATGAATTTTGCATTTAGAGAAACATCTATATATAAGTCAAAGTAAAAAAGAATAGTAAATATTCTTTCAGTCCTTGCGGTACTTTGATTTTTACTGGCTAATGAAAATAGCTTCCATAGGTAACTTATTGTATGCATTGATTTTTATGTATAGAAAAACATGCCTGTTTATACTACACTGTAGTTAGAAAAAATTGGGTATCTTAAACAGTCCTCTCAGTACTGCAGGTACTTTGATATTTACTGCAATTAAATGTAGTCTTCATTCTTATATATGATACTGTATGTATTGATTTTTGTATGCAGAGAAACAAGTAAACATAACCTTCATGTAAGTTAAAGTAAGAAATGCCCTCTTAGTACTTTCAGTACTTTGATTTTTTTTAAGCAAAACGAAAATAGCTGAAATCTACAAAACGGGTGATCTGATTTCAAAACAAATCATATATTTGGCTCTTATGGACGTATCGCTATTACGCCTAAAAATATCTTGAAAATATATTTAAAAACAAAAAATTTGAAAATTGACTGAAACACAAAATCACTTCCGGTTCAGACAGGAAGTTCCAGAAACAAACGAAAATCACGTAGAAACAAAGAAAATGTCATGATCTATTATTCCTGTAAATTTCACTTCTTTACCTCAAACCCCTTCTGAGAAAAACACCAGACAAAAGTGCATTTTAAAATTTGAAATTCGGTCATAACTTCGGACCGGAAGTGAATTTTTCAAAAAACGGAATTTTATATAAACTTCACATATCAACCTATTATCCTGTAAAAAATTGTGAAAATCTATCGAAACATCTCCGAGTAATCGCGCTCACAAAATTTGGGAGGAATAATAATAATAATAATAAAAAGAAACAATACAATCACTATAGGTCTTCCGTTGTGAACGGAAGACCTAAAAAGAAACAATACAATCACTATAAGTCTTCCGTTGTGAACGGAAGACTTAATAATAATAATAAGAAGAAACAGAGTAAAAACAATATGTTCCCAAACTTCGTTTGGGGAACATAATGATACAATTCTTTTATGAAAACAATATCAAGTGGATATAACTTGCATAATAGACAGTATTCCCACTCTTCAAATATTCTAGCTTTCTATTTCGCCAAAACAGAATAACTCTTTATGGAATAAGATAGACATACCTTCAATGTTTGATATAAACCACTATAATTGTTTTTTTTTTTTTTAATGTGAAGTATTGTCTGGTTTGTGTGGATCCTGTATATGCTTTTGTATGTAGATATTATAAACCATTTGTAATAAAATCTGCTACGACTGTAGCACTGGGCACTACAATATCCTCATTTTTAAAAGATAAAATACAGTAATTATTTGATACCTTTTGAAATTTTAGCCTGATGTTTTCTATAGCAGTATCTTTGTAGTTTACGTACAGCTTGTTTAACTTCAGCATTTAAAACAATTTAAAAAAAAAATTCATGTCACTATTTACAAATTATGAAATGAATTGATCAAACCCTCTGTTTCTTTACGCTGCGTGTCTAACAAGTCAGCACACCTCTAGCAGCTAAGCATTATTCTATGCATAAGGTGAAAGTGGGATAAGTCATTGTCAATGGCGTTATACTCCGGCATACCAGTTTTCTTTTTGTTATAAGAACATTTTAAGTATGAATTCTGAGAAACTGATTATATTTATGTATGTTAGACTTACAGCGTATTCAGCTTTTCAAGTTAAGTTTTATATTATAATATGTTTAAATGCTAATTAAAAGTGTTAAGTCACTGATATTACTAATTTTGGTCATTAATGTCACGGCTGAGTCAGGGGAGTAACCAGTCTAAAACTTGTTATTTTGACTTTTAATAGGTTTTAATGTAAGACATATCCGTACAATACCTAATTTTATTTCTTGAACAATATAATTTAATTAATTTTTTTTTCTTATTTTTACACACATGTACATGACAAGAAATTTTCAGCATAGTTTAGCATTTGTCTATGAATACATGTCAATGTCCAAATCTGATTGAAAACTTAATTTTCAACACTGGATAATGATACTTTCAGACTTATTAGCAAACTTCAACAATCTTAATAAATTTTTTATCCTAGTTTGCATTCATAATATTTTCACTTGGTTCTATGCAACAATACTTTATAACTTAACACCAATGACGGAAAAACACTATTTCATTTTATTTTTCGAGAAAATTCTGAAAAATTTAATATACCTTTCCTATTGTTTGCTAATTTTTTTTTTCCTTCAAAATATCGTGTTGTTTGATCATTTTACATTCAAATAGAAACAGAAATATTTTATTTTCTCCGATTTTCATGTGAACCTTTTTTTTTCTCTTTTCCTTTTTTGATTATGACCCAGTCACACAAGTACAGATGTACCTTCCAAAACAACACGGATAAATTTAATTTTATCATTTCTAATATTTCTAGTACTTACAGATACAGATACTTCTAAGGAAAAAATACAAAGAAATAGCACAGATTAACTAAACTATATGATAATTGTAAATAATTATTATTATTAAAAATAACTTAAATTCACACTTTATAGCATATAAAATTATTTTTCTATATTTCCAGCAGACCGTTCAATGAGATTTCTTCATTTGTAATTTCATAGCATCCAATGATCTGAGATTTTTTTATTTAAGTAAAAAGTCGATCTTTTTGAGAAAATTGTATAACTTTTGTTAATTCTTGTTAAATCAACAGAAATAGGTACTCGAATAAAAGTTTTTAATATGAAATAATCTACGTATAAGCTGAAAACCTTCAATTTGGGTAAACATCTTTTCTGCAAATATCATTAAAATGA
The DNA here is from genome assembly GCF_033153115.1 of Saccostrea echinata. Lineage (NCBI taxonomy): Eukaryota > Metazoa > Mollusca > Bivalvia > Ostreida > Ostreidae > Saccostrea > Saccostrea echinata. Next base: position 3,545,050 of record NW_026889777.1, read on the forward strand.
AGAAAAGATTTTATTTAGATGTCATAAGCACCTTTAACCAAGTTCATAAACTGGCATTCACTTTTTATGCCTATAAATGGTTTACATGCAAATTTTGGTGTTGGTCAAAGGTGGTTATGACATTGTATAATTTGTTTAAAGCACTCACACTATTAAATTTTCCCATTACCCTAATGCTAATACGGACCGATAGTACATTGCTTTGTGACCCTATATCACAACGAATACTAAAGCATCATTAACCAATCAAAATTTATCATGAAATTGGATTATTAGCCTATCGATTCATGCGTTTTTTAAAAGGGAAAATACTACCTGAAAATTTGACGTCATTGTAGGCCGCAAAACGGCCATATAGCTAAAGAATGGTTCTACAGACTGACAGTATTTTGAGTAGAAACTAATGTGAAAGAAATGAAAAATAGATAGTATTTTGAGAAGAAAATACTTTGGAAAAAAAAAAAACGAAAAAAGTGTGCTTATTAGAATACTGATAGAATAAGGGTCGGTCATCTTCGCTAGCCAAGGGTTTCTGATACGCTACTCTCCTCGTCGGTAAGTAATTTTTTTTTTTAATTTTATGAATAGTTATAAAAATGGACTTACATGTACATTTTAATCTACATACACAAAGATAGGTGAACAAGGCGATCAAAATGCGTATTAATAGCTATCGAATTTGCAAACTAAGTATTTCAGTCATTCTACGATAAATGGACCAATTCAGAGTACAAAAAACATGAAAAAAAATAATTGTTTCAAATAGCAAAATCAACATCATAATTCTCTAAAAGACCTATCAGTGAACTTGAAAACAAAGAATTGTCCACAAATCTTGTATCGTTAACTTCTTACAACAATTTCAAGATACCATTGATTTTAAGGTAATGTTACGGAAGTTAATGCTTGAACAAGCCTTATTATTTTTTAAATAAAGCTGAATTTGACGAATTTTTCCTTTCTGATGTTCAGTAAAGAACGCGAAAGTATGATTCGTGAAGTCTTGCATGAATCCGAATTTAAATTAAATTTTCGGGAAAAATATCGTTACGGAAGTTAATCGTTACGGAAGTTAATTCCCAGCAATAAAAGTTAAAATTCTCCTCAATAGTTAAAATCAAAGTTTGTTTTAGAATATTAAACAAAAGTATGAAGCATTTAGCTCCCAAAATAATCAAAAATTTTATACCTTAAATGCAAAAACTTTCCTGAATTACCGTTACGGAAGTTAAATTTTTAAGAGAGACAACTGTTTTTGTCTAATTCATTTTGTTATGTCCAAAATGTAATCGTGTAAAATAGCTGACTTGCAACTAGAATCGATGATATAAGGTTCCGTAGTCACTTTCAGATAAGTTTCAGTTCTTTTTGAAATCCACATTCTATGCGTGAAATTTAAAACAAAATCGTTACGGAAGTTAATCGATTTTAAGCGACATGCTTATAAATTTGCATGAAAGGAGATCTATGCATTTCTTTTGCGAGAAGTGGTTTGATTTCTTTTTATATAGGATAAAAGACATTTTTTGACATTCATTGCACTCTATTCGGAACGATTTTACGGCTGAAAATTTCATCTTGAAATTTGTATATAAATGAAGCGACATAAGATTTGCAGTGGAATATGTTTTTCAACATTACATAATGTTCATATCAAAACTTTAACTGCATATATACATGTATCGGTGAATATTTACAAAACCATGTGTGTATTTTAAGCCTTAGAGTTGAAATCGACCTTTAAATTTATAATTAAGATATTACAACGGTAAATTTGCAAGCGACATAAAAAATTCTTAATTGGTCATGTTTTTGTAGAATGACTGATTTAAGGCAATTGATAATACTCGGTCAAGATAATACACAGAGGCATATTCATATTATTTGTTATAGATTAAATTTTCAGAACTTGATATTTATAAGTAAAATGCTCTCATAGTTTTGATTAAACAAACAAAAGTGTGTGTGTGTGTGAGAGAGAGAGAGAGAGAGAGAAAGTTCCGTTTTAGCCCCCCCCCCCCTTTTCAGGCTTCACCAAATACACGTATATGTACCTAAATCAAGCAAAAATTCTTAAATTTTTTCTATATATACATGTATCATGATCATGCAGTGAAAGTAACTTTTTTATCTATGACAGTCATAATCGGTTTTTATTTTCCTGCTTTAAGTTCACACGAAGTCCACGTGCTTGTCCTGTCAATCAAAATCATTCGACACTGTGCAGGTGTGAAAGTTTCGTCACACCGAAGGCGAAGTGCTAGTATTTTCATCAAGTTTTAACATTTTTGTTTTATCATTTCTAGATTTGATTCCAACGTTTCAAAAATAAATAAATAAATTAATTAAATACATTGGGTGTTAATTAGCACTTGCACTTGAAACATACTCCCTGGCAGTTTGAAATACCACTGCCGGCACGTGTATATTTTGAACTACTACTGTTTAATGTCAATTTAAGATGCATATATGTTTTGAGACTGACTTTCTTGTGCTAAAAAATACATTAACTTCTTTTTAAATGTTTATTAAAATATACGGGAAATACTGAACAAGTAACCGATTTGGGAAAGGGGGAGGGGGGCTCTTAATTATATCGAATGCCAAACATATAAGGTTACGGTGAAGGAAGATTTTTTTTTCTATAACAATAAACTTTATATATATATATATATATGTAAAAAGTAGAAAAAATTCTGTAGTGTATTACATTTTAAATAAATATTTTTTTAACCGCACTATCAATTTAATTCGCTCCAAAGATGTTTAACTAACTGGATATCCGCAGTACTATGTATAATTCTCAGAACTTGTTCTATCATGTATTTCTGTAGTAATTGGAGAAAAAAATGTGTTAGAAATAATTATTTCCGAAATTTTGCTGCAGGTTGTAAATTAATTGACTTGGATAATTATCTCTCCATGATGGATTTGTCGTCTTTAACATAACAACAAAATGTTGCAGTGCTTGAAGTATCTGTATATTGCCCGTATTTAAATTTAATTTTTCAGCATCGTTCTAGATATGTACATAGGTACTGTACATACTTTTAACAACATTTTCCACAGTAAAATAATAAAAACCTAACAGCTAAATTAGAATAATAAAAAATATTAAGTTTGAATACTGTGGATAATTTCGATGAATTAATGATTTTTAAACACGATATGTTAATTATCAAATAAAAAAAACGTGTAAATCCTTACTTACTAAACGATAGGTCCTTTAACTTCGGAGTTCCGAATGACACTGAAACTGAACGATAAGTGAACGCTGAACGCAAGGTGAACGCTAAGTGAACGAACGGAGAGCGAACGCTGAACGCAAAGTGAACGGTGAACGCGAGCGCACGGTGAACGCTGAACGCAAAACTGTGAACGGAGAGCAGACGGTGAACGCACACTGAACGAACAGTGAGCGAACGGAAAAATGGGAAAGTAGAACGTTTCAGGGACTGTATTTAAACTCTCCCACACATATGACCTGCTCAGTTCCCAGATCGATGTAAATATCAAAAGTATTCAAAAGTCAATTTAAAAATGAAAAAAAAAAACTGAGACCTACATGTAGAAGATCTCAAGGCGTTGATTCATAATGCTTTTCAATCCATTCCATTATTCTACATGTATATACACAATTTATATCTCTCAATTCCAAAAAGTTTACGACTGATTACAAGATTTAAAGGCTATATAACGAAATACTAAAACTAAAAACAAATCTACAAAATGGTAAGTTGCATTTTATTGATAATAAAATGAGTGATTCAATAGAACCATTTGGCTCTGAGAGTATTTGTGCGTCTCAAATAAAACATTGGGAAAACAAACATAGCATATACGAGTATATTTGAATTCTTTAAGAAATGGGAAAATATACTGGATGTATCTTTATGTACAAATGTATCATTATCTGAAATTAAGATATATCTCAAAACTTATCCAAACAATGCATTCACAAATCATGAAAATCTGAGAGGTCGCATTTAAATGTAAATTTCAAAAAATAAGTCCTTTTATTTTCTTTAAAAAGAGTATCGCATTCGACATGTGTCTAATAATATAACCATACAATTAGGTAGAAATGATGAATTAAGTGTCATTATGATAAAGAAGAACAAGATGTTTACAAAAATATATATATTTATAATGATAGTTTGTACTCGTAGCTACTTATGTTTAGTTCAAATTTAATGATTCTTCATGAAATAAAGATAATGATGATTTCAATTGGATAATTGAAAATAACAACTAAAACATATTACAAAATAATTTTGGTTCATGGTTTCCCAGAACCGCATATCATCGTACATGCCATTCCGTATTACATCAAAAAACAGATGTCCCTCTTACATCAAGTTGTGTCTGTACCCATCTTGGACATTTCTACGACTTAAACGAACAACTACCATCGCAATCAACAAGACAAGGACCACACCGCCTGCCGTCGAACCAACGATGATGTAAATAGCTTGTTGACTCAATCCGCCTTCCCCTTCTTCTTTTGCAGGTGCTCCTAATGACGAATCTACCTGAGTTTTTCTATTCTTCGGAAATGGCTTGCTCGGATTTGATTCTGTAACAACTTCTGCAGGTTGGGTTTTCTCACTGTTTGAAGATCGGTCGGTGTCAGGGATTTTAGACGTTGTGGAGATTTTCTTGGTTTCCTTTGAAGGCGGGATCGTGGATTGGGATTGGGGAACAGGGTCTGACACACCTTAAAGGAAATAAAATCACATGAAATTTAGGTTCCAAGAAATATCAATAAACTATAAAAAGATATGCCCATTATTAAAAATAACAAGCATGTGTTCCAAATCCAAAAGGAAATATTGTGAAAAGAAAGCTTTATAGTTTGAGATGAATAACTTTAATAAGAAGCATTAAATACCGTCCATTTTCAGATCATAAAAAAATGGAAAATACAAAAAGAATTATTCACTATGTTGATGTTTGATTTCCCATACATTAATGTTGATCATAAGGAAACAATGATTTAAAACCTAAACTACAAATGTATATTGATTAAAAAATATGTAATCTAGAATACTAGTAAATAACTAATAATAGCGCTAAAAGAAACAAAGCTTTGCAAGTGTGACCTTTGACAATTTTTCTAAGGTAAGAAGAGTTTGAAGAAACCCTTGGATGAAACTTAGACTTGGAATAACTGAGGAATGTGCACTGGACATTTTTTACGATACCTGATCTAGGGATGAAGGGAGAAATTGTGGTCCCAATACAAAGGTGAAGTGCCGAATGATTTATAGAATTTCTCGAAAAAGTTTGAGAAAATGAACAGTAACATTATGTAAATGAGAGAAAATGCATGAATTAAGATTGCCACATTGTAATGAAATTAAAGGGCTTAGTGCCTGGGCCTTGTCTAGAGAATAATCTAAAGTAATTCTTACCTGCAATCTTGTCAAAAGTAGTTTCAATTGGTTTTATTTTTGGTGTAATTATCAGACCGGTTAAGTCCTCCATGTCACTTTTGCCGTCCCCACTACCACTTCCGCTTCCTTCTATTAGAAATTATTAGTCATTTATTAATACCTTGGAAATATCTTCATAAGTATAGTGTATTGTAGATTTATAAAAATTATTACATTACCTCGCCTCAATAAACCTTTTCCCGCATAGAAACTCTTAAGATTTTTATCATTTTTTCTTCCTTTAATCCATAATTCCTTAACTTAAAATGGTAAAGTTTTTGTCGGTATCCATCTTGCATTCTTCATTAAAGTAATGTTTTCGAACAGGTTTTCATAATTTTTTAGATGCATTTAAGATGCAAATAAGACTCATTGATATGTTCTTTTTATTATGTTCTGTTTAACAACATGAAAAAGGTGTGTGATTTTGACATTGCCTCTGTTTCCATAATACATTCTATTGGACTGCCCAACATGGGTAAGAAAAAACGAACAGTTCTTTACCTTCAAGATACTCATCATCAGTGGTGAATTTCCTGTCAAGAAATTGTAGATAATACTGTCCTGTGTAAGATGGTTTCCAAAAATATCCCCGTTGGTTACCAAACATCGATCTACTTCCATCTAATTGGAAATATTTTGTAGAAATGAAATCGTTAACAAAACATATAACAAAAGAGCATTCTTAATATGAAAGTTAAGAGATTTCTAAACTCTGTTACGTTGAGTAATTGTAATTCAAATTTCATACAAGAGAAAACAGAAGTGCTGTAGATGTTCACATTGAAGCATTCAATTATGTTTATAAGATAAATATCAGTTATATTCCTATGCTTTCTATGATACATGTATACGTGGGTTGTTAGAAAAGTTCGCAGAGACATTGATGTACGAAAAATGATTGTGTATTTTGAAGAATCATGTATTTCTGATTAAATTTGTATATTCGTTTATTAGTATGTAAAGTGTCAGGTCCTTTTATTAAAATTTTGAATATAAACAACGATTTTTCTGTGCGGTCATAGATTCACGGAGCTATCACTTGACGTTAGGTGACGTGACAACCTGATTCCATACCTGTTAAAGCTTTTCCGCAAATCTAAATATCTTTCATTTCTATACACGTCTTTTACGTATTCATGTCTGTCTTTTTCCTACTTAGAAATTGAATAACTATATCAAATTATGTTACGTATTTCTAAAATGTCTTTTGTGGCGTTTCGGATATTAGTGAGATCTTAAAATCATTGTCTTCGCAGTTAAACGATCAGGTAGGGAAACAATGTAAAATTCATAGACGCGACGTCCATACGATAAGCGGGGTAATTGGGAATGGCAGGAGTTGTTAATCAAAAATGTCAACCTTTCCATTCTCACAAAGAATCTAACGTTTGAAAACTTTGGTTTCAGATACTACAGGCAATCCCCAGCAGCTTCAAAACTATTTTAGTTTCTTTCAGGCATTTTTCTATCTGCACACATACTTTTTGATAGCTCGGTGCTCCAAGACGTTCAATGACAGTACCTTTTACCTTGATCATCTATAATTAGCGATGACACAGTCATAACCCCTCCAATTTAGTTCACAAATACACCAAATGACATTCCATGAATACTGTAGCGACTTTGGAGATAACAAATCTTTATGCTCAACCTTTTTATAAAAAAAATGTCTCTGTAATGTATGCGTGCGAAAAAGTGACATGCTCCGTGAAGCGCGTTTTAAATAAATAATATAGCTGTATATTTTTTAAGGATCATCGGAAAACACCAATTTTTTGCATATTTATTGGAAAATACGTATAATTTTTATCTGCAGAGATTTACTAGTTTCAAGCAAATAGCGCACTTACAATAGAACTTGTCCGCGAACTTTTCTAACAACCCTCGTATGTTAATAGAACATTTTAAGAAGTTGTTTCTTTCATTCTGAAGACAATTTGGAAAGCTCAGTGATCAATTTCAAACCCTAACTCCGCTTATAAACCATATCATCCTTTCCTTTAATGCACTAATTTAAACCAACTTTGTGTTCGCTTGTGAGAAAATTTGCAAGAAACACTTGATGATGGTCAAGTGGCACATCCCCTTTTCTTACTTAAATAAAACCCTATACTTTTAAGTAACGCTGCTAATTCAAAGAATCAATAGTAACGCGTACTGGAAGAAAATAAATAAATTAAGACAATAATTTCCAAATTTCAGCACATGTATCTTTAAAAAAAAAAAAAAAATCCGTTTGTTTTAAAGCATTGGGAATTATATGTAGAAATATTCTTTGATAAGCATTTATACGTTAGAGACAGAGAATTTAAATTGCGGTACGGTTGGGAAACAAGGAAAAAACGATAACATTATCTGGGGGCATTCTAAATTACGTCAAGATTGCGTTTGTAAGAAAAAAATAGTATTGTGAAATTCGCAGAAAAAAAGAGGAGAAAATGACACACGAAAGCATGTCCTTAAACTTAACCCTTTTAAGAGTCTTCAATTTGTTTACGTCATACACTAGCCTGACTAACAATTTTTAGTATTTTCTTATGTATTTAAATGTCAAGGAGGGCGAGCTGCGCAAAAAGTATATAAAAAGTGGGATTTTTTAAGTACATCTAAAGAAATACTGAGTATTGTAGTGACTTCAATTGACAATGCAGAGTCTTATTAATTTTGAAAAGTGTACCTGAAATGACAAATTATTTGGCACTTTAAAAAATGTTTTAAAAAACGTTATGCTCAATTTGAATTGTTTTAATAAACGTTGATTCAATCTATTTAAGTATTCATAAAAACTTAAATTGTTTACTTGAAAATAGGTATCCATGAAAGCTAACTTGAATAAACATAATGTTATTTGGAAGATGTTGAGTTAAGAATTCTTAATTCTTTTTATTTGCTTAACGACGTAATGACGATAAACAAGTAAAAAAGGATAAAATCACTTAGTAAATATCGGACTCTTATTAGATACGATAAGAAGACCAATTTTTTCAACTGCATGAACTCAAAATACAAGACATAATAGAGTCTGCAATATATAATTTCATATTTGGATGTTTTACTAGAGCGAAACATTGCTGGCAAACTTACAAGTTTATTTCATAGTAAAATATTTCATCGTCAACCATTATCAACTGTCACCAAGGTAATTAGGTACATAAGAGCATGTTCTGGGCATAATCACTTAAAGGACACCGGTAACTGACAAATAAGTTTATGTTACAACGGAAAAAAACACTCTTTTAAGTTAATTTCATAAATTCTATGGTCAATAGTATCTTTTTAGCAGATACAAGCTACATTTAAGTAGAATGTTGGCTTACAATTTTAATACATAATGTGAAGCCCTTATCTTCATACTGAATTTTCTACGGATTTTTTCTGTTTACCCGATTAAATCAAACGGCTAACGGCAGATGTGACTAGTTGCTAGTGGATGCTCACCCCTCCATGGCACCTGATCCCACCTCTGATATTTCTACGGACCTGTGTTTTTTCTCTGTTCTCAGTTTGTTATGTTTAATGGATTTTAGAGCTTGATAACCATTTGCTATATAGTGTTGCATTTCATTGAGATACTTTGTGAATCCCTTTGACCGTATTGGAAATGCCATCGGAAATTCTTATGTGTTAATGGGTTAATGAAGTCACCGCAGTTGTGTTGAATTTAGGTTATAGAAAACCTAACAAGCACGTACTAGTAACTTTGTAATTTAAAGGGTCAAGTGTTTTCAAAACAACTACTCATCGTTTATTCTGTGTCAAATAATGTGACATTTTTTAGTTAACTCGTTTCGCGTAATTTTAAATGAGCAACAACAATCTATAAACCACTGTCAAAAAGAAAATGTTCTCGCTCTCTGATGATTGCATCTAGGTTAAAGTTATTTAGTAATCTTATTTCTGGGAATTACTTGACGAATGAAGGATTCAAATTGTAGTGGTTATTAAAATTTGGTTTAAGAAAGACTTCCCATTACCTGAATACTCATTGCTCTATAACTTTTATTGGTCAAAATAAGACATAAATAATTGGAAAATGAGCCCACTTATGCATTTTTAACTTTATTACTTATCTGGAAAAAAAAACAGGTCTTACAGTACATTCTAAGTACATCTTATTAATGTAGATCTTACATCCTTACGTCTTTACTTCCTTTAACAGTTTTGATTACTCATTGGGAAATTTGTGGACACACAGCATCCTTTGCATTGTGAAATCACTAATTTTCGTGGGGGTTTAATTTTCGTTGTTTTCGTGGTATTAAGATACCCACGAATTCATATCCCCCATAAAATATTAAAATCACTTACTTCAGTATGGATGTTTCTCCCTTATCCACGAAATCAAATCCCCTTGAACCAGTCATTTGTCCTCAATCCACGAAAATTTGACCCCACGAAAATAAGTGATTTTACAGAATATTAAAAAATACACCTCTGGGAAATTGGGAATTGAAGTACTAAAAAACATCCAGTTGGAAAATTATAATGGCCCCAACAAAAATACTATAGAAAACTTTAGCTAACTTTAGTTTACAATTGATAACTATAGTGATAACTTTGACACTATGAAAACTTAAGTTAACTATAGTGGTAACTTTGACACTTTGATGTACTACAGAGTTAACTTTGAAAACTTTGATTTTCTACAGTGAACACTATGAATCTTTGATTTACTATAGTGATCACTATGAGAACTTTGATTTACTATAGTTTTTACTCAAAATGTTTTATATCGTTGTGTATAAGTTGATAACTCAATACAACTTGTTTGATGTACTTTATGACAGTTTCATATAAAAAGAGGCCATTTAAAATGAAAGACAAACACTATTTATTTTTAGGAATGTTTTACCAGTAGCAGTTTTTGGAAAACATAATATATCAAAAAGTATCGAACTTCTAATAAAATTCAAAATAATTGCATGCAAATTGCATGAAATTGTTGAAAATACCAACGGGTAGCTTTGGTAAAATGAGGAAATCTGCAAAACTTGATCATACCTTTGTTATGAAATTAAATGAGACCTCTATCACAGATTATTATGCTTCCTGTCAGTTTGTCTCTACATAGTCAATACCCAACTATTTTCGCATAGTGGTCTAAGGATTTATATAGCGTAAGCATATTATGCCGAAATAGAGCACGGCTTCTTTTTCTGAAGAAAATCCGACAGCCCCCACGCCGGGGATCGAACTCACGACCCCAGGATTATCAGTCCGACGCGCTACCGATTACGCTAGAGACGCCGTTATCTATAGCACTGTATTATAATATATATAAACTTAGTTTCAAAGATTTTACACTAAAAGAAAAAAAAATAAACAAAATAATTCTTATAATATCTTGCAATTTTTTACCCTTCACACAACTAAATTTCTCAACTATTTGTACATGGAACATTCAAAATTTTAAAGACAAAAGATTATGACGTACATGTAGCACAACGTGACGTCATAATAGGGGTGTACTAACATGAATGTAAGAGGTGATGAAACATTGGAAATGGAGAAAATATTGTCGTTTTTATACAACAGTCAGCATAATAATAACAATAGTGTTGTACTTTGCATGCACTATGCCTAAATAGTAGTCAGGGTTTGACACATAGTGCACTCGCCTCCGGCTCGTGCACCATGTGTCAAACCCTGACTACTATTTAGGCATAGTGCACGCAAAGTACAACACTATTATATAAACATTATATACTGTAGTAATAATTTCAAAACTTTGAATTACTATAGTTTTTGCTTCTAAAACTTTGATTTACCACTCTAATTACTTTGACAAATTGATTAAATTTGTAACAACTTTTACACATTGATTTACTATAGTGATAACTATGACACTGATTTTCTTAAGTAATAACTATGACACTATAGTGATAGCTATGACACTACACTGATCACTATCATACCATAATGATAACTTTGAAAACTTTAATTTACTATTGTTAAGTACATGTATAGCAAACTATAGTTAACTATATTATTCTGTATAGTATTTTTAGCGGTCACGGTAGCCTAGTGGTAGGGAGCTTGCTTCGTGATCGGGGGGCCCGGGTTCGAATCTCTTTCGCCGCGCCGCGTCAAACCTAAGACGTAAACATAAGTAGTGACAGCTCCTTCGCCAAGTATCCGGCACTAGAAGTGAAAGTCACGGGTCTTTCGAATGAGACCTTAAAACCGAGGTCCCGTGTCACGGTAGGCGTTTGCACGATGATGAACCCTCACTGGCCAGTATAGGTCTAAATTTGAAGCCTTTCACCAGCATACGGTGACGTCTCTATACGAGTGAAAAATTCTCGAATGGGACTTTAAACAACATACAATCAATCAATCAATATAGTATTTTTTAAGGGAGATCTCATAACATTTTCGAAGCATGGTAAGTAGTATACACCCTCAGATGCTAAATCGCAAATTAATTTTTTCAGTACAGAGAACAATTAAGAATAAAACAGTTCAAAATATGAACCCAATCACTCATTCGGAAGAGTGTAATACTTCAGCAAAACCATTTCTGCAACCAAATCCCACTTTCCCATAAGACAAGTTATCCAAAACGTTCGCATGCAGTTATGCTTTTCAAAAAATTGATATCAGTGAACAGTTGAAACTAGATATTTGTTAATAAAATTAACTTCAGCGTTTTATTCTTTAAGTTAAATTTCAATAATTGGAATGAAATAATAGTCTCTTATTGAGCAACGTGGAGGTAAACACGATCCATGTAATTTTGTAAAGTTATAGAAATCCATGTCTCTTAAAAGAAAGTGAGATTTATATAAAATGTAAGCTGGAGGTGTAAATTCATTTTTTTTTTGTTTGGGCACCAAGTACAGCTCTCTTCATCAGCAAAAATTACAAATAGAATGTTGTAGGCATCACGTCTTAGCAAATGCCTTAAATGGTGAATATGACGTCTAAAGCTCACAGAGAACAACTTGAGGTTAAAAGATATTGAATAAATTTTGAAAAACAAACGAAACATATAGTGAAAAGGATCTGTACATTGGGTACATAAAGGTCAGAGGCCGTTTATTTTTTAAATGTAAAAGCCTAAAGAACAACTAAAAAAGGGCATCAGTTTCATATCATGGCTCTTCTGCTTTAAGACATGTCCTCTGCCATAAAAAAGGCTTTAATCTTACTGGTTACAGGAATGGCCTAATTTGGGGACTAAACATAAGCATTTAGACACTTCTTTTTATAAGTATGGGCTATATAGCTGCACTTTTGTGTGAGCCAATTATAGCTCAAAATTGTACCATAGCAGTAAAAAAAATACTTAGCAGTCTGAAGAAATGAAGCACCACAGAATCTTGCATTTTCATTCGCCATTTTGTAGATAATAGGTTTTAAAAAAAGGATTTCTATACGTATATACCTTCTAAATTAAAAATATTTTCAAGCTTCATACTAATGAGTAAACTGAAAGCCCGATTTTTATTTTTGACTGACAAATATTCTGTTTGCTGGATGAATGAGTTCATTGTTGATATGAGGGGAAACTGACATGCCCGAATCTCTAGAATACACTTTATTTTTTTTTTCGAACTCAAAATATCTATTTGCAATGCTTATGGAGTATTTAAATGCAATACATGAATGAAGTGCTCAAGTGACATTGTTTGCACTAAATTTCCTCAAATCTGGTGCACTACTTTGACTATTTCAAAATAAAAGAATAAGACCTCAAGATGAGCCTTTTACGGATGTTAATATTGAGAAATAAAATGATATTGTACTGTAGACTTCATGTTTACGAAAACACTAAACAAACAAACTTCTCGAACTCAGTTGAAATCGTTGAATTACAACTAATCAGTATATAAGTACTTACATTGGTATCTCCTAAACATTCGGCCATTTATGAACGGTGCAAGACAAATATTGCTAATTACGACCAAAACCAGAATCTTTACAGCAGGTAGCATGGTGAAAATCTCAGATCAACAGAAACGAAAGTTTGAGGAAATCTTTAACCTCTTGGTGCCGGAAAATAGAATGTTGGGGACTTTCACAGTCCCACTTCTTTTGCCCTCTGCACTCATCACTTACATTTGTAAAAGTTTATATGGACACATCCTACAGCTTCCTGAAGTGCTTAGGGAGATGGAAAATCCAAAATAGATAAAAGCTCTTCATAAATAGGAAGCCATGTAAACGTGCGGTGAGTGATAAACACTTAGCACAAAGCAATGACTCTGTGGTTGTGCAATTTCTTTTAAATGAAAGTCAATGTGCATTACTAGTTATGATAATCAAGTGATAGGGAGTGTTTTTACATTTCTTTCAGTTTGACAAAGTAAAATGTCACACAATGAAGAGGGTGTCTTTTAATTACCAAATATATTGAATTCAGTGAGGTTGTGGAAAGAAATTTAACAATTCATCAATACCTAAAAGGACTCGACAGAAAGAGTCAATACCTTACCCCGTTGAAAGGTTTCTAATTTTGAATATGATTTTCGTGCTATGATCTTATTTCCTCAGTCTTTTTGTGTATTTCAAATCCTTTCATTTAATAAATCTGATTTGATCTTGCCTGTTGAGCAAACATTAAAGTAGAGGGAAACATATATACTGAAACACAAAAGAAACGCAACATCCTATTTTATGGGGAATTATTATATATAGGATACAATTTTGTATCTAAAAAGTAAGGACATCTTCAACTTTGTAAATATCGTTAATTGAACGATTGAATGATTTTCATACCATTACCGGAAGTTAAGTTTGAGTCCGCTTAACAGAAATGAATAATTGCATGTTTAACAAAACATTTGGCAATAATATGGGGGTTTAAGGGTTTGTATCTGTTCATCATAAGTAATGCAGCAATATTCCGAAAAATAAATTCTCCCTTCTTTTCTGTAAGCGATGCTAAGGCTTCCTGAAAATGATTTAAGTACGCATTTTCAATGTTCTAGCTTGAAAATCTCAACATAAAGGTGATGCAGAGATCCAGATGTAAATATGCACTACATCACGCCTCTACAGGCTCTTACGTATCATTAGCATGAATGACAGTCCTTGGACCGGAAGTCCAAGGGTTACTACACTGCGCTAGGCTAGAGAAAATTCGACCTCATCTTAAGAAAAATAGGCATTTAAAAATGGCAAAGAATATTTCTTTCGCTCAGATTTCGAGATAGATGAACCTATTGCATCGTAGAAATCAAGCTGCAATTGTTGTGCATGGCGACTTGCACGCTGTAATTTGAATGGCGGGGATGGGGTGTTATAACAGTCATGTGTTACTTTCTTAAGTTAAAAGATAATCATTTACCATTTTAATCAAATCTCTGATGTTTTTAAATCGAGTTTTACCTTACTGTATTCATTTTTGAAAATCATTAGCTAAAACATTCAAATATTTGTAGATTACTGCTTGTTGCGTTTCTTTTGCGTTTCAGTATATTAATGATATTCTTGTTTTGAATATTTCCTGTGTCTCCGAAAGTAATAGTAAGAGAAACTGTCTAAGTACTTCACTTAAGAAATTTTTTCTTAATAATAGTACATATATGTAACAATTCTTCTTTTTAATCTTGTTTCTTAGAAACAAATAAAGATAAATACTTATACATGTATTAAGACAAAGATTTATAGGAACAGTCCATATAATAAATAGAATTTTCAGCATGTTTCTGACAGCACATTGTTGAAGTTTTCACATATTTTAATTGCTGTGAATATTTTTTTTTAAAATCCTT
Source organism: Saccostrea echinata (assembly GCF_033153115.1). Lineage (NCBI taxonomy): Eukaryota > Metazoa > Mollusca > Bivalvia > Ostreida > Ostreidae > Saccostrea > Saccostrea echinata. The sequence goes on from NW_026889777.1 coordinate 3,560,207, forward strand.
ACATATAAAAGTAGAATGAATATAGTTGACTTTACTACCTACCACCGTCTTGTTAAATAGACAGATGGTGTTGAATAAATATCACTTAAACTTGTCAATGAAATAAAGCCAGTATCAGTCTTCAAAATCAGCGTAATTCTGCTCTAACATAAAATTGTTTCTAAGGACTTATTTTGTAAAGCAGTTTGATCTCAATTGAATAATTATAATTTCTGAAAGCCAATTCTGTTTAGTAAACGAAATAGATAAAACAGGGCATTAAGACACAAGTGGCGAATGATAATTACGACTTATTTAATATAATGCAACTGTTACCTTCAAAAAAAAAAAAAAGATATTACCGGGTACCTTTATACGAGGGTTGTTCGGAAAGTTCGTGGACTACCGTCATAACTTTTTTACTTAACGTCATATTGTATCCAAATTTGGAAGAAATATTTCAACAGTAAATTCAAATGATGTGTATTAAATTTTTTAAAATATCTTGTTTTTTCAAACTTATTTAGATTTTAAAAAATGCGTAAATCGGATGACGGAGCAGGTCAAAATTTTGTAATTTACAATCATGACACTAAATAATGTCTGAAGTCATATCTTCTGTAAAATGACACAAAAACAAAAAAAATCTACACGTTCAAATTAAGAATTGTTTCATCGTTTCTTATTCCAAATTATGACTTAATATTTTGCTTCGTTGAAAAAGAAATCAGTTTCAGAAGATAGGTAGTACTCATTGAAAAAAGGCAAAAAAAGATGACGTCGTAGAACGTCACGGAGCAGCAGTTAACCATACAATTTTGCGTTGTACTCTGGAAATGCAAAAAAAAAAAAAAAAAAAAAACTCTGAAAATGCCAGAGGAAGTAGGAAATATGTCAAATGCATGTGTTTGTACATGGTACAAGCGGTATTTGAATGATAGACTACTCTGCTTAGACGATGGTTATCTGTGAGAAAATGGATTATCTGTAAAAATCTTTTCAAAAACATTGAAAAGTTAGAGTTTGGCGCTTCACAGATGCTGATCTTGTGAAAGCACAGTTATGCAGTGAAAAAAATATAACATTGACAAACAAAATGATGCTACTGGAACAATTGTTAGCAAAATAGATTTCAAGTGAAAGAGAAACGTTTTAATGACTACACTAGTATTGGGCAATACTGAATGAAATGTATGGGGATAGTATTTTTGAGAACCTCATGTCGGTATATATGTTTTTGACGTTACAGTGTTGTTGAGTTTGCTCCGTGGTTAAAAAACGTGTTGATTTTCAAACTGAATTACAGGAATTCTTTTAAATCACATGGAATGAAACGTCACACTTAAACAAAATAGATATTTTTACATATGATAATGTGCTCATTTTAAATTTCTCGAGCTGAAAAATGAGATCTGGCCCCAGGATCATGAAAGAGACTTAGACTCAAGTCTAATTTTTAATCGCCTGTAAAATGTTGATTAATAGAACTATAAAAAGAGTTATAATTACTTCTGATAACTGTAATTTTGGAAATGCGACTTTATTAACTAAAGTTTAAAAACTCCACACAAGATTTTCAATCATCTTCTTTTTTCAGAACAACTACAGAACTTGTCATCATCTGATGTGAACCTTATCCGAAACACCGGATTTTCTAATGATATCTTTGCCTTCCACGCCTACCTGTCTCACCCAATACCAAATCCAAGCATTCACCAAACGACGTAGTAAGAACAAATTTCGGTGGTGGATACACAAATATAGTGGCGTTTTCTCAGCTCCGGTAAGTGGAGTCTGTATTCAGCTGGACCATCTACACTTGGAACAAGGGAAAAAATTTATTACAGAGCTTATGTAAACAATAACAAAGTAAACTATACCCTAGGAGATAAGGATGAACCTGCCGACTTTGACTCCGACACTGGAACAATTGTGGTGTCTCTCACACGTACGAACTGCAGCTACGTGTACAACAACAAATGTAAAATGTCCTCAGAACAACATTTACTGATTGGAAATTAAATTTATTTTGTTGTTGAAACGTAAGGATTCTGTGTACCGGTAAATAAATTTTAACGAGTTTTTCTTTTGTGTATATCTTTTTAATTGTGTATAAAATTTCAAGAATTACATTGTAAAAATCCAATTAGTTCCTCGTAAAGAAAGCAATTTGACAAACCGATAAGGGCAGTGTAAATACAATAAGAAATATTTAACATGACATTTTAACATGACGCTAAAAATTCATATAAGGTAAAAATATAAACATTTATAAATATTGAAAGCGAAAATTGGCATATTTCTGGTCCTAAGCATTAGTCTTACAAAACAATACTGTAGATTCCTTGTTTTTTCGCGAGCACTTAATATATAGCGAAATGACCCTTTGACTCTTCTACAGTATCCTATTTCCATCATATCTGTGTTGCATACTAAGGAATACAGATAAACATGTAGTATGTAACAAAATGAATCGGAAAAGCATGACAAAGAAACAAAGAAACTTAATACAATCATTCCTTTTTTTAAATATTAATATTTTAACATGACACATATTTTATTGCTTGTCTATTGTCTATTATTTTCTTCAATATTCTTATTATTGCTTCATATTCCATCGATATTGAAAAGATCATTCCATCTTATAAACGTGGAGATAAAGAAAAAGAAATTGCTTTCAAGGTCTAGTTTCTCGGAGAAAATCTTCACATTTCCCAGTCTTACAAGGTTTGTTTTGTAAATGTTAAGCCCCTCAAACGATTTTGTTGAAATACCGACACAATGTCCATCAACCCAACCAGGAGAGCAACGCCCGCCACCAGACCCAAAATCGTCTTTGTTTTCATAATTTCTTCCTCATCTGTATGTCGCTGGTAGATCCAGGAAACTTGTTGTTTTGCGGAAGTTGTTCCTTGTCGTGAATTTCATTAAAGCTGTTCTTAACTAAAAGAGAAATTTCCATGGGTACCAATTGCACCCATTATTAGCAGATCTATTCTTTTATTCACATAAAGCAGAATTTATTCAAAATCTTATACATGAGAAGAAAACACTTGCTGTAGCCTTCAACTCGACATTTATATATACCCACGGCGTATTATCCATTAACAATAATTACTTCCATTCATATGTCGACTCGATACAAATAAAAGATACCACATCGTCTGACACATCTGTTTCATTTTTGGATATTTTACTAGAAAAAGACGTTAATGGTATACTAACAACAAAGCTTTATGATGAACATGATGACTTCAACTTTTCTATCGTCAGCTTCCCTTGCTTATGTAGCAATATACCCTTATCACCTGCATATGGGGTTTATGTCTCTCAGTTGATTCGATACAAGTGCTTAACGTACGAACAATTTCTAAAACGAGGAAAGCTATTGATACACAAGTTGATGTGACAAAAATATCAACATTCTCGTTTAAAGTCAGAATTTTGCAAGTTTTAAAGTCGATACAATGACCTTGTAAGCAAATACTATCCATCATTAAGTCAAATGCTGACTGATATTTTTTTTTTTACTAATTGTTAGGTCATAATTTACACACTGATTTGTCTACGGATTTTTTTCGTTTTTTTCACGATCATGACAATGAGCAAACGGCGGGTGTGACCGGTTGGCTTGGAATGCTCACTCCTCCATGGCACCTGATCTCGACTCTGATGTTTCAGATGTCCGTGTTTGCTCTGCTCCTGATTTGTATTGTTTTAATGAACTTATGAGCTTGAATACTGTTCGTTATCTCCTTATTTCACAAAGACAATGCTTCTCTGTAAACACTAAATAATCTTCACTATAAGAGCTTTTTATTTAGACCAAATCAATTTCTAAGGACAACAGAACATTCATTAAAAATGTTCTGAAAAGCGTTGCATTTATTCAGACCCTGAAGGAATCACACCTTCATTGTAATTAAAGTTAGGTGGACTACTGGGTAATATAGGACCAAGAATTTCATTACATCATCGTTATTACTCGCTTCACTGCCTCTTCCACTTCCTTTGAAAATAGTGAAAATATGTGGATGCCCATTCTCGGAGTTGAAAAAAAGTCATATATTTCATCTGTATCCTTTGTCCTTGCACGCTATGGAATCAAAATAGCTAAATTTTTTTTTCATTTTTAGGCCCTTAGCCATGGACTGAAAAATCATTAGCAAATAATCATTAGTCTAAATTTGCAAGATAAAGGCAGCATGCAAGAAGTTTCAAGAAAATCCATGATTATGAGTGCCAAAAAAGATTAAGTGCTAACAGATAATTACTTTCGATTTTTAAACATGACAAATTTTTAACCTGATATTACAGATATCTGAATGATATAAAGTAAAACTTGTCTAATCCGGCCACTATTGCTTCCAAATAAATTGGCCGTACTAGACAACATGCCAGATTACACAACATATCAAACAATTGAAGATTATTAAAAGGGACTGGACTTTACTGATTTCACATGAAATATGATAGATATTAGAGCGTAATGTATTTGTAATTTGTTTTTGACGTTCTTTAACTTAACTGTTATAATTTCTCAGCATTTGATTGTACATTTTCAGCATGCAAAGAATGACGTCACAATCACTACAAACAGCGCGGAATTTCCCGAAAGTGGCGGAGTTAGGGTAGTGACGGAGTTAGGGAGGTTGACGATATATCTATAGAAGAGTGCAATCAAAGAAAAAGTAGAAAAGCTTGAACATGATTTTAGCTATTAAAAAAATTTAATGAATGTAGATATTCCATTAAGTCATTATCGTCTACGTCAAGTGATAAACTGATTATATCTCAAGTAAGCTGGAATAAATAGAAAAGAAAAATATTTTAGAGACAATTATATATTTTACTTAAGATCTTAATTCATAACTAATTTGAAACTTAATGTTTTATTGCGAAAAAAGGAAATAAACAACTTGAGCCATTGTAGTCGCACTTAAAAGAAAAAGACCACTTGTATCACTTACGAGATATTTCTGCGTAGTTTCATAACACTATACAAAACCTGTAAGAGGGTTGTTCGAAAAGTTCTCGAGATTTCCGTCATATCTTTTTTACTTAACGTCATATTATATCAAAATTTGGTAGAAATTTCTGAACAATTAATTCTAATGATTTGTATTAAAATCTTTTAAAATATGATGTTTTACTTCAAACTTATTCTGAGTTAAAAACTGCGAAAATTGGATCGCGAAGCAGGTCAAAATTTAGTAATTTACAAACAATCCACAAAATAATGTCTGTAGTCATATTCTCTGTAAAATGGCTCAAAACCGAAAAAAAAATCTAGACGCTCAAATTTAAGATTCGTTATATCGTTTCATATTCCAAATTATGAATCAATAGTTTACTTCGTGGAAAAGAAATCAATTTCAGAAGATAAGTAGTCCTCATGAAAAAGCTTAAAAGGTGACGTCGTATAACGTCACTGAGCAGCAATAAATACGATACAATTTTGTGTTGTACTCTGGAAAACTTCAGAATAAACTCTAAAATGCTCTAAGAAAAGTGAGTAGTGCATGTGTGCGTAAATGGCCCAGGCGGTATTTGAATGATATGGACTCTGTTCCAGACTAGGGAAGATCTGTGAGGAAACGGATTATCTGTAAAAATCTGTCCAAAAACTTTTAGTTATTAAGGTCTTAAATTCACAGTTGCTGATCATGTGAAAGCACAGTTACCGTTTAAAAAAAATAAAACATTGACAAATAAAATTATGCTACTGGAACATTTTTTACTTTTTTTAATGAGTAGATATTGGACCAGACTGTGTGAAATGTATAGTTAGGTTATTTTTGAGAACCTCATGACGCTATGATGTTGTTTAGTGTGGTCCGGGGTAATCAAACATTTAGATTTTAAAATTAAGTAAATTGATTTCTATTAAATCGAATGGATTGAAACTTCACACATCAACAAAATAACCATTTTTACATATGACAACGTGTTCATTTTAAATTTCTTAAATGTTAGTATGTGAATGTCTGCATGCTACAATATTCCATGTTCTTTTTCTACCCATATTTATAGTTTAAATAGTTAAAATTTAACTACTGTACTACTCTGAATAAAAATATCCACATTTATCGACTTCTATGAATATTTAAACTGAAGCAGAATTAATCTAAATTTTCTTAAAGTTTTTAAAGAACTTCGATGTCTTCCTCATTCCATACAAATTTATTATCATGCTTCCAAACCTGTTTTGGGGGAAAGCATGATATCTAACTACTAAAGGAAAGGATTTAATAGCTTTAAAGTTATACTGTATAACTTGGGTTGGGATAGCTGCAGAACTGTAGAGTTGTGGTTTTATATATTAGCCTTTGACCATAACGCGACAGTACACGTAATGCAAATAAAGTGCTATTTACGGCGCAAGATTTTCTGCGCACGGTTGGGGATGTATTTCTCTATCCTAATTCTAGACATATTCTATTAACAACCTGTATATTTTATCCACCCCCTAACCTTTATAGTCTTCTCTACAGACCAATAAATTCACTTTTATGAATTTTCTGTCTTCCAACAGCCATTTTGACTCACTGACGATATCTCACTGAGATGTATGTAGATACGACTATAAAGGGTTAGGTGGAAAAAAAATACACAGGTTGGTAATATAGCCTTATGGTCAAAGACTAAAATGTAAAACCATAACGCTACAGTTCTGCAGCTAGGGTTGAGACAGTATACGTGCTTGATCAAAAAGCGTAAACTGTTCCAACTCAGATTTTACATGTATAATTTGGGTAAGTGTTTAATTTATTCCTTATAATTTAATTTTATATCACTTTTCCTTTCCAAAATGCCTTCAAATTGTAGAAAGCTTAATTCCAACGTCAGCCGGATTGATACGTTATTGACGTAAGTCATAGTGTTGTAGGCAGCATAAATTATACTGTATGTACGATTTTTTTTTTCTATCCAATAAAATTGTGCATAACAAACAGATTAAATCATAAGTTATTAACAAAGAAGTCGATAAATTAACTATGCCTTCTGACGAAATTTTACTTAAGAAGGACACAAAGAAATAGTTCAGAGGTGAGTCACCGAGATGATATTTGGGATATAAATGCACGACGCATAACACCAGATTATACTGATTCGTTTATCATTGACAAAACATTGGCAGATATATTTAGATCAATCGCAAATGTATTGTAAATACACAACTGGATTAAATATTTAAAGGAAAATTGAAACAAACACTTGCATGTTACCCTGAAGATATATTTTCATATTTCAGAGAACTTACGCCCCTTTTATTTTCTATTAGTCCTCCATTAATAATGCAAGACAAAGACTTTTCAAAAGTAAAAATACATTGTATCAACTAACGTTGGAAAAGTGGCATAACTTGAAATGAAACGCTCACGATATATAATTTGATTTGTTTTTCAGAATGCAAATTTACTTCGTTTTCATTCTGTGCTTGATATTTAAGGTTCAAACAAATTAAGAGTTGCATCCTTCTGTCTCCTGTTCTCAAGTTGAAATTTGGAATAAGGAAAACTTAAAACAGTCTTAGACCAAAGTTAATTGACAAAGAAAGGAAACTTTTTCTAAATCAACTTTTAAAAACTTGACCACATGTCAAGGATCACTCCATATCCCAAGCACCTAGACTTTCTAGCCTTCTCTCACCAACTTTTCCGACATAATTTTAGTAACATTTAGAAAGGGGTTATAGTGGAGTTTTATAGACTAAAGATTAAACAAAAAACGCAAGAGTGTATTTCATGAAATAAAAGTTAATAAATGCACTGGTGGAGAGGGAATATCCCCCCCCCCCCCCCGCGACAGCACTGTTCAGAAAAATGAAGAAAGCTAATGGAGGGGTGTCAAAATATTTGCTATCTGCACCAAAAATGAAACACCATCAACTGATGTATGTTTTTACATGAGCAGATCAAACAATAATGCTAGAATGCCCCCTTTCAGAACAAAAGATACATGTATTTCCATATTTATAAAAGATGTAAATGATACTTTGTATTATTTGGAATCATTGTATGAAACCACAATGTATTCTGTCAAAAAATGTTAACATTTTACAGATTACGCATCATAAAATGCAAATCACAGAAAGACGAAAATGAAAGTCCCTGTAGCCCAGTATTGCTTGTTCCTGTCGGTCTGACACTGTATACATGATATACATATATACTTTGATACAGGTAATGCACAGGTAAAATATGAAAGCCTATCTTTTCAGGTACAATTATTAATTGTTTATTACTAGGTGCTGATATGTCAACAAAATTATTCTTCATATATCAACAAAATTAAAGCTGCACCTCCTATGTAATTGTGTGACCCAATTCTCTTTAACATATATCAACAGAATTTTATCTTCGATGACATCGACAAAAAAGGGGAATACAGGGACCACTGCAGCAACTACGTAAAGGAAGTATATGATTTAGTACGTACTTACTCTTTGTAAGTAAGTACACGAATGTAAATAAATTCAACTAACTATCTACAGGTATCGAAACATTAGGGTAGAAACATCATCCGTGAATGATGTGAATTTTGATTTGAATAAGGATTCCTATGTAGGATTGTAAATAATAATGTGTTGTCATCACTCTCTGTGAGAATCAAGTTTCGTAGATTTTGTGCACAAAGAACAATCGATCTACCCCTTCCTATTGTTAGTAAACTTTGAAAATCATTGATTATTTACTAGGTAACCTAGTTTGGATGATCCAAGAAAGCAATGGAAATAAGGCTTAGCGTTCAGTGAAAATGATGAAGCTACGGTGTATCATAGAAGGATACGAAGATACGGCTACGGATGTGTTTATTACATGTACAATTACAATAACTACAATAAAATATTACAGCAGGTTACTTTAAGGTGGATTGACCTCTGATAAGAGAGATAACTTCCCAAGTAAATAATTGCAAGCTGTCCAGGGAATTGTCCTTCCAGAGTTTAATAATGAGGACCATTATGTAGTCAATTCATTCAAGGCTGAGTTATGTTACAAATATTGACTTCTTTTTTCTTTTGCCGATTTTTTGATAGTTAGTTATAATATTTGAACTAAAAAATGTTGAACTCAGTTCTTTAAACTGTTAATATATATATATATATATATATATATATATATATATATATATATATATATATATATATATATATATATATATATATATATATATATATATATATATATATATATATATATTAATTAACAATTTTTAAAATGTTATTTATCATGTACCAGATATAGAATTGTCATTATTGGTACATTTTTTTCCTTTGAAAATATTTTGAAGAGAGATAACTCTTGTAGATGAAATGATAACTCTTGTAGATGGATGTTTTTTTACAACACAGATAACAATGTGATATTCAGTTTTAAAAAGCAACGCTTCATTATGTTTACAATATGAATTTAATATGTATGACACTAAATATTATTTTCCTTTATATCTCATATTTTTAATTTTATGTTGAGATAATACATGTAAATTATTGATCTTCCTATTCACTGTCTCAAATTTTCTTCATATCATGATTAGACATAATATTCATTTCTGAAAAAGTAAGCAAAGCTTCATACATCAATTCATTTTCCATTTGAATCTAACGCTATTGTTGTTGATGAAAGCCAATGTTGGGAATTAAGAAAATGGTGAAATTTAGAGTAGAGGGTTATTACACTTCAAGCTGCGTCACTTTCTCTACAAATTTATGTACATAAAAAGATAATGAAGTATAGAAAAGTATGTGGATTAGCATGTAAGCGATTTTTGCAAAAGTGTCAATTTCTGTTTTTGTATAATAAGCATTTCCTCCAGAATGTCCACTGTCCTTTTCTGCAGATTAACTTTTTCCTCATTGATCTTTAGAAGACTCTGGCAGGCGAGAGAAGTGTTTCTGTCGGTCTGATTCTTTTTGGTGAAATTTCCTGCCAAGAGGAAACAATATCATATATTTTGTGTGAATGGAAACATCTCAAACATCTAAAAACATTCCTTGAAGGGTCAGATCAGAGCGACCTTTCGATTAGCCAATAAAATCGCCTCGCCACCGAAATGTTGGCTAGTAGCCTAGATATTTCTTAAATGGTTACTTACAGTCTTTTACAAATACAAACAAAACAACTTTCTCTCAATTCTAAAGCAAAACTGTCTTATCTTCATCTATTACATTTCATTTGATTGATTGATTTTATGTTGTTTTACGTCCCATTCGAGAAATTTTTCACTCATATAGAGACGTCACCATATACCGGTGAAGGGCTTCAAATTTTGACCTTTACTCGGCACTCAGGGCCATTGAGCAGTGAGGGATCTTTATCGTGCCAACGCCTATCGTGACACGGGGCCTCTCATCCGAAGGACCCGCAACTTTCACTTCAAAGTGCCGAGCGCATGGCGAAGGAACAGCTGCTACCCATTTTTTATTGACTTAGGTCAGTCGCGGCCGAGATTCGAACTCACGACCTCCCGATCACGAAGCGAGCGCTACATTTCATTTGAAGGAAAAAGTTCGAGAAAAAGCACTCTGTGGGAAATTCAAAACATGCTTATTATATGTAACAAATCATTCTCTCAGGTTATATAACTTGTGCAAACAATTCCGTGCTATTTCTTGCATGAAAAAATGAAGAAAGAATATATGAATACACATCTAAATGATACACCGAATGATCACTTACTTGAAAAAAAAAACAATTAATTTTCCGTAGTTTTCAACAGTTGTGAAATAAGAAATCTAGGATTTTATGCTAATACAGTGAATAGTACATCAAAACCTTTTTCACTTATGATACCTGTTAAAAATGAATATGATATCACAGGACTTGAAGTTGTTGGTTGCTCTGTAGTTGTTAAGGTGGTAGTTTTTGATTTTTTGTTAGTGGGGTTTGTAGAAGCTGATGATGTGGTGGTGGTATGCCTAACTGTCAGCCAGACATTAGCGTACTTTATCCCAAACAAATTCCCTACCAGACATGTGTATTTTCCAGCGTCTTCTGTCCTAGCATTTTCAATAACCATTTCTGGTCCACTGCTTAGAAAATTCTAAAATTAAAAAAAGAAAGAATGCAAAAAAGGATATCAAAATTAAATGATAAGAAGTAAATTCAGAGAATTGTGGTCCCCCGCTCTAGGGGTTTTGTTTGTTGAGGTTCAATGAACCAATTAGCATATGAGAACTGTGTTGTCTGTTCATCATGCTAAAAAATTATATATTTTTAAAGTAATATCTTCAGGGGAAACTTAACAACTAGGTACTTTTTTTAAAGTAGGTCAAACTTCAAGGTCATAATGTAAAAATTCACAGTACACTTGGAAAGACCTTGATACAGGTAATGCACAGGTAAAATGTGAAAGCCTATCTTTTCAGGTACAAAAGCTTCGGCCAAGGTTAAGATATTTGAAGAGTAGATCAATGATCAACGTTAGAATCAAAAACAATAGTACAATCAGAAAGGTATTGTCACGGGTATTGCATACATGTATTATTAAATAATAAATTACTTCCATTCAGATGTCGACTCGATATATCACGGTGAACTTGAAATAAAAGACACCACAGAGTCTGCCACATCTGTTTCATATTTGGATGTTTTACTGACTATAAAGGATAATGGCCAACTAACAACTAAAACAACTAAATTGTTTTCCATCATCAACTTCCCTTCTTTATGTAATAATATCCCGCTATAACCTGCATCTGGTGTTTACATCTCCTAAGTTATTCGATACTCAAGGGCATGCTCCAAGGACGATCAATTTTTAAACCGAGGTAGGCTACTGACAGATAAGTTGATATTACAGGAATTTCAACAACCTCGTTTAAAATCAACATTTCGTAAATTCTATGGTTGTTATAATGATCATGTAAGCAAATACTCGTATAACCTATCATTGTATTTTGGATGACGTAATTCATACCAATTGTTAGGTCTTTGTTTTCATACTGAATTTGACTACTGAATGTTCCGTCTGCCTGATCAATACATAGGGCGGTGTGACCGGTCAACAGGTGATGCTTACTCCTCCTACCGACCTGATTCCACCTCGGGAGTTTCCACAGATGTGTATTGTTTATAGATGTCTTTGAGATCGATCACTGTTATATTCACCTTTTTCGTTACTTAAGAATTTTTTAGAATCATAATTCAAGGTCAAGACCATGAGGTCTAATATCAAAGTATATTCAAAAAGGTCTTTTCTTACGTAATGCACATGTGAAATATAAAAACCCTATCTTCTCTCATTCAAAAGTTATTACTTAAGTTAAAAATTCTGAAAAGGAGGTCAAAGTTTTAAAGTAATTAGGTGAAAAATAATTATTCATTCTGAAAGGTCTTGTCACATATATGCAGATGTGAAATATGAAAGCCCTATCTTCCCTCATTCAAAGGTTTGACCAAGTTTTAAGTTTTGTGAGTGACAGACAGATGAATGGACAGCTAGACCGACGCCAGATAGACCGACAAATGAGATTCAAGCCCCCGCTCTTTCGCGGAAGCAGGGAACAAAAGACGCCCTAGAAAATTATCTAAAGAAAGTGCAAAATCAGATGATGGACCATTGATAGAAGTTAGGTCTCAAATTTATTAGAGACTCTAAAGACACTACTTGCCCACAGTATGAAAATAATATTTTAAAAAGATTTTGTATCTTTACAAAAGCTACAGAACAGCTTCAAGGAAAATCATTTAAGTATACAATCTCAAAAGCTGTAGACAATTCCCAGATTAATAGTTTCTAATACTGGTGTTACTCTGCAATTTATTTGTCACGTAGTTTATTTATTTACATTTATTATTATAGGAACATATATATTATTTATTATTTATATTTATTTAAATATTGAGTAGTGCGGTGATATGGTTAAGTACACACATACATTTGTATCGAATCCACTTGCAGAATCACCGTCAGTGTCCCGCTTCATCCACTCAGTGGTGGCATCTGGGTCATTCAAGGCGCGGCATCGGAACACCACCCTCTCTCCCTCCATCACTGTGGCATTCAGTGGCTCCTCCAACTCTAGTGGCCACGGGATTGCTAAATACGGGATTGTAAATAGACTGATATATATCATATTAAGAAACGGAAGCAAATTTTATGTCCTGTTTCTCAAATATAAAATCTTCTTTATGATAATCTTTTGCTTAATCGCTGTCAGTTATGGAAAAAAAAATCAAATTTAAGATAGTAAATTATACATTCTGATCTAACGAAAACAAATATACGCTTACGTTTAACATCCACAAAGAACGTGAATTCTAGGCTGCCCTCTGAATTTTGGACCACACATTTGTATTTCCCACTGTCTGATGTCTGTACATCATTAAAATCCAGGGAAAAGCGTCTGATCTTTGTCTGAAATGTGTCAAATAACACAGTAACAGACATTGATATACAAAATAAAAACATAAAAGATTAGAACCCTGAATAGTGATATTTAAGACTATTAGAATTTTTAACTGATCATCTATTTATAGTAGTCACAATTCAGTTTTTCAAACCGATCTGCGTTACACTGCACATTTTTGCCATATATGCCCCTTTAAAGCAACCTAACTACTAATGAAGTACAAATAAGAATTTACTTGAAAATTAAGAGTAACGAAGAAGTACTAGTATATATAAGTTCATGTTTCTGGATGTGAATGCTATGGCGGATCATAATTTGCAAAATTTTGTATTTTGTACATTTTGACCACTCTAGTTTTGGCCTTACTTTAACCTTATAAAAATCAATATGAGAATAGCATTTTTCTTTCCTGTAAAATTATATTCAACCAAGATGTCTTATCCCCATTTTTTAATTGAAAGATGTTGCCGTCACTTGAGCTCAGTCGGTAGAGCGCTCGCTTAGTCCCGTTTAAATTAAGATTGACTGTACCTACTGATTATAGTTTAAAGGAATCAAACTTTGATCCCTACTCCTCATTAGGAAAAAGCAGTACTTTATTACAATAATACGAGTGCTGATCCGTAAAATTGTTCAAAAGTTTGCCAGAATGAAAAATAATCATCATTGCCTTCTAAAATTTGCACTAATCTTTAATGCATTTTTCATCAATATGAATAATAAATTTCAAATAGATGTTTGCTCAAATCAACAAAATATGTTATGTGTGGTATCGCCACCAATGTTAACGTCAAGGTGTCTATAACAACCTCACGGTTCGTCTTTGCTTTAAAAAATTGAATGACCCTCACTTATAATTCGAAAATTTGATGCATTTAATAAATTGTCCTTTCGTCCTCTATAAACAGGCGAGGGACCAATCTCGCAAACTTATGGGAACTTTTGAAGATTTGTATTAGTAAGTTGGACAGTAAGTTATAGTAAGAGCAGTGCTCTCACTATATTCAACTAAACACGTAATCTTTTTTTGACGCGGAAAAATTATACGCCTTGAAATTTTCAAATGTTGACAAAATCGATATTGACTTCAAAAACTTATAATTTTTACTTCAACATCCTCTATAAAAAATTATTTTTGTCTATATTTTATCAAAAAATTAAGATGTACTGAGATTTTATAATAAATAATGTTTGCTGAAAATTCCAGCTTATCGGACGCATTAATTTTCAATGACAACTTTGTCCACGTTTTTTTTCCCGAACAACCCTCGTATTTGTGAATATTAACCTGTTAACGTATTGTAGGATTTTTTTTTTTTTCAAAGTTTTCTGCAGCTTAAATGGCAGTGTTTAAAATCTAATCCTTTACCCATGCCCAGAAACAAAGCAGAGTAAAATTATACTGTAATTCGTAATCTCGTACCTTTGGCCTCTGGCTAGCACCAAACAGGCTATCCTCTTTGTACCATATTACTATTGGTTTAGGATACCCGTATGCTGGACAGCTCATTCTAATGTCACTTCCTGATGTTGTGGCAATCTTTTTATCTCCATTGTATGGTCTAGAATTGGGTTTCCATTTTGGGGCTGTTAAGAATAGGTGAACATAGCATATTTATTTTTGAGTTTTGAAATCCTGTGATAGATTTTCTCTTATTTAATTGTATCAACTTGTTTGGTGTATATCATTAGTGAACATAGGATCTCAATTGAGGAACCAATATACTTCAATGATTAATTCTCTGATGGATGTCCTAGTTATGAATTTTGCAGTAGTCTGTGAAATTGAATGCACTATTTGTGAACTTGTTTACGTCGGGGAAATCAAAGATTAACTTATCAAAAGAATGTCAGATACAGGTTTGAAATAAATAAGGGATCTTTAACATATTTTTAAACATTTAAATTCCCTTGACTTCTGTTCTTTCAATGTAGGACAGTATTTTGAAAAAAAGATTTACCATTTCACAAATAGTCCTACTTTCTCTGCTCCATTCTATAGAAAAGCAGATTGAGAAACATTTGATCAGGAAACTGGGCCTGGGTCCCTTAATAGTTGCAACGGCCACATTTATGTCAGCCTTTTACCTATGTACGTTTTGACCTTCTTATTTTTTTCATGCTCCTTACTGTAAGTGTGAATGTCATATGATACATTTTCCGGTTGAACTTTTGAAATCCGAAATCATACACATTGAAAATAGACTGTAATTGAAGGAAGATAGTTGAGGATCTCGATGAATTTCACGTGACAATAACTTAACTGGCTTTTTATAAGTAATCAGATGTTTTATGCATTTAATTGAATTTCCTCATGTAACATTAAGTAAATAATAGACTTTTAAGGTAGCTTTATACACTGCAGGCAAAATGTTCCACTATGCACTGGAAATGATGAGTCCAAAAAATATAACAATGTAGATTTTCAAAAATATGCATGATTTTGTACATTTATATTTATGGTAGCCGAAGAGAAATTTTACAGTACAATTAAGATGTCTTAAATGATACATCTCCAAATAATAAACAAAAAAAATTGCAGGACAATTCGCAAGTATATTAAATTCATATTCATATTTGGATGTTTTAATGGAAAAAGATATTAATGGTCAACTTACAAATAAACTTTATGATTAACTTGATGTGTGCAACTTTTTTATCATCAACTTCTCTTGTTAATGAATATCATCTACACTGGTGTCAATGTGCTTCGGTTTGATTAACTTGATGTGCAACTTTATTATCATCAACTTCCCTTTTTACTGATTATCACCTGCTTTGGTGTCAGTGTGTTTCAGTTCATTTGGTAGTAAAAGCAATTTCAATGCGTGAAGTTTTAAATCGAAGCAGGCTTCTGATAAATTAGTTGATGTTACAAGGGTATCAGCAATCTTGTTTATTATCAACATTTCGCAAATTCTATGGTCGAAACAATAACCTTGTCTGCAAATACAGCATGTTGGGTTGATACTGACTTACGTTTTTAATACAGATTGTTAGATCATTATTTCATATTAATTTGTCCACTGTTTGCTTCCTTTATCTGAACAAGACAAAGGGCTCACGGTGGACTTGACTGGTCTAAAGGGGATCCTTATTTTCCAATGACACCTGATCCAACCTCTGATATTTTCATTGGCTCGTATTTGCACTGCTCTCAATCTATATTTTTGGTTGAATATTGAACATGATGATATTTCATATTCTAAATCAAAATTGAACGATGTGTTTGATAGAACTTACCTCTTTTAATCTTTTGACCATCCACTGGCAATGCAGCATAAATGTTACACACCAGCAACAAGGTTAATAAATGTTGTAGAGGTAACATAATGATAAATGTTTTTAAAAAAATCAAATCATTTAACTATGAAGAAAGCCGCAGTTATGTTATGTTTGAAATGTCTTAATACTTATCGACCTTGTTTATTGTAATTTATGCTCCTTACCGTAAGTGTGAATGTCATATGATACATTTTTTCCGGTTGAACTTTTGAAATCTCAAATCGCGTACATTGAAAATAGACTGTAATTGAAGGAAGATAGCTGAGGATGTCGACATAGTATAGAGTTTTTCCGGCTGAAATCTGAGATCATACACACTCATAATAGTCTTTATCTAAGGGAAGATAGTTGAAGACCTCATTTGACAATGAATTAACAATAATTTTACAGATAATCAGGTTAATATATTTATAACTATTAATTTTGACATTTTGTTTCATTTCTTTTGTAATGTTAAGCAAGGACCACTCTTAATAAATAGACTTTAAAAGCATCTTTATTAAAACCACTCGAAAAAGTACCATTTTTCTAATAGATTAAGAGATGAACAATATACACATATTAAAATCTTTTCCTCTATATAAACAAATGTTCTTTTCAAACTTTTTTTCTAAAATATTCGGTCATGACGATTTCAAATCTTTGAAAGATTTGATTCAGAAAATCGCAGAGATTGCAAAGTTTTAATGAGTGACAGACCGTAATAAAATTTTGTACTTTAATTTTGTTGTAAATATTGGAGCTAATTGCCAGAGCTATTTTCTTTTGATATTTTTCTCTTGGTAATATTGCAAGAATTCGGATAAATTTTGAAAAGTATTCTGAAGTTTTCTTTTTTATCTTAAGAGTAAAGTTGGTTAAAGGAATAAATAACTTCAATATATGATAGCAGTTGTTTTGATACATGTCATACTTATTCAAACAGAGTATTCTAGTCCGTTGTTGGGAAAATATAACATAACATGCATTATTTGACATTTCAACAAAAATGCTATCAACCAATTTTATAGCAACATCGTGTTTACAAACTGTGTGTTTCCATTTACGCTGAACACTGTGCTGTGTGGCCCCTTTTTATTATTCAATCACTCAGGCCGCAAGAAGGCAGAGACCATGAAATTTAGAATATTTGTTTTTTATTTGCCCATACATGCAATATACCAAAATCTCCATTGAAATTGTCAGGGCGGTTCAAGAGAACAAGCTGAACATGTTCAAGTTTTAACGAACAACACACGTCACAAGACAATGCACACAAACAGATTGCAATTTCACCAGAGAACTCAAATGACCTAACAACATTAGATTATTACATCAAGTTTCAATTTCTTTTAACATTATTATAACATGATACTATTTTGGTTGGCCTTGTTGAAACAGATATTTTTAGTACTGAATATGCTGATAAAAATTGAAACGATGTTGTTAAAATTGACGTGCACTACATCAGGCCCCAAAAAACTGCTTTTAAAGTTTTCTTGGAAAAGAAATTAGAAATTTCCCATCTTCCAAAGGTTATTCTGTAACTGTTAAGCTCCTCAAACGATATCGATAAAGTATCGCCACTATAGCCACCAATCCCACCAAGAGTGCAACGCCCGCCACCACACCCAAGATGACGTCAATTGTTCTTGCTTTCATAAGTCCTTCCTCATCTGTATGGGGCGGTTTTCCTGCTGGGGAGTCCTGGATACTGTTGTTGTTGTTTAGTAGAAATTGGTCCTTCTCTAACATAAAAAAAAATTCTACAGTTAACTTTAGTTTACTATAGTATCAAAGTTTTTTATCAAAGTTTTAGCTAAAGTGAATCAAACTTTTTTGACCATCAATTTCAAATTTTTGTATTTCATTTTCTAAAACTCCTACCGTATATCTATCCGTATATTAAAAGGAATTATTACTTGTATATTCACATATTATTTCAAAAAAATACATCGTTGATATATAATTTAAGAATTATTTTGTCTCTAAATCCTAATTCAAGAGTATATAAAGTTTTATAGTAAATCAAAGTATTTACTATTGTTAACTACAGTAAACTATGGTTAACTATAGTAAATTTTTGTTTGGTTGTCAGGAATTCGTCCTCTAAAAGGGATGTTTTGACAAGAAAAAGAGAAATTGATTTTTAAAAAGATGCTGGAGGAAATATAACTGTTTTTACAAAAAAAAAATGTCTTTAAAAAACATAAAACATTTTATGCTTTTCTATTATGATTTAAAGAACGCCGAGTGAAATAATTAGTTTAAGTACTGAAATATGACACATTAATATAAAACGAAACCAATACTTGAAATTTAAAAACAAAAGTACATATGAGTTTGTATCATCTTTTATATTGCAAACCAACTATTATTCGCGTCGTCTTTAATTCCCGATTCGTCAATTTGAAATCAATCCGCTACGATTAATTGTCGCTACTGGGCAAACATCCTCTACAAATACAAAGCAAAATAAATGGTTCGCGGCGATATTCGCGAGATAAAGTAGATCACCAAACTCGCGGATATTTCTCGCACGCGAATAATAGTTGGTTTACAGTATTCGGTTAAATGTACAAGGAAAGTTATAACGAAAACGTTCAATACTTCGTCGAATAATGAATTTTTGTTGAGATCAGATCAATTCCTAAACACAGCTGTACATTCATTCAAAAATGCTCCCAATAATCATGCTTTTGATCAGACAGAGAAAGAACCACACCTTCACTGTAGTTAAAGTTGGATAGAGTATTAATTACTCTCGGTCTAAGAATTCCATCATCATAGTTCTCATCAACTCCACTGCCTTTGAAAGTAAAAAAAAATAATGTTGATGTTCATACAATGAATTAACTTAATAGAAAGAAATAGTACATTGCATCAACAAATTGGTAGAATATTGCACCGTTTATTCTTAAAATACCAAACTGAATACCTATATAGGTAGATATTATAAAGCTAGATGTAGATTATTTATGCCAAAATATTTACATTCGCAAATGATTCCCTTATATAACACATTTGAACAAGACGCTTTTACAACTGTGTAAAACTAGGTTCGTCATGGGATCATAAATTGATTGTTTAGTCATATAAAGGATCTAGGTAATTTCATAGTGACGTCATAAGTGATCAACGCATTCAATACCTATTATATAAGTCTTCTTAATGGGTGCAATGGTTTGTTCACTCATAGACAATACACTATAACACTATAGCAGGGATTTTCATTAATTCCTAAACCAAGTGATTTTTAAATTTACTTTTGTAATAATATTAGTATGCTTAAAAGTGCTTCTGATCAAATAATGAGTTAGTACAATACCGAAAAATTCTTCATCATCTAATCCATTCATCTTGGGATCTGTAAAAATAGGTTTTGGAGTTATCATCGATACTGCTGGTTTGGTTTTTGTGACAATTCTGTCTTTATTTACTGTCAACAAGAAAACAGCAGACTTTACTTCGATAGAATACGTAGTAGAATACTCTATGGTACAGGTATATTTCCCTGCGTCACTGACTTGTACTTTCTCAAACACAATTTCTGGGTCATTGCACGGAAGGAACTAAAATAAAACATTGTACGAAATTCATATCATTTGACAGAATTAAATTAGGATGAGATTAATACAAAAACTTTAAATTTAACATAGACATAAATTGAAAGATCATTGATTGCGGAAAAAATGATGTGAAATGAACAGATGAAATTTAAGAGTTATCTTAATTTTTTGTCGAAAATCATAGATAAGAGAATTGAGACTTGAATAACTCAGAAAACTTGGGTTAAACACATACATCTCTACTGTGTGTTTCAGGATCAACAATGCTATCGTCCATCTTTTCCCAGTGTATATTGGCATCAGAGTCACCCAAAGCCATACAACGGAGGACCACCCTGTCTCCCTCCAGCACTGTAACTCTCCTCGGATTATCCACCAGTACGAGAAGGGATATTTCTAAATGTATGATAACACTGGTTTAAAGCAATATACAATAACTGTCTTCGTCAAATGCAGTATCTTTAAATTTATCATCAAGAGAAGATTTTACTTTAAACCGTTAAATGTAAGTTTATTTAATGTATCCACATAATTAATATGTCATCGAAATCTGAATATAATGTAGATAAAAATAAGTCGTTTAATACACTCAATTACTTACGCCATCTAATTAATATTTAGCTTAATATTATGCTGTCGCTGTAGTTGTTAACTTGAAAGAAAATACAATGAGAAGTTGTTATTTGCTTTTTGAGTGCTAATACTTGTTACTGTGATTTACTTAGTTTCTTTTTTTTTTTTTTTTTTTTTTTTTTTTTTTTTTTTTTTTTTTTTTAGAAATTTACAAAAACGCAATCTTACCTACAACATTTAAACGGAAGGTAAAGTTAAGACTGCCTTCTGAATTTTGGACCAAGCATGTATAGTTTCCAGTGTCTGATTTCTGGAGAACCTTGAGTCTCAAGTAACCATTTCTAGCTTTTGTCTAAAATTTATTTGACGCAAAATAAATTTTTAAAACTTTTAACTGGTATCTTAAGACATAAACTTTAAACAAGAGGCCCAAGGGCCTTAACGGTCATCTGAGTATAATACAGCAATTTAGAGGATCCCAGAGTATAAAATAAACTGATAGATGAAGCTTTGTTACCCAAAAGCAAGAGAAATAGGATGATCAGGATCAATGAAATAATTAGTCCAGTATTCAGTAACAATTTAAAAATTAAGTTATAATCTGTCCCCATTTATCACTATGCAGACTATTAACAAACTATTAGTGCTTCTGTACTATTTTTAACCCATATTATAACCTCTCACATTTGTCTCTCTTGCTCTTTGAAGGAAAACATTAATAAGATAAGTTATTTTTTATCTATCTATATTATATACAAGTCCACCTGATCATTCAAACTATAGAAGTACTTTTTGTATTATACAATAAAAATTCTTGCATAATTCACTTATTCTTTTAACTTTTCAAATGCATTACTTACAGTGATTAACTATCAAAAGTGAATGGCAAAGGGGATTAAATTTTCTCAGTAGAATACAAATAGATAGAGCCCTGGTCAGGACCAAATGTTAAAAAATCTGGTAAAAATGTCCTTGCTCATTAAAACTATTCAAATGTTTGCTTCCGATATGCCCAGGAGCAGAGAAGATTTTCACTGAAATAATGAATTTTCACTACAGATTCAACACAGCCTACCCTAACACCAGAACCCATGACCCAGGGTCATGAAATTCAAAAATTTGAAGAGGTACCCTCATCATCATAGCTAAACACTTTGTTGAAGATTTTCAAAGAATCAACACATTTTCACTATATTATCAATATACCCCCCCCCCTTCCAAGAGAAACACCAGAACCCCTGACCCTGAGAACAAAACTTTTGAAAATTTTGTAAGAAGCACCCTTGATCATATTAACTATGCACTTTGTGTACCTGCTTAACACCAAGGTGCAGACAGGACTATTTAATAGAATTAAAGCATTTTCACTATGTTATCAATAGAGCCCTGCCCTAACACCAGAACCCCTGACCCAGTGGCCATGAAACTCACAATACTGGAAGAAGCTCTCTTGCTCATTATAACTATTATCTTAGTTTCTTTGCTTTGTAACTAGGAGCAGAGAAGAATATTTTCAAAGAAATTATCCTTTTTCACTATATAATCAATAGAGCCTCCCCCCTTTTCACCAGAACCCCTGGCCCTAGGACAATGAATTTCACAATTTTGGAAGAGGTATCCCTGCTTATCATAATTATTAGAAGATTTTCGAAGAATTAATGCATTTTCTCTATATTATCAATGTAGGCCCGCCCTAAGACCTGACCCAGGGGCAATGAATTTCACAAGTATAGAAGAAGCACTCGTGCTTATCATAACTATGTACTTAGTTAGTTTGTTTAATACCCAGGAAAAGATAAGAAGATTTTCAAAGAAATAATGCACTTTCATTATATGATTTATATAGCCCCACCTCTAGCACGAGAAAACCTGACCCTGGGGTCATGAATTTCACAATTTTGGTAGAGGACTTATTTCATAAAGATTGCAAAGGTAAATTCATAAATTTTCCTTCAGATATGACAAAAATGTATTGACTATTAATTTTTAATGCTTCATAACTTCTTCCAACAAATTATTGGAATTTCGATTGGTGTTAATTCTGCTCCTTTTTAAGACGAGTTCTTTTTTATATTCCAATGAAGCAGAGTTTATTCAAAAATTTCTACATGAAAAGATAAAATCACTCGTGGCCTTAAACTCGACATTCAGATATATCGACGACGTTTTCTCAGTTAACAATAGTTACTTCTATTCATATGTCAAATCAATATATACCAGTGAATTTTAAATAAAAGATACCACAGAGATTGCCACATCTGTTTCATTTGACTATAGACGATAGGGACCAAACAACAACTAACTTGTTTGACAAACGAGATGACTTCAGCTTTTCAATCGTCAATTTTCCTTATTTATGTAGTAATATTCTGCTCTCACATGCGTATAGTGTATATGTTTCCCAACTTATTCGATACTCAAGAGCATGCTCTGAAAACGAAAAATTTTTCTAACAAAGACAGATTACTGACTGACAAGTTGATGTTACAGAGATTTCAACAACCTTGTCTAAAGTAGGCGTTCCGTAAATGCTGTGGTCGTTATG
The DNA here is from genome assembly GCF_033153115.1 of Saccostrea echinata. Taxonomy (NCBI): domain Eukaryota; kingdom Metazoa; phylum Mollusca; class Bivalvia; order Ostreida; family Ostreidae; genus Saccostrea; species Saccostrea echinata. The sequence continues at coordinate 3,583,497 of NW_026889777.1, forward strand.
ATTACCTTGTAAACAATCTATTATTCGGTCGTATGTTTCATACCAATTGTTAGGCCTTTGTTTTTATACTAAAATGAATACGGAGTGTTCCGTCTACCTGATCAATACTTCGGGCTCGGGTGTGACTTGTCAATAGGGTATGCTTACTTCTCCTAGGCACCTGATCCCACCTCTAGAATTTCTTTGGATCCGTGTTTTATGCCCTGATCACAGATTTGTATTGTCTGTAGATGTTTTGAGATCGGTCACTGTTCGTTATCTTCAACTTTTTCATTCCTATCTCTCTAAAATTGATTTTTTAGTGTATGATACATGTTGATTAAGGTGTATAATAATGCATTAAATTCGTGTTTTGTTAGATCAAAGAAAATACAATGCACTCTGATTCAAAACAAGAAAGAGGAAAAATTTCATTTTCTTAATTATGTGGAATAACGGTTATATTTCTCTATATCATGTTTATTACAATATATTGCTATAAAGATTATTTATATTAAACAATATTTTTATCTGATTGCTGTTTACGGATGGTAAGGAATTCAATCATACCAATAACAATAACACTTATCTTAAAATTAATACTTTCAAAATAATACATTCGATGATTTTGATCACAATAACAAAAATTTATAATATTAATGAGAGATATATTATTTTATCTTCATATTTCAACAATTAGATTTCCAATATGAAAAATTACATACCTTATGTCGTAATTTTTCATGAAACATATCCCCGTCCTTAAACCACGTTGTTTTGGGTTTAGGATACCCGTATGTTGAACAGTTAAGCTGGACGTCACTTCCTGAGAACTTGGTAATGCCGATACCCTTATTGAGTGGCCATGACTGTGGCGTCTTCCATACTGGAGCTTTTAAAATATATTGATTGCAGGATTATTAGATTAGATTTCACACGTACTTTATTTTCAATGAGGAAACTTTGAAGATAAATACTGATTTATTATTTTAATTTCGTCTATGGTTTTTTTAATATGTTGGTGTTCAGTTTTTAATTACCTTCGTGTTTTGTAGAAATATTTGAAAGGATTTTTTTTTTTCAACAAGCCTGGGTCATGGGTTCTGGTGTTAGGGTAGGGCTGTTTTTTTTTTCTTTTTTTTTTTTTTTTGAACAACAGGTTTACTGCAACGGACCTTGTGGATAAGCTTAAAGATTATTTGAGATATGACTTATAAGGTAGTTTCATTAGTCATTACCACATATTACTCCAAGTACTGCACTGTCTTAAACTGAGTAGAGTGGGTTGGGTAGAATTCTATTTAGGGGGATTCTTAACCAGACAACGATAACCAAGAGATAATTAGCAGGGGCATTTCTTTAATATCTCAATTTATAGCTAGCTTTGATGTGTGTGTAAGGCATAAAGACAATTAACAACATAAACAAAGAACTGCGAACGATAGTATTGTTCTCCCGCCTACCTCAAAGTCAGTTTTCAGAAGTTATTACATTTGAATGATTTTTCATATCTATATAGATATTTATATGCATTTACATAAAACATTACTTCTTTGGGAAAACAAAGAGAGATAACTCTATAATTTTGGTAAAACTTGTGTTTTTCACTATAGAAATCAACGGAAAACGGAAAATATTTTTAAAACATCAACCCCCCCCCCACCCCCGTGAAACAAAAATTCCTTTTTACAGGTAATATGAACTGTCATTTCACAATTTCATACCAAAGCTTTTTGTGTTTCACGGGTGGGGGGGGGGGGGCATATGTTTACAGACAAAAAACCACAAAAATGCTTATTTTTTCAACAATTTCAAAGGGGTTTACAACTAAAACATTGTATTTTATTAATAATATATGTTTAATTTTATATGAGTAAAACATAAGAAAAGATTTAAGGAACGTTTATTCATTTCCATGAATATTTTAAAATGTGGTGATGCTTTAAAGCCCGATTTCAATGAAAAATATCGTCTACCCCCCTTATTTAAAGAGCTGGAATTAGGGGTAAATAACTATTTAACACTGGTATTAAAATTATCAGTGAATTACCATTGAACTGTTCTTTGCATTCAACAAAGATTTTATGGCCAAATTGCCATTAGTATTGAATTAAATGGGTGTAAAAAGTAGGCGGGAATCGAAAGTTTGCGTGCGTAGTTCTTTAGTCGTACTTAAAAGCCTAGATTGACTTTAATAAGACCACTTATCTTTGTACAAACCTTGTACAAAAAGTAAATTCCGCATAGCATTATATCACTCCAAAACCTTTTTGAGCACATGACTGTTTGCTGAAATGGCTGTATGTACATTTTCACCGAAATGTTTTATTTGTTAATATTTTGTAATGATAATTTTGAATAACTGACTTCTACTATTATATATATATATATACATGTAGAATACATTTCATTTTTCTGTAATAATGAATCACTCAGGAACTTCAATGTTTTCCTTATTTCATACTTTAATAATTATTTTAAGCTTCCTCTGAAAAAAAGATCTGCAGAAAAAACATGCAATATCACTTTAAGTACATCATATTTTTTTAAAGATTTTTTTTGATATCTGTGAAACATTCAGTAATTACATTTCTCTAGTTCATCGTAAAAACAATTGAATAACTTTTTGTGCGTATTATTTCTAAACATTAACATTTACTTTTTATAAAGTTTAAGTTCTGTATTATGCCCGAATAGTGAATATTATATTTTTTTGTATATAAGCTTAACTTGAGGAAATAAGTATCTTAACGACTTAAAAAAAATAATTGAACTAAATGCAAATTCTGGAATTAAATATATTACTACTAAACAAAGGCCTAAACAAAAAGATATGATTAATTTTGCAATTCTATTATAGCCTTTTTTATATTCATTATGGATAATTTACTTTGTAGTACTTATGTAGTACTAAGTTTCATAAAACTTTTTTGGTGGAGAGGGGGATAAACACCTTTCTTGCTAGAGTGATTTTCACATCTTTTTATTAATATGCTGTTTCCATGTTTTGAGTATGGTCCAGTCTTCCTTTTTTATTTTTATTTTGGTTTGAATCAGGATTGTCTAAGGTCAATGAACGTGTAGAAACTACATTTCGTTTTAGATATCTTTTGCGCTTTTGAGTTATAACACGCTGCTAAATACAGGTATTACATATATATACAAAATGTTTTCTATGAAATTCTGAATAAGCCCATGTGGTAAAATATCCATCGCACCTGATGAGTACAAGAAATTTTCTCAAACGCAATGCATTTTCTAGACTAATGTGGCCGAGAAACATGCATTCCTAGATGAAACTCAATCACAAGCATTTCAGTTGAAATTTAATATGAAATGAGAAGACTTTAGTTTGAAAAAAAAAACATGCCGACGGATCAAAAAGACATGTGGAAGACATTTCAATGAAAATTATATTCAATTGCAATCTGTGAAAACTTAATTCATAGCTGCTAATCAGTTAATCGTGCAAAATGGGAACATCTAAATACTAGAGAGGAAACTATATTCATCATGATTTTGAAAACATGATAAAATTACAAAATTCATAATACATTTAGTCAAATTAACGATAAATTAAATAATAAAACATACAACTTAATTGATTTTTGAAATCAATACTGAAAAAGACAGCCGCAAGACATTCTGCATTATATTCCCTTAGTAAAATATTTCACAATACTTACGCTTCTTTTGTATTTGACCATCAACTAATGATGCAAGACAATTACTGCCAACCAGTAAATATATACCCAAACGTTCAAAAGGTGGCATGATACAAAATACATGTTACGTTCACGATTTATGAAAAGAATGTTTACTTTTTTTCATAATGCAAATTTGGTTCGTTTCCGCTATTTAAGATTTTAAAAACAGTTACAACATTCTTCCTCATGCTCTCCAATAAGAAAATGGAAAACAATCTTGGGCCAAAGTTTAAATGAAACAAGAAGGAAGCATTGTCAAAATCAACTTTTAAAAAACTTGACCAAATGTCAAGGAACACTTTATTTCCAAAGCCCCTAAATTTTCTAGCCGTCTCTCACAATATCTTCCGACATAATTTGAGTAACATTTATAAAGGCGTGATAGTGCATAGATTTAAAGAATAATAATTAAAACAAAAAATACAAAAGGTGTATTTCATAAAGTAAAAGTTAATACTGTTAGCACTGTTCGGTGGGGATTGTCCTTCCCGCGACGGCACTGCCCAGAAAGAAAATTTTAAAAGGTTAATAAGAAGTACCCGGTGTTAAATAATTTGCTGTGATGCACCAAGAAATTATTTTATTTGTTTATTGTTTAACGTCCCTCTCGAGAATTTTCACTAATATGGAGACGCCTCCACTTGCCGGTGGAGAGCTGCAAATTTTGGCCTATACTTGGCACTCAGGGTCATTGATCAGTGAGGGATCTTTTTCGTGCCAACACCTACTGCGACACGGGACCTCGGTTTATATCCGAAGGACTGGTCTCCACGTCCCACAGTGGGATTCGAACCCGCGACGTAAGTATCAACTCCTTACTCCGCGACTCTAAAACGAACGCTCGAACCACTGTGCCACGTGGGCGACACCAAGAATTTAACACAAACAAATAATGTTTGTTTACATGACAATATCAAAAACTGCTATGCATCGCATATGATACTGACAGTGCGTTCCAAACATATTCTTTTAACTTCTGTAATAAATCATTCCACAAGACTGTTTTTAAAGACAGGGATAAATCTAAAATTATAAATTGAAGTATGAATTTTTGACTTCATAAAATTTTCAACTTCAGTAGTAATTTATCTAAAGTCAAATCCCATATGGCATATATAATGTGCTTGATTTTCAATCAATCTAAATCTTCTGTTCGAAAATTTTTGTTATATAAATCAACACGTGAGCAAACATTTATAAAACTTCTTTTATTAAGAACATACTTTACGTATAGTATCTTCGATAATTTTGCAAGATATTCTACAGTTAATTAAATTTTAAAGTACATTCCGATGCTCTAAGACAAAAAAAAATCATAATACATTAACAGGAGTTTTGAAAAATGTCAAATGATGAAAATACTGATTTTTCAATGAGAAAGAGACTAATTATATACTAGTAGCTGAAGCTGATATTTCCTCAAAATGAGTTCTAGAAGTTGTATACATCGTCATAAGAGTCTCATAAACGTGTTTGATTTTCAGGAACTAGAGAAAAAGTTAAAAACAACTTTAATTTGCATGTGTCCTTTAGTATTTATGCACTGTGTTTTCTCAATAACAGACTAAAATATAACTCAGATCCGGAATACTACAAAGACATGATTAAAGAACAATTCCGTATTTTGATAGAAGAGGTGTCCTCTCTCAATAATGTAAAAACCAAGTATTTAACAGATATGGTTGGCTACATAATAAAATATACACTGTACACACTTGTTAAGATATTGAGCTTTGTTAGAAAACAAAACTTGGAAATTTTTGTGGATTATTTTAAGATATTATGATTTGCATATATTTTATTGCACATGTGCTTTGGGACTGGACAAAAGTTCGAAAAACTTAAATACTATAAGATATCATAATGACCCAATTGAATATCAAAAGATATTCCAATATATATATGAGTAATAGAAATTGATACATGAAATTTCAATACTCGAAGAAAGCATGCATAATGATTGTAAAATTTAATCAATTCATATTTCTCTCCTATAATAAAGAAAGTTGAGAAAAGGACAAAAATACCCATAAAAGTCTCTGAACCCCCATAGTTTGAAAAAAAAATACAATTCAGGTTTTATTAAACAACATGCTCATGTTGTCAGTTGTCGGAGTTGCCGATTTATACAAATATACCAGCTTATTTTCTCATCCCTGAGCTTACTTAAGTCTCATTTCCTGAGGTGTTATTCATATTTTCTCATATTGGTGTGTATTTGTATTATATGACATCTTTCTCCGATTGGAATAATATACCACAAACATTATCACGAGCACGACCCCCACGGCCACACCCACGATTATGTAAATTGTATTTGAAGTTGTTTCCTCGTCTGCCTCATCATGCTGTGTTGATTCTTTACTGGTCGGTGGACGTTGTATGTTAAATTCTGTTAAGATTGTATTTAAGTTATATGACTGAGAAAATTGAAATAAATATTAATATTGATCACTAAGCCTTGCTATTAATAACTAATGAACCTTTAACATTAATCCTGAAATGATGCGTTCCCTTAGGTCAATAAAGAGAAAGGGGGTAAATAAAATTATAATATGATTGAATGATTCAAACCTCTCCGAATTGCTGACATCCAACTTTGTAGAAAAACACTACGTTATATCATCGTCACACGACCTTCCAGGTTAACAAAGGGATTTATTTTTTTCTACATTGGACTCAAAATAGAATGGGAACTTCTATACTGATACGATAAGTTCACCGGCATTCGACTTCTACTCAGATAAATGTTACATTCAGCACGTGGTATTTGTATGTGTGTTAAAGATTGGGGCCGGGCATAGAAGGGTGTGCCCCATTTCTCCTTATTTTAAAAATCAAATGTTTACTATATTAATTTAGGATAAACCTTTCATTGCAAGAAAGCTTGCCTTCCCCCTTCACTTTTTATATTCAAATTCCTCCAATGTTCATGGACAATACATCCTCCCCCCAAGGAAATACGACTTTGGAGTGTGGAGAATTCTCTCTTTTATGCTTGTCAGTGATTTCTTTATAGGTACATTGTCAATTATTTTCCTTCCTGCCCCCCCCCCCCTTTCAAAATATATACCATGTGCCTGACCATTTATTTTTATTCTGTCAGACAATTCCAAATTGATGCAACTGGTTATGTTTATTTTAACCCTGCTCTCTCACTTTGTTTAGCCAGGACTTCAACACATGTAAACAATTTAAAAAAGATACCATGGCTCGCTTAGCGAGTTTGTATCATTTAATCATTGAATATTGTACTTCTCAGGTGACTAAGTCGATATATTGACCTCAAAACAGCAATATTTGTATATTATCACATGTTTATTCCTTTATACGGTGGATATAGCTTGGGATATCGTTTTATATCCAAGGGTGTGAAGTCACAATGGTTTTTGTCTGAATTTGATCAAGTCACATATTGTGGATTTACAACAGTAAAACAGTGTAAAATATGTAATAGCTATGTGTAAAACACGTGATAAAAAGAATCTCCTATGGTTTGTGGTTAGATACGAGGTTTTTTAAATCCAACTCGTTGTGTGTTTTTATCCCCGAGCCTTAGCGAGGGGATAAGAACACACAACTATTGGAGAAAAAATCATATCCAACTACAAACCATGGGAGAACTACATGTATTGCCTGTTCTCGTTCTTTTAAAAATAAAATATTGATTGCAATTGCTCATTGTTTTTGTTAGTCTTGATGATGAAATTGCACCTTAAATGCTAAGAAAGTTAAAATTATATTACTCTCAAGATCCTAGTTGTCTGTGGTATCTGGGAAATGTATCATAGAACTTTTGGGTTATTGGTCGTGGCGTCGTTGTAATGGTGGTGGTTGGAGTAGTGTTGTTTGTTATTGCTTCTGTTGTGGTGGTTGTTATTGTGAAGTTGGTGTTAGGTTTCACTGTGGTGTTTGTTATATTTCTGGTGGTTGTTTTGGCATTTTAAGTGTGTTCTGATTTTTACATCAAATAATGGGCCAAATTTGGCCATTATCATAACCCCTCCTTTAATGCATTCCCAAAATTAACATGTTTTCGAAATGTGAATTTGATATCAAGAAAAATACTTTGTTTAACACATTCAATTATTTACGTCATTTAATTAATGTTTAACTTAATATTATGCTGTAACTGTTTACTTGAAAAAAGTATGATAAGAAGTTGTGATTTGCTTTTGAATTGTAACTAAGTGATGCTGCTTCAGTTTCTTTCTTTTTTTTTCTTTCATTTTTTTAGCAATCTTACCTACAACAACCAAACGGAAGGTAAAGTAGACGTAGACTGTCATCTGAATTTTGGACAAAGCAAGTATAGCTTCCGGTGTCTGATTTCTGGAGAATCTTGAGTCTTACGTAACCATTCCTGGCTATTGTCTAAAATTTAATTTAAGCATATTAAATTTTTGAAACTTTTCACTTTTTGTTAAGACATAAACTTAAAAAAAAATAATAATGACTCAAAAAAGATCGCAAAAATAAATTCATAAATCTTTAAGTTTACCCTTCAAATGTTACAAAAATGTATTGACTATTAATTTTTAAAACTTCAGAATTTATAATATATCATTTCTTTCAAAAATTTCTACATGAGAAGAGGAAGACAATTCCTGTTGCCTTAAACTCGACATTCAGATATATCGGCGACGTTTTATCAATTAACAATAGTTACTTACATTCATAGGTCAATTCGATATATCCCTGTGAACTTGAAATTAAAGACAACACAGATGTCTGCCAAATCTGTTTCATATTTTGATATCTTACTGACTGTAGAAGATAAGGACCAACTAACAACTAAATTGTATGACAAACGAGATGACTTCAGCTTTTCCATCGTCAACTTTCCTTATTTTGTAGATATATTCCGCTATCACCTGCATTTGGTGTTTACGTCTCCCAACTTAGATACTCAAGAGCATGCTCAGAGTACGATCATTTTTTTTTAAACCAAGGCAGGCTATTGACAGATAAGATAGGCTTTCAACAACCTTGTTTAAAGTCATCATTTCGGAAATTATATGGTCGTTATGATGACCTTGTTAACAAATATAACCTATCATTGGGTCGTATTTTGCTTGACGTGTTTCATACCAATTGTTAGGTCTTTCTTTTAATATACAATTTGCCTACGGAACGTTCAATCGACCTGATCAATACATAGGGCTTACTGCCAGTGTGACCGGTCAACAGGGGATGCTTACTCCTCCTTGACACCTGATCTCATCTCTCTAATTCCCAGTTGTCCGTGTTTTATGCCCTGTTCGGAGATACGTATTGTTTGTAGATGTTTTGAGACTGATATTCTTCGTTATCTTCTTTTTCATTCCTTTCTCTCTAAAATGGATTTTTTTGTGCATGATACATGTTAATCAAGGTGTATAATATTGATTGAATTAGAGATTGTTAGAACAAAGAAAATGCAATGTACTCCGATTCAAAACAAAAAAGAGGAAAATCTTTATTTTCCTTCTTATGTGGAATAACGGTTATATTTTTCTATATTATGTTTATTCTGTATATTTCTGTAGATTATTTATAATAAACAATATTTTTTTTAAGATTGCTGATTACTGATGTTGAGGAATTCAATCATACTTATAACAATAACACCTCTCAAAAAAAAAAAAGACTAATCTTAAAATTCATTTTCCCAAAAATAACATATTCAGTGATTTTGATCGTAATAACAATAATATACAATATAAATGCAATAAACAGGATTTTATCTTCATATTTCAAATCAAATTTCCAATATAAAAATTTATATACCTTAAGTCGTAATTTTTTCAGGAAACACATCTCTGTCTTTGAACCACGTTGTTTTTGGTTTAGGATACACGTATATTGAACATGCAGTTAAGGTGGATGTCACTTCCCAAAAACTTGGTAATACTGATACTCTTACTGAGTGGTCATGACTTTTTCTTCTTTCATGTTGGAGCTTTAAAAATACTGTAATCGTTCTTTTTTTAAACGGATTCATCATTCCGCGAAAACAATTTCTGTTCAATCCACGGGTAGAAAATTATGCAGATTTCTCACAATGCTATTAGTCGCCCGCGTGGCGCAGTGGTTAGAGCGTCTGCTCTAGAGTCGCGAAGCAAGGAGTTGATCCTTACGTCGCGGGTTCGAATCCCACTGCGGTACGTGGAGACCGGTCCTTCGGATGAGACCGTATAAACCGAGGTCCCGTGTCGCTGTAGGTGCTGGCACGAAAAAGATCCCTCACTGCTCAATGGCCGTAAGTGCCGAGTATAGGTCAGAATTTGTAGCCCTCCACCGGCAAGTGGTGGCGTCTCCATATGAGTGAAAAATTCTTGAGAGGGACGGTAAACAACAATCAACCAACCACATTGCTATTTTATACCTTAGATGTCCTTTAAGTACTCTGGGACAAATTTTTTCGGAGAATTTGTGAACGCGTACATATAACGTAAATTAAAACCACGCGGAAACCGTTCTTCTACAGTATATTAATAGCAAGAACATAATATCATTAAATTTCAGACGTACTTTATTTTCAATGACAGAACTTTAAATATATATATTGATTTAAATTTATATTAAACTAGAATTTAAAACAAAATTCAAGTAAATTAACTTTGATTGTTTTAAATAGGTTGGTGTTCACTTTTTATTGTTTTCATATGACAATTTATATGACAAATAAGATGACTTCAAGTTTTCCATCATCAACTGCCTTTATTTATATAGTAAGATTCTGGTATCACCTGCATATGGGGGTTTACGTCTCCCATCTTATTCGATACTCGAGTAAATGAATACTGTCAACTTTTAAACCGAGGTAGGCTACTGACTGATAAGTTGATGTTACAGGGATTTCAACAGCATTGTTTAAAGTCGGTATTTCGTTTATTCTTTAGACTTTATAATGACCTTATTAGCAAATATAACCTATCATTGGGTCGTTTTTTGGCTGACGTATTCCGTACCAATTGTTAGAATTTTTGACTACGGAACGTTTCGTCTACCTGATCATAGGGCTCACGGCGGGTGTGACTGGTCGACGGGGTTACTTGCTCCTTCTGGGCACCTGATCCACCTCTGGGATTTCTAGGGTGTGTATTTTATGCCCTGTTCACAAATATGTATTGTTTGTAGATTTTTTTTAGATCGATCACTGTTTGTTTTTCGCCTTTTTCATGCAATGAGAATTTTTATAGAAACATTTGAATGGGAACTGCTGGATAGGCTTGTAAATTGAGATTTGACTTGTAAGGTAGTTCCATTAGTCATTACCCTGTACTTCAAGTACTGCATTGTCTGAAACAGGGAGGAGTGACTAAATGGGTACAGCCCACTAATTGTTTTCCCATAGGCTGCAATGTTAACGTTTCTTCACATAGCAATGTCCCTAATTTTCGTTCAGCATTGAGTGACCCCTCAAATCAAAGCACATCAAGTTGTCTTTCCTTGCTTAAAATCTCGAGGTGGCATGTCAGATTCGTTTTCCGGCAAAATGCGTCTGTCTGCGTTAACCTCTGAAAATGAAAGTGAAAGTAGGGGATTTCAAGACTTCTCAATGGTGTTATAACACCCAAACTCAATAAATTGGTGCAATTCAAGATATTTTTTCTTCAAAAATCGACTTTTGATTATCCATCTGCTAACAACATTTTCGGATAGATTAACATATCAAGTTTGTATTCCCAAAGATTTTTCAAGTTAAGTTCATTGGTTAAGAAATTACGTCAATTTGAAATAAAGGTGTATTGTTGATCATTATTTGCTGAGAAACAAGCGTTACGTATTATATAATAGTTTTCCTTGAAGATTTTAGGATGAAACAATATAGAATATAATAAATCCTCAATGTCAAAAGCAAATCAGTCTATTTACTTTCGTGATAAGACAAAAAAGCTCAACTGTCATAATGTATTTTATGAATTAATGCAGTCAAATTGTCGTATTATATTTTTTCTTCAAATGAATTTGACACATCTCTAAAATTTTATATTTCAAATATGCCTCAAGAAAAATCAAAACTGCCCAGCGCAAATGGGAGTTCTAAATGAATAGAGGATGCATTTATAGAAACGTTAAATAAAATGTTGTTCATGAATTGTGATCTTGTTTTTATTTACACTTTCAAATGCAACAACGTTCGTATGTAACGAATGTTTCATGAGAAGTAATATTTACTGTTTTTAAGATTAATTCCAACAAAATGGACCAATTCATGAGATGTAATTTCTGCTCTACTTGTGCCATTATATTGAAAATGTCAAAAGAAATCATAATTTGAACTGCGTCATTTATATCATCGTGTCATATTTTCCTTGAACTGTACTATATGTACAAACGGATAAGAGATATATGTAAAATTGTCTGTATAGACGTTTTAACAGAACCTAAAATAATGTAAATAACAATTTTTCTGATGACTTTTAGCTTGAAATCATTTAACCATTAATGGAAACTTCCTTCGTATTTCTGCTTGGGTCAATGCCAAAGTTCAACTAAAATAAAATTCTGAAACGTACGTTACTTAACATAAAATGCGAGTTTAACAGTATCAAAATTATAAGAGAGAAACAAAAAACCCTGATGTAGATTCAGAATAGAATCTCAAGCCTTTGTTTAATCAATATCATACGATTCAATCTAAAAATTTCTTTCAAAATAATTTCAATTAATGTTTTTCTTCAGAATTAATGTGTGTGTTCAATAATGCGTCTTTAGAATCAGTTTATATTAAAATTTTATGCAACTTAAGCTTAAAATGATACAAATCAATCAATAAAGTTTACATTCGAACAATTAGTCATGAAAGAAATTCTGTAAATATTGTTGCAGTTTTGATATATGTTTTGTTAAAAATTTCGTAACATTCGTTACCTTCGGTAACGAATGTTTCAACCACTTTCAGGACTAATAGAGGACATTCAGGTGCAGATTGATACTGGTTGCGTAGTTGTTGTCGGTCGTTATATATAAATATTAACAGTTACATACTAATTCATTCCATTTGATTCATTGTTATTGCATTCTAGAAAACAAACTCACCAACACTGCCTAGACTTCAGAAGAAAATCATAAAAAGGCAGTACCGTACTCCGGATGTCAAAATTTGAATACTGGCGCAAAATATTTGACTACGTATATGTGCAGAAGATGTTTGAACTCATAAATCATTCTTTTTTAAGAGGTTTGGTAACGAATGTTTCGGTAACGGTTGTTTCATTTAATCATTTTCTCTTAAATAGTAAGCTAACAATAAGACATTGTTAAATCATGGTTGGAGCATGGAATACAGTTGTTGGATAGAAGAAAAAGTATCACATGTTTAACTATGATATCATTCTATTTCATCTATTAAACTAATACAACGAATGTTTCATGCCTATCCATACGCATGTAAAATAGGAAGATAGAATGTAATTTCAAAAAATTGGTAACATATACAAGGCTTTGTACCATTTATTTTTAATTTTCAAGAAGTTTACTTCAAAATAAAACGTATTCCAATCTTACAGGCATACAATACCGAATACACATACTATATTTAATGTCACAGTCCGTTTTTATTTTGTTTCTGGCGACATTGGGATATCAAATCAAAGTTTGGTAATATATTTGTGATTATGCTCAATAATTTATTAAAAGCATTTTACAAATAAATGTTTTGAAGACATATGCTATCTAATTAAAGATTCAACTGTTATTTGTACAAAAAATAGCCATTTAAGTGTAATTATTCGATGTTGGCGACAGTAACGTACGTTTCAAAAAATCACTTTATGCCAAATAAAATATCTCAATATGATTTGTTCACTTCATTTTTATATTTTTGCCTTAAAGGTTACATATTCATGCATTCATTCAAAAAGTATTTTCTTTGACATTTCATTATTTTTTTACCCTTAACCCCCAGCGACATCATTTGCACCATTTTGTTGAGCTTGAGTGATAATACATAAAATAATTCTGCTGATCTTCTTGATAAATTACATCTGCCAAGCTTTTTTGCAAGGGAACATACTCCTTATCAACAAGTATGAGGCTCAGTTTAATACCTTATCACATTTTTTTTTTATTCAGGTCTGCAAATTAAAGAACTTGTAATTTTTTCTGCACTACTTTCTTCTCCTACCGATTCTAAAAATAAATAGAGGTATGTACCCAAATTGGTTTGAATACTATCTAGGAGGTTTCTTGACTAGAAATTGATAACTCGGAGACAATACGTTCTATTTCCACTATGAAAGAGTTATACTTCTTAGTGCGCTCTTTTGTGAAAAAGTCGGAAAATGTACAAATCTCGCGGGATTTCTGGGACAAGCGCAACGTAAACATGTAAACAATATGTTGAATGTAGATGAACAAATCCTAAGAAAATGCAAATGAAATATTTTATTGTTGTGGACTTTATATACATCAAGAGTAGGAATGACAACGATATCAATTTACATCTATTGTTGATCGTATTTATCTATTTATCGTATGGTACATCTAAATACAATACACATGCCTCGGAAATATCGTATTTTTTATTAATGGATGATAAATTTAGGGTTCTCGCTCTGTTACATATGTCTTTTAGTTCTTCTATTCTTTAATTGGAATGACAAATACATTTAACATTTAAACTTGGATTGAGATTGGCGTGTTTCGTATTATCCGCAACACCATGCTGTCCCAGTCAAACGACCAAACGCGCCTCTGATTTTGAAGAGTTCACTAATGGAAATAGAACGTATTAGCAGAAACATTTAGGTAAGATCTTAATTCATAGCTAACTTCAATGTGTGAAGTAAGGCTTAAGTAAAATTAACAACATAAACAAATATATAGTCGCACTTAAAAGCCTGGATTGACTTTAATACGACCACTTGTACAAACCTTGAAGTAAATAAAATTCTAGCATTATATCTCTCAAAACCTTTTTGAGCACATGTTTGCTTAAATTGCACCAAATTTTACTGGAAGTTATTGTTGACAAAGTATTGGCAGATATATATTAAGATCAATCTCAAAGCTATATTCATCGTCCATACAAGGCAAATAAATCCGAATTACAAAACAAAAACGGTAAGTTGAATTAAAAAAAATACAATTTAATTTTTTCAATCAATGTTAAAACAAACAGTCAAAACTGAGTCCCTCTGCATTTTATTTCCCATCTGAAATATTTCATAATACTTACGCTTGTTTTTGTTTTGACCACCCACTACTGACACAAGACAAGCATTGCCCACCAGTAAAAATATAACCAAACGTTGAAAAGGCGTCATGATATCAAATGGTACACTCACGATATATGAAAAGAATGTTTTCCCTTCTTCGTAATGCAAATTTGCTTCGTTTTGATTCTGCGTTCACTATTTAAGATTTTTTAAAAATCTACAAAAAGTTGCATCCTTCTTTCTCGTGCTCTCCATTTGTAATTTGAAATCAGGAAAATTGAAAACAGTCTTGGGCCAAAGTTAATTGACACAAAAAGGAAGCTTTGTCAAAGTCAACTTTTAAAAAACTTGACCAAATGTCAAGCAACACTTCATTTCCAAAGTCCCTTGATTCCCCATCTTCGCTAGCCAAGGGTTTCCGATCCAAAATCTACTCTACAAAAGTAGATTTCGGATCGGAAACCCTTGGCTAGCGAAGATGGGCACACCCTGAAAAGGCATATTACATTTTGAGAAAGCACTCGGTGTGAATCGATCAAGGTACAAGTTAAGTAGACGCCGTTTTTGAATCGGTACCTGGATGTTTCGTGTCCATGAATGATTCGCACTGGTATGTTTTACTCCAAATTGGTTTTTGCACTTATTGTTGGCAGTAATATTATACATGGTATACTATGCTGGGTGGTATGGGAAATGACATGAGATTTTATTTTTTGTTTGTTTGTTTGTTTGTTTGTTTTTGTAACAGAAGATGTTAAACCCCCTCCCCCATTATTATCTATATACTTAAAGCATTCAGTCTTTGCTCATGTCTGTCTGAGGACATAAATTATTTTACGGGGACACTTTGCAAGTGAAAGTCATGTTAGAAAAATTGATAGAATGAATGTGTTTTGAAGAGTAAAAATAAATATATAATTTAAATCAGTATAAAAAAGAAGGGAGAAAAAACTTTTAACCATGAAATATCCCTAACAAAAAATATTATAGTTAACTATAGTTTATTATAGTTAACTATAGAGATAACTTTGACATTATGAAAACTTTGATATACTACAGTGATAACTTTGACACTTTGATTAACTATAGTGATAACTATGAAAACTTTGATTCACTATGACACTATAGTGATAACTTTGACACTTTGATTTACTATAGTTAACAATAGTTAACTATAGTTAACTATAGTATTTTTTTGTTAGGAATGGAGAAAATGAACAGTAATCAAACTCAAAAGTCCATTGAAACAATACAAATCGGGAGCAGAGCAAACACGGACCTCTAAAAACATCAGAGGTGCATGGGATCAGGTGCCATGGAGGAAATAGCATCCCCTGTCGACAGGTCACACCGGCAGTGTGCTCATTGTCATGATCGGCCAAACGGAAAAATCCATAGGCAATTCAGTGTTTAAAAATGGCCTAACAATAAGTATGAAATATGTCAGTCAACATTCAACTTAATGATCATAGATTGTATTTGCTGAGAAGGTCATTATATCAACCATAGAACTTGCGAAATGATGATTTTAAACGAGACTGTTGATATCCTTGTTTCATCAACTTGTTTGTGAATAGCTTGCCTCGTTTTAGAAATTGTTCGTACGTGGAGCATGCTCTTGCGTATCGAATCAACTGGGAGATATAAATCCTATATATTTGTGATAAATGCATATTGCTACGTAAGTAAGGGAAGTTGACGATAGAAAAGTTGAAGTGTCACTTTTATCATAAAGTTTTGTTGTTAAGTTACCATTAACGTCTTTTTCTAGTAAAATATCCAAAAGTGAAACGGATGTGTCAGGCTGTGGTAACTTTGATTTCAAGTTCACTGGGATATATTTATATATCGAGCCGATACATGTATACATGTATAGAGAAATATCACGTGACAATTACGTAATATACATGTACATGTAGAAATATCTTTGAAAAGTCTTCTTCTCAAGAACAGCAACATCAAGATTGTTCATATCAATATAGATGTATGGCAAACCCTTTTACTATTTATTCGTAAAATAATTTTTTCTTTCAATAAGAGAGATATCTCTTTAGCTTAGAGAGATATCTCTTTAGCTTATAGAGATATCTCTTTAACTAAAAGAGATATCTCTTTGACCAAGAGAGATATCTCTTTGACTAAGAGAGATATCTTTATAACCTATAGAGATATCTCTATAAACAAAAGAGATATCTCTTTTTGCAAGAGAGATATCTCTTTTACTTAGAGAGATATCTTTTTAAGCTAGAGAGATATCTCTTAAAGCGAGAGAGATATCTCTTAAAGTTAGAGAGATATCTCTTTAACAACGTTAAAAGAGATATCTTTCTAAGTTAGAGAGATATCTCTTTAGATTTTCAGAAAGAGATATCTTTCTAAGTTAAAGAGATATCTCTCTTAATGAAAGAGATATCTCTTTTCAAGTAATCCTTAAAATGAAATAATTATTCCTCCCTAATAATACGAAAGCGAGGCTAGACACCACATGGCAGGAAGTGTTATGTTTGATGATCATATATACGGTAGATCTCTGCCTCTGGAATAGATTCAGCATGCCCAATCCGAGAATGAAGTACGTAGAAAGAAATGCTAAATCCCTTGTTTGAAACAACAAAAGGATAATGACTACTTTGTTGATAAACATGCTAAAGTCTTTATATTCAGGAAAACGAAAGTAGGCTAGCAATAATCTCAACTGCGATGGACCGAATTTTCTCAGCTTTTGAAATAATCAGTTGTTTCTAATTTTAAATCTAGACAACACTGAATTACTTGTCATATTTATTTAAGTTATATTGTAAAATAGGTCAAATTTAAAGACTACTTTAATTAACATCCTCGTCGAAATCAAGTTGAGAAATCGGGTGGGGGTCTATTCCGTTGAACATGCAGTGAACTTTTGCTGAATATTTTTATTGGGCGTAATTAATGTTGTTTTGTGGAAAAAAGTGGGGAGATTTGCTCCCAGCCGACCACCAGCAATTCTACAATTAGCCTCATTAGGTTCTGATACTCATGGTTTAATGCACAGGTGCTTGGGGACAGGACCCCCCCCCCCCAACCAGGCCCGTTGCAATGATTTCAAAAGGCGAAAGGGGGGGGGGTAGCAACTTCTCCAAAAAAAATAAATGGCTCTCTGATTTATTTTTCATGATTTTTTAAAGCATTTGTTGATGTATAGTGCACTATAAAAATTTACAATTGATGCAATAAGCTATACATGTATATATGTATCCAGAGATATATATGTCTCTGGTATCTGATGTATCCCCCCCCCCAAAAAAAAATATAAATAACCTCTCTATTTATATCATTGGTATATTTTTATACATAGCTTATTAATGCATTAATTGTGAATTTTTATAGTGCATTATACATCAACATCTTTGCTTAAAAAAATTAATCAAAAAATAACCCGGGAAGCCCAAAATTTTAGAGGGTTGGGTTGGGTTGTGTTCCTGTTCCCTTGAAGCACCTGTGGTTTAATTATGTACATTTTGTCTCTTGACTTTTATACAATAAGCTGAACTCTGATTGATTGCAAAGGTCAATAATATGCGCTAATCATTATCCTTCAGTAAATCGCACAAAAAATTAACAAATTTATTAAATAAATTCAGTCTAACTAAAATTAGATCTTTATTCCGCTCCAACAAGATTGCTACACATTGCGATCTAGTTGGGTCTAATTTTAATTTTTTCTGCTCTTACTAAAGGAAAGGGATCAAGACATTCTTTGATTTTGATGCAAATTCTATTGTGTGAAATGGAAATAAAAATTATAATAATGGATTGCCAAGTCATAATTGCAACACTTCTTTTATGGAAATCTATATCTTGAATTGTTTTGGTTTTTTTTAGAAGTTTGAAAATTTGCCTTAGCAGAATAGAAATATACTTTCCTTGTCATCTGAAATGTAGGAGAATATAGGTACCCCTTAATCTTCAGAATTTTTTTGCCCCCGCCATAAAATGGTCGGGGGGGGGGGGGGGGGCATATAGTGTTACCCTGTTCCTTCATTCTGTCATTCCGTCATCATTGAATTTCCGTTCATTATCTCGGCAACAGTTGTACACATTCAACTCAAATTTGATATATGGATACGTCATAGGAATATGCAGTCAAGTTTGAATTGAATTTGGTCATGGTATTGACAGTTACCTCCCTTGAACTTGGAAAAGATTTAAAAATTCTCAATTTCTAATCATTATCTTGGCTACAAATGTGCAATTTACAATTTGCAATTTGAAATTTTGGCTGTGTGCGGGGGCATTTGTGGTGTTACCACACACATCTTGTTTGTAAAATAAAATCCTTGCCCTTTGGTCTTTGTTTTCATTTCCCAGCAAAATTAATCTATCATGGTACATGTACATTCTCTGACAATTCCTCAGAATTTTTTTTTATATTTTTGAAATCAAATATTTCTGAAATTAAGCAAAATGTACTCTAAGCTAACTTAGGACTGTGCTCTAGACCTGGTGTATTCCTAAGGGAATAGAGAGCCAACAGGTATTTATTCTTACTGATTGCATGACTAAATATTAATAAAATATATTAATCATATCTTAATGAATTCCATCTGTTTAACAATCTTTGATTTACCTCATTACTTAAAAAAAAATGTTACACAGAAGAATTGTCCATTACAGAAAGACAACTATAGTTGTAAGGGTCCAATCACTATGAATATATTTCATTGAACATTTATATGGGAGTGGGATACAACTCAACAATATTAGTTTTCTTTATAATATCCTTAGCTTTCAAATTTTATACATGTTTGGCCACAGAAGGAAGACACATGTTGTTTATGAGATCACAAAAAATTAATTTGTTTGTTTGTAGTCCATTCTGCGTCATCACATTTATGGTGATGTGTTAAATACACATAAATAAATACATGTATAACTTTAATTCACTCTGTCTTACAAATTAAAACCCTTCAATATTATATACAGAGGTAGTTGATGAAATGTTGACACCTACACACATTTTAAATGAACTTAAAATTTAAGAAATACCAGGTACATGTTCGAAGATTGAATTGTGTGTCTTTCAAGCTTGTTTACTTCCATTATGAATTAATAATTAAACCCTTAGTTTGGCCCTCTCTCACTTTCATATTTTTAGCTCACCTGAGCCGAAGGCTCAAGTGAGCTTTTCTGATCACATTTTGTCTGTAGTCTGTCTGTAAACTTTTCACATTTTCGACTTCTCCAGTACCAAGCTGGGCCAATTTCAACCAAACTTGCCACAAAGTATCCTTGGGTAAAGGGGATTCAAAGAGCAAGAGCCACTTAGGGCCTTTTTTGGCCCTGTGAATTTCTGAAAATTCAAAACTGTATAGTTTTAGTCAACAAGGCAGTAAATAATGCTTGAGCACTTGGTGAATGAATATCTACTGAAAATGACGTAATTTTCTTTCTAGTCAATGCATTGTGACGTCATTATTCACATAACCCGAATATTTCTTCAAAAATGACCAAAATATGATGCCATTTTTCAATATTTCATATAAAGCACAACCTTCGATCCAAAATGTTCAAATATATTATAAAAGAACTGTTAATGAAGATTATAAAACATATTTCAATTTTTGGATGGAGGGGTGTGCTCATATTTTAAGTCTTTGCTGAAGGTTCTAAAAAACACCTGTTTTCTGCAAAATTCCATAACATTGCAATTTCACACAACCTGTTTTTCAATGCCTGGACGCTTCTAAGGAAATTTTGTTATATAAACTGAAAGCACTAAGTCTCTACTTTATATTAATGTTGAAAATGGTACACGGGGTATTAGTCAATAAATTGGTATATCTACAGGGCCATTTTATGCATAAAGTGAACCTAGCTCTTTGTTCAAATGAACGGCCACGCCTTCTTCCAAGGGGAGATAATTATGAATTTGTGAAAAATTAATGGCATCATTAAAAAATCTTCTTCTCAAGAACCACTGTGCTTGAAAATATGAAACTTATGTGGAAGCATCCTCAGATAGTGTACATTCAAGTTTGTTCAAATCATGACCCCTGGGGTCGGGTGGGGCCACAATGGGCGATCAAAGTTTTACATAGGAATATATAGGAAAAATCTTTAAAAATCTTCTTCTCAAGAACAACAAAGCCATGATTGGTCATATTTACATGGAAGCATCCCGAGGTAGTGTAGATTCAAGTTTGTTCAAATCATGACCCCTGTGGGTCAGGTGGGGCCACAATGGGCGATCAAAGTTTTACATAGGAATATATAGGAAAAATCTTTAAAAATCTTCTTCTCAAGAACAGCAAAGCCATGATTGGTCATATTTATATGGTAGCATCTTCAGGAAGTGTAGATTCAAGTTTGTTCAGATCATGACCCCAGTTTAACATAGGAATATATAGGAAAAATCTTTTAAAATCTTCTTTTCAAGAACAGCAAAGCCATGATTGGTCATATTTACATGGAAGCATCCTCAGATAGTGTACATTCAAGTTTGTTCAAATCATGACCCCCGGGGGTCGGGTGGGGCCACAATGGGCGATCAAAGTTTTACATAGGAATACATAGTAAAAATCTTTTTAAAAAACTATTTCTTAGAACAGCAAAGCCATGATTGGTCATATTTATATGGAAGCATTCTTAGATTAGTGTAGAATCAAGTTTGTTCAAACAAGACCCCTGGGGGTCTGGTGTGGCCACAATGGGTGATCAAAGTTTTACATAGAAATACGTAGGAAAAATCTTTAAGAATCTTCTACTCAAGAACAGCAAAGCCATGATTGGTCATATTTAAATGGAAGCATCCTCAGGTAACCCCCCCCCCCCCAAACCACTTTTATATTTAAACTTTTCAACCTTTCAAGACTAAACTGATATCTGCTTTTTCCTAGCCATAGTGCTCAGGTGAGCGATGTGGCCCCTGGGTCTCTTGTTTTTAATTTTATATTATCTATTCCTTTATTTGCTTAGCTTGACATTGAATGATCAGTTACATTACTACATTTTGTTATATTTATTTTTGAAATAATAATTTCACAGGTGAATCACAAGAAGCAACTACCTAAACAAAGTTGAGAATCTGAGGGTGTCCTCCCAAACCTATCCTGTCCTGTTTGAAGAATTCCAGGCCAAGAAAATTGATGCACAGACTTCTACACTCTCTGCACATTTACTCGTTTTTAAATGTCTAAAATTGTTTGAAAAAGTTTAATTACTTACTGGTACCGTGTATATGCATGTATCCACATTTCAACAATGACAAAGCAATTTATTCCCAAGTCAATAAAACAATGTATCAGTGTTTTCAATATCTTTATTTGAATTCAAGATAAAAAGGTTATTACATGTACATATCAATACTTGTTTTTTTTTGTGTACTGGTAATACATGCTATGAAAAATTGTAATATCATAAAGTATAGTCACCCTGATGCTTATACTTATGTGACTTTTTTTTATTTAAGAGGTCTTCCCAAGTTAAGTCAGTAAAATCTAAATCTGCAAAAATTCAATCATTAAGGATTCAAAAATACCTTCCAGTTATGGCTGAATTGTCATGGATTCTACCTGCATGTATACTATAATTGAACTATGCCTATATAATTCAATAACTGTGAACAAACTCCAACATTATACCCCTATACATTTTTTTTTCTGAAAATGCCAATATCAGTTTTCTAACTGTGACCTTGAACTTGACAAAATGATACTGGTTAAGAAAGAAAAGATGCATCTTCTATTCATCATAAATCTTTAAATAAAAGGGAGATACTTACTGTTTCTCAATTAAGACATTATGGACCTGACATGAGCAATTTTTTTGCCAATGACCTTGAACTTGCCACAATATCATGGGTAAAGGTTATGAGGTACTTTCAGCTTACAAATAATCTTTGAAGTTTCCAGTTTCAATACTTATCCATGAGGGAGTAATAAAATGAAAACAAATTTCACACAGTTACTGCCAGTAACCTTGACATTGGATAAGGTCATGAAACACCATTTAGTCATAAGCAATCTTAGTGTCAAGTATCATTTGCAAATTATGCATTTGACAAAGGTAATACACTTTTTCTGCCAGTTATCTTGAACTTGCTTAAAAATGACCTTTATTTAAGATCAGTCATAACCACAGGTCATGCTCAATATTTGCGATAAGTATGAGCCTCTAAATGTTCTCAATTACAAGATATAGTCAAACAGGAATTATAGATTTTTATAAATTTTTATTTTATAAAATCACCTTAAACTTCATCAAATAACCTTGGGTCAAGGCCATCACACATATATTCAATCTATGCATGAGGCACAAACTTCCAATGCTTCTTCAATAGGAAATCAGGGTTTGGGCTACAGTCAGCCTTTTCATTCAGCCCTCACTCAAAAAGTGTAAGGTAAATATGAACAACATAAAGAAAAGAAAATGAAAGAAAAGACAAAAATTGTATATTACTTATAGATGAATGAAAAATGAAAGATATACTTGTGTATTGGGAGCTAGAATTAAAAAAAAAATCAAAAATCTTAATTTATAAACTTGACTGCCGTTAAATTGAATGTATTGTGTAAAAATATTATACATGTGAAATATTCTACCTTTCTCTACCATTGGCCCATACATGTCTGAGAGAGGAACAAATGACAACTCTGCATAGGAGATTGATATCCTACAAGTTTAAATAAGGTCCACAGTATCAGTAAACATAATAAAAAACTATACTAACATCACATGTAATTTTTTTTTCTGTAGCCAGAAGATTAATAATAGGACAATAATTTCTTCTTGGGTTGCAGTTTTGTTGAAATGTATACAGTGAATTGTTAAATTATGGTCACTTGACATAGGTGGAGTAAAACCTCTCTTATTGATAAAACTTGGATATGTCAGAGTTCCACAGATCCATATAGGGCATTCAGGACAGGTGGGTTCAGTTTCTGGTGGCCAGATAGTTAAATTGGTAGAGTAAATGACTACTGATTCAGGGAGCCCTGACTTGAATCCTGGTCTGGTCCATACACCCCATTGCTTATCTCTTTTCTGTCTATGCAAAGAACTTGACAATGCAGACTTTCCCTCAATGATAGAAGTGCTTGTCTCTGCAGACTGTACTTGTGACCTACACATACACAAGGAAAAATCTTTTAAGACTAAGAGAACATAGTGTCTTTTTGAATTGATCTATTTCACGTTTCAATGTTGTTAACAGCATATTTCTAAGTTATAATAAAAAAATACATACACATGTAAAAATTAACTCACACTTTTTTAGGTAATCATATTGACATGTTACAATCACTGGAATCTTGGACATCCTTCGCATTCAAAGACAAGTGTCACAGAAAGTGTGTTGGACATACCCTTGTTGCACTTCATATCTGAAACAATGACAGAAAAAATTTGTAGGGGATGTTTCATTAATCATTACACATAACTGATCTTTTCAAATTAAATACAGTGGTCTGCAACTGCACTAGAAAAACATGAAATCAAAAGGCCCATGGCCACAATGATCACCATAGTCACTATGGCCATGTTGTTCTTTATAAGCAGACCCCCTCCCCCCTCTTCCGAAGTAAAACTTGATTGTTTTGCCTGTTCTAGCTGGCTCAACCCTAGCCCCTGGAGACATGAGGATCCCAGCTTCCTTAGAAATATTACTTATCTTTTTATTGTTCTTGAGAAGAGATTTTTAAAGATTTGTTTCCATATATATTCCTTTGTAAAACTTTAATTGCTCATAATGGCCCCACCATACCCCCAATGTCATAATTTGAACAAATTTGATTGAACGTACAATACACAACCTAATGCTTCCATGTAAATACAGTTGAACTTCAGTATCGAGAACACTGATATCTTGAATACCATGGATATGTCGAAGTCCCAATTGCTTATTGTTTAAGTAATATACCCTTGATATCTTGAATCCTCAGATATCTCAAAGTTTTTTCTTAGTCCAATTGAGTTTGAGATAATGAGATTTTACTGTATGAACAATTATGCCTTAGCTTGATTGAGAAGATTCTATAAAAAATTCCTACATATTCAAATGTAAAACTTGATCACCCATTGTTGCCCCATACTACCCTAGAGGGTCAATTAAGCTATGAATGATTGTGAATCTACACTATATAATAAAGCTTGCACATAAGTTTCAACTCACCTTGCCCAGTGGTTCTTGAGAAAGATTTATATTTATCAAATATATCATAAAATTTTCACTAATTATTTATTATCTCCTATTGAAAGAGAGCGGGACCTTTAATTTGAATATCTTTCATTTGATCCACAAATTTAGATCAGAATTCAAAGTTCAATTGAGCCTTCAGCACAGGAAAGCTAAATATGTTTAAAAATCATTTCATTCTAAGAAGGGGGATACAGGGCTATTTTTCAAGTCAGCTTATTTCTTTCCATACCAGTGAAGGACAAACTAACTATTTTCAAGATGATAAATACAGAAAAAAAAAATTTTTCTTCACTTATAACATTTTAACCCCCCCCCCCTTACACACACACACAAGGGGGGGGGGGACAAATTATTTGTTTTCAACATTTTGAGGTTCAGATTATTTATTTCCAAAATCTGCAAGTCACTTCCCCCTTTCAGAATCAAATGATCTACTCGCTTTCCACAGGCACTTGTTTCTGTAATACTTTTTTTAACCCATAGTATGATAGTATATTAATAACATAAGGTATCCAACTCGTATGCAGGTACATGTAACGATCACAGGGAGTGCTTCCGGAATGTAAACAATGTTAATAAAGAGAAAGAAATATTTGTAGATCTACTAAATTGTATCAGTCATCACGATGGGTTTTAAGATATATATATTCTTAATTTATATTGTTTACATTTCGGGAGCAAGCCCCTGTGATACGTGATCGGCTAAGTTTCTTACTCTGAACTTCTTTCCATTAAATCAGTTGATCAAGCACTTGTAGAAGGACAGCTCCCTTTTTGTGTCGTATCTTGTGGTCATTGTTACACCTGCAAGTCAGTAATTTGCTCACAAATACCATAAAAACACCACATCATGCCCACATGTTCTACTTTCTCGTCTCTACTTTCGTTTTGATTTAATGCATTTCCGTGAATATAAAGCTTACTTCCGGTAAAGGGAGAAGTCATTAAAAATGTTTTTTAAATAAAAATAATGTAGAGAGATATCTCTTTACAGTAAAGAGATATCTCTTTTTGCTTAAGAGATATCTCTTTTGGACACTTTTGAAAGATATCTCTTTCACTTTGAGAGATATCTCTTATGATAAACTTAGTGAGATATCTCTTTTACTTTGAGAGATATCTCTTTAACTTGGAAAGATATCTCTCAAAGTAAAAGAGATATCTTTCTAGGTGAAAGAGATATCTCTCTAAGTGAAAGAGATATCTCTTTAACGCTAAGAGATATCTCTCTTAACGAAAGAGATATCTCTCAAAGGAAAAGAGATATCTCTTTTAGTGGAAGAGATATCCCTCTAAGTGAAAGAGATATCTCTCTAAGTGAAAGAGATATCTCTCTTAGTGTAAGAGATATCTCTCTAAGTGAAAGAGATATCGCTTTCTTAGAGAGATATCTCTTTAAGTTGAGAGATATCTCTTTAAGTTGAGAGATATCTCTGTTTTTTAAGAGATATCTTTCTAAAATAAGAGATATCTCTGTAATTCTGAGTGAAAATTTATTTTACGAATAAATAGTAAAAGGGCTTGCCATATAGATGCATCCTCAGTAGTATACAAACCATGACCCTCGGGGTAGGGGGAACAATAGTAGATCAAACTTTGGTGTAGAAATATATGGGATTTTTAAAAAAAAAAAAAAAAAAGAAAAAAAAAAAAGAAAAAAAGTCTTCTAAAGCCATGATTAGTCAAAATATATATAAGTATCCACATACTGTATAGATTCCAGTTCGTAAAAACCTTGCCCCTCGCCTCCCCATTTGAGGAGATATATATTTAAACTTTTCAATACTGAACTGATTTCTGCTTTTCTCTATAGCCAGCGCTCGCTTCGTGATCGGGAGGTCGTGAGTTCGAATCTCGGCCGCGACTGACCTAAGTCGATAAAAAATGGGTAGCAACTGTTCCTTGGCCATGCGCTCGGCACTTTGAAGTGAAAGTTGCGGGTCCTTCGGATGAGACCTTAAAAACCGAGGCCCCGTGTCACGGCAGGCGTTGGCACGATAAAGATCCCTCACTGCTCAATGGCCCTGAGTGCCGAGTAAAGGTCAAAATTTGAAGCCCTTCACCGGTATATGGTGACGTCTCTATATGAGTGAAAAATTCTCGAATGGGACGTAAAACAACATACAATCAATCAATCTCTATAGCCAAAGTGTTCAGGTGAGTGATGTGGTCCATGGGCCTCTTGTTAAAGATGGTAGCATATTTCACTTTTTTCTAATTATCTCTTTTTAAAAGAGGATGTTCATGACTCTTCTTTCGAATAAACTTGAATTCCCTACACTAAAGAAGGCTTAATTTAGGGCAAGTTTGGTTGAATTTAGTTCTTTAATTGGTTCATAAGAACAAGTCGAAAATGGTAAAAGTTTACAGACTGACAGACAATGGAAAAAGCTCACTTGAGCATTCACAGAGCTAAAAAGCAGTGTCGTAAGTGCTGATATGGGGGAAGGGGGGCAACTATAGATCGATACGTTGTCACTTAAGTACTGCTAATTGTTAAGCGGTGTAAATCACTAAATAAAGGGGGGAGCCTTTCCATTTGTTGAAGAAGCATGTCTATAGGGAAAAAAGCAAAAATTGTCTTTTCTCTAAAATAGGCGGGCCATTCACTCTTGTAATTTATATTTATGCGTATTTCGGAACGAAAAGGTGTGTTCCCCTTAGATCCGCCACCGAGCAAGATGGATAGTGACTGTCCTTATGTAGATCCGCCATGCACCGAGTTACATGGATGGTTTTGGATTTCTTTGACTTCATATATTGTTTAACAAAATAATGAATATAATTATTAAGTGTTCATGTTTTCTTCATGTATATATTTTATTTTAAGATATTAATTTCCGTTTAATAAAATCACTCGCGTGTAACATACCTCCTGATTAATGCCTGCAGGGTCATAATTAAGGTCCTGGCCATAAGTCTCTATATGTTCTCTATTTCTATTGGGTTTTAGTTTTGAGATCTTGTGTTTTATTGGTTTACTAAATTCCCCCCAAATATTCTGGTTTGCTCTGGTCAGTCTTTGTCCAGATTAGCACAGGTACACTGTATACAAAACTTTGAAAATGTGACCACTATGATACTATAGTACTTTCCTCGTCTTTTGGTAAGCTTATATCAATTTTGTTGTGAAAGTGTTTTATTTTAGTGTACAACGTACATGTAGGTAGAAAGTCCAGATGGTATAAAGGGTAATTTTCCTCCGACTTTTTTTAGACCACTACTGGGATATGTTCTCTTATATAGTTCCGGATCATAACACTCCATCTCGATCCTTAAGTCCACTTTCAGGTACAGAATATCATGCAGGAAAAGGGGGGTGGGTGAGTGGACTGCCAAAGCCACCTCCACTATTTTTGCCGTCAAGATCACACGCAACGTAACTTAAAATGTACCTAGCCCATTGATACATGTAAATTTCCAAGATCTTTTTGATTTAAAATCAATAGTACCATCAAAAACTCAGCATACATTTACCAGCTGTTTTGAACACATATCAAGAAAATCCTTGTTTTATTCAAAGAAAAATGTACAAAATTTACAAAACATATCGTTTTACTTTTAGCGATATTTCCTCAAAATTTTTTTAAAAAAATTATGCTGAATATTCATTTTTTTAAAAAGTCGCACAAATGCCCTTAAAATTATTGGAATTCTTTGATTAATATATATATATACAGGGAATAAGAAAATAAAGTTTAAATTTTCATTGAAAGGCCCTTTTTGATGAAGTACGTACGATCATAGTGTTAATCTATCCCTTTTTTTTTTTTTTTTTTTTTTTTTTTTGCACAAAAAGAGCATTGTCTCCTACCCCCTCAACCTAAAAAGCTGTTACACGAACGTGCCTGTTCGTCTCTTACCAGTCTTTGCACTGTTGAATGAAAGGGTTTAGTCAGGCCCGTAAATGTAGGAAGCAATTTCAAAGGGGGGGGGGGGTAATCTTTAACAAGGTCACCAGACGCTGTTGAGAAGGAACAACAACAACAACAAAATAGTAGTATTTTCTAATGTATAGTATAAACTGACCAAATTATTGAGAAGCACAACTGTAAATTATAACTTTTTTTTGGAATGAAGTATAAAAAATTATTGGGGGCACCTGTTCTGAATAATAATCTACACGTAACTGGGACTGATAATCTAGTCCCACTTGCCAGTATTGCGGTAGAAAAATGTCTTTCCCAGCTACTACTAGGATGGAAAATAATGGAAATATGAAAGCCTAGATTGATACTTTTTAGTGGAGGAATATATATTTTGATGGGGGTGTTTTTTTTTTTTTTTTTTTTTTTTTTTTTTTTTTTTTGTTCCTTTTTACATGTTCTATTTTTTTTTTATTACAAGTATGTGTGGGTCAACTATATTCCATTACCGTGTGTAAAAATGTAATGCCAATCTGTAAATAATAATAATTAAAAAAACCAATATAATATATGATTGTTTTATCTGAATGAATTTCCATTGGCAGATCAATATGTCAGCTTTAACCTTTTAACCTTTTAAGGTACAGTGTATAATTGCGCATGTCTCATGCATGAACACTGCTCTCAACATGCTCAAGAGGCCATGTCTAGGTACTGTAGTTTATGAAAGATACAATTATCTACAAAAAATGTGAAAGTAAGTTGGTTTTTTTTTTGGTGTATTTGATATTATTGAATGTGTATTATACTTTGTAAGGCACTGGTCGACTTTGGTACTGTCGGTCTCCACGTGGTAGGTTATAGCGAACACTCGTATGACTCGGGCCGGATTTAGGGTATATTTGTGATCAATGACGCTCGGGGGGCGAGGGGGGGGGGGTATATCTGTAATGCTTAATCTTGTATGTGTCTGCAATCCCAGTGAGTGTCCACTTAATCCACCCATAACGCGTACAAATAAATAATTTGTTGTAAAGTAAAATACATGGGAAAAATCTATTTTTCAATCAGAGTTATCCACCTTTGATTTTGATCTTCAAAAAGAAGGTAGAGATGTTTCTTGCACACAGTAGGACGAAATCTGGCTATAAAGAACAATGTCACCGGTATTTCTTAGAGTTTTATTTTGCCTAACGCATTCTGATTCAAAAACTTAAAGGAATATTACTAAATTTGCTTGTCGTCTTTAGAACATGGGATTTCCATGGGATATACATGTTCCATATTTTCAAAAGTTATGTCCCTTGACTGCAATCTCACCATACAGAGACATATAATAGAGGGACCGCTGACTCATTCGGGACGTTTCTTGACTTTTCACTTTAAGTTGGGTACTTTAATTCTGAATGGAAAATGATGTTCCGATTTTCGCAGCGCCCTCACCAGGAGGCATAGAAACTATAAACAGTATGGCGTACGTTTCATCATTGAATGGGTAGTAAACATCGCTACAACTCCAATTTTAAGCAAAATTTACTCGTGGCATTAATCATAGGGGGATGAGTTACTTTCGTTTTCATGACAACAAAGAATTAAGAACAAATTGATCTACAGTAAATTGATGGAATCGATCTTCTAACCCCGACTCGAGTTGCATTTGTTCATGATGGCTCGTCTTCTTTACAACCTCTAGTCTACACTAAGAAATACACTGTAACATGTATTTTATAGTGTAGGATAAGAAGACCTTTTTTGACAAGGCCATTTGTTTGCCATGTCGGTTTTGCACTGGCATGCATTATTTTATTTAGTGGTTACCTATACATGTATGTAGGTGCTAGATTTCATGCAGCTAGGTTAAATTGGTGTATTTCCCGTATTTTTTTTTTATTTTTTTTTTATATATATATCGTTATATAAATATATCTGTATATATTCATTAAAATTAAAATAAAAAATTGCTGAAATTAGCCTTTTTTAAAAATATCATATTGCGCAGTGATTAACTCAGTCATTTCCAATGTTTAATTGAAACTTTTATGTTATTGATCCAAAATACAAGAAAATTATATTGTTGCGGGTTCCTTTAAATGTGCTTCACTGCATACGTGAAAAATAAAATTTGGTTAATGAAGAAACGTGTTTTTTTTTTCATATTTGATGTTCGTTTGTCATTTTGTTTTTTCTTAAAATGGCCCATCAGAATATATAGATGGCCCATTCATTTTCAAAATGGCCCATTAAAAACTCTGACAGTTGCGCCATAGTCCCATTGACCTTTATGGCCCCCCCAATCACTGATTGCGGTATATGAATATATTATTTTATTTTTGTTTTCCTATAACATATCTAAGAACACAAAATACACCATCCTGAAACCAAGCATAGATTGTGACTTGTAGTCTAATCAAGCAACTCATACATTTTATCATTTACTGCATTTTTAAAACATTGTTACAAGTGCCATTTTGCAAAAAAAAAAAGAAAAGTCAATTGGAAAAAAATTAACTAAAGTGATGCTGATCAAGAAAACACCATCGCAGAGCACTCGGTCTATGTAATGTTTATGGTTTTAGGAGCCCTCTATTCATTGCACACCTTAGACTTATTATGTGGTACTTATATGCAGGAAGACTGACCTGTTAGATCTACATTCTAATCAAAAATGAAATAATTTGAAATTTACAATATATTCATTGATATTAATCAATTCAAGCATTCCTAACATTTATTAAGCCAAAATAAAATTTAATGAATACTTTATTTACATGTATATCAGCCCTGCAAGCTGGCACAGTTAAAGAATGTTTTGCCCATACAAAAACCCTGCATTTACTACAAAGTATATTTATATGTACCAAAGATTTATACAGTTCTTCTGAATGTGAAAAAAAAAAATGATAGAGAGGAGGATCAAGATTCTTTGTGAATATGTAGAGGTACTTGGTTACTTTGTCTTTTATTCAAATCTAAATGACAAACATATATATATATATATATATATATATATATATATATATATATATATATATATATATATATATATATATATATATATATATACTTGAAAAAGTAGGTGTTCAAAAAAGACAAAATATGAATTGGTTGACTTAAAGTTAGTTTTATTGTCACACATTTAGGCCTTGCAGTAAATTCCAGTTTATATGCTGCAATTGCATCACATTGAAATTTGAAATGTACATCATATATATGCTTTTTTTTACTCAGAATTTACAGTCCAAGGATTGGAAAAATATTTAATAATTAAATTCTCGGAAGTCCAAAAAAAAAACCTTTACAAATGTCCTGGAGTGAGAGATAGCTCAGATTTTTACCATTAAAAGTTAAGGATATCATTAATTCAGTTGCAGTATTGTTGAAAAACCACGCAACAGTAGTGCGATACAAGCCAATGTTTGTTTCAGTGGCGTTTCGAGTTTGGCCATGTTTGACACAGCAGCATGGTACAATTTTAAGCTCTGCAGCTTACTAAACTGCTATTCGTCGCCTTCTTCATCCTAAGATCTCACTTAAAACACCCTTCTAAAGCAGGTCAAGGTCTTTTGGGAAGACAACAGGAAACTTCAGTATCTTGTAGAATCAATCAATAGAGGTACCATAATATCTGAAAATATGAAAATGCAAAATTAATGAATAAAAGAATTTAATAGCTCAATGAGATATACTTGCAAAACCTGGGTTAGGGCAATTGTCCATCATAAATACATGTATGTATATTTAAAAAACACACACACACACACACTACAAAGGCAGTCTTGAAAAAACATTCTCCCCCTAAAACAAGCTAGGGCACCGCACGGCGGAGCATCCCCTCACAAAGAGCATAATTATCTTTAAATCAAGGCAGCATTCGACATCGATCCTGATGCAAATGTTGATGTTAACACTTACATGTAGCAGGTTGATACATTTTTTATGCCCCGCCATGAATATGGCCGGGGCATATAGTGTTTGTCATGTCTGTCTTCCGTCCTTCCGTCCTTCTGTCCTTCCGTCCTTCCGTCTGTCCTTCCGTCACACTTTGCGTTTAGCTCTGTTCAAAGCTCAGTTTCAAAGATACCATTCAAGATATTTTTATCAAACTTCATATGCTGATAGATATTGATAAGAGCTATGCAACTGCATCAACATTTTTTGACCTTGACCTTTCCTTTGACCTTGACCTCACTTTTCTTAAATTAGTGTATAGCTCAGTTTTAAAGATACCATTCAAGGTAGTGTAATCAAACTTCATATGTTGATGCATACTGATGTAAGCTATTCAACTGCATCAACATTTTTTGACCTTGACCTTTCTTTTGACCTTGACCTCACTTTTCTTAAATTAGTGTTTAGCTCAGTTTTAAAGATACCATTCAAGATAATGTAATCAAACTTCATTTGTTGATACATACTGATGTAAGCTATTCAACTGCATCAACGTTTTTTGACCTTGACCTTTCTTTTGACCTTGACCTCACTTTTCTTAAATTAGTGTTTAGCTCAGTTTTAATGAAAGCATTCAAGATATTTTTAACAAACTTCATATACTGATACATAATGATGAGAGCTATTCAACTGCATCAATATTTTTTACCTTGACCTTTCCTTTGACCTTGACCTAACTTTTCTGAAATAAGTTTTAGCTCAGTTTTAAAGATACCATTCAAGATAGTGTTATCAAACTTCATATGCTGATACATACTGATGAGAGCTATTCAACTGCATCAACATTTTTTGACCTTGACCTTTCCTTTGACCTTGACTTCACTTTTCTTAAATCAGGGTCAAACTTCATATGCTGATTCATACTGATGAGAACTATTCAACTGCATCAATATTTTTTGACCTTGACCTTTCTTTTGACCTTGACCTCACTTTTCTTAAATTAGTGTTTAGCTCAGTTTTAAAGAAACCATTCACAATATTTTTATCAAACTTCATATGCTAATACATACTGATGTAACCTTTTCAACTGCATCAACATTTTTTGACCTTGACCTTTCCTTTGACCTTGACCTCACTTTTCTTAAATTAGTGTCAAACTTCATATGCTGATACATACTGATGTAAGCTATTCAACTGCATCAATATTTTTTCACCTAGACCTCTCCTTTGACCTTGACCTCACTTTTCTCAATTTGTGTTAAAATGTTGCATTACTAATATACCCTCGGCGGGGCATTCATGTCCTATGGACATATTTCTAGTTTTTTAAATCATTGTGACATAATAGAAAGAAAATTGCCACTCACTTAACAGATTTATGGTGGTGGGAATAAATTCCCACATTAAAATAAGCATTCTGCATTTCCACTGCTGGCAAGCTGTATCTGTTGCTGAGGAAAGTGATTTCATACCTGGAGATTACATGAAGAACCAATTTTCATAAAATTGAATAATGAGTACATGTTAACATGATGTAAAAAATTAACATGCTGATTATTCATTCTTGGATATACAAAAATTCAATCACATGACAGACTACATAAAACCATTGAACATTTGTGATAAAATAATACATCCCATGACTATCATCAGGTCTTAATTATGTTTAGAAACTCTCAGGCCCCATAGGTGGGAAGGAATTTCAGTTTTTGGGACACAACCTACCGTATATACTCGCCTATAAGTCGGTTTTTTGGGAGTTAAATTTTGGTCCAAAACTCTATGTCCGACTTATAGGCGAGTTTTAAAAAGATTGGTATTTTAGAGGGTCAAACCCTCTAATATAAGCTTAAAAATACAACCGACTTATAGGCGGACCGACTTATAGGCGAGTATATACGGTATTTTAGAAATTTTGGTTGAGCCAAAAAAAAGTTTGTCTGACTTTAATATTTTTTTTAGGTGACACATTAAAGTAATTGTAGTTTCTGATGTTTAGGCTTTATATACACTCTGACATGTAACATGTAGTATTGGGGGGGGGGGGCTTTCCCCTTTTCCAAACATACCCTTTTACACAACCTTTTACTGTTAAAAAAATATCCACTGAAAGCCCCCCCCCCCCCCCCCCCCCCCCCCGCCCTTCTCCATGAAATAGGATTTTCGAGTTCTGACAATTTTACTTTTTTTTTTTCTTTGCTTGTCCAAGATTTTCAGATATAACCCCCCCCCCCCCCTTTAAAAAATGATACTTGACTACGTGCCTGTATACCGGCAAAATTATTTTCCTCTTGCTCACCGGTTCTTACGGGCCTGAGTCTACAATTATCATGATGATATATAATAAGGGAACAACTTTTATACAAGACAAAATTTTAACTCTTGAAAATTATTGTATCGATGTGACCATGGCTTGCGTGTCAACATCTGATGATCTAAAGTTCTACGTTTTTCTTTATTTCTCATTATAGCTGGAAAAATACATCTAAGACATCACCTTATGTAAATAGTAATTGACGTACAGGCTATATATAATAAAATATAGAATATATTTGCAATATTTACCCGAAAGGCTGTGAAGACAACACAACAGCTGTTATGACAGGAAGTCTTTCTATGCCTCCCGGTGGGGGCGCTGCGAAAACAGGAAGATAATTTGGTGCGAAAATGAGTCAGCGGTCCCTCTATTATGTCTCTGCACCATAGAATACATAAAGCCTCTGTATAACTTTTGGTCCTTTGATAAATAGTATTTTAATTATCCCAGGAGGGGGCTACACATATTCCATTGTCAGAAAAAAAAAATTAAAACGCAGTAAATTTAACAGTCAGCATGCCCAAAGTCCAGGAATCAGAAGATAGCTGCGGTTGCATCATCTACTGGACTTTTCAAAACAAAGAGCAGTGAACTCCTAACCAATCAAAGAGCAGTAAAATCATACTTCTGATCCTGAAGTTGATTTCTCAATAAATATATGGAGTGAAAACATAACTTCACCTTTTCATTTTCATTTATATATTGATAAGGCATGTCTGAATGCTAGGATGCCATTGTTTTTCTGTTTTAGATCTTTTTTTTTTAACACTTCCAGTAATTTTAATGCAAAATTTTGAACAACAAAACTAATTATTCCACCATTTATTATTAGTATTATGTACTTAATACCAGTATTTTAGTCTCCTTATCACAATATGTATCATGTAATATACCTGTATACCGAAAAATTGTGCATCCCTATTTATTTCCTCTTGAATTTTCATTGACAGGATGCAGATTGGAACATTACTGGAAGCTAAACATGGGACACATTAATTACCCTGACCTGCTGCTATCATTTAAGGACTCGACAGAAAGAAATTTAAACCTCTGCAGTTCACAGTATCTGGTTAATATTATGTGCTACATTTATTTTTGTGTAATTTCATTCTCACATATTTTTATTATTAAAGACTATGTGTACAACAATGCTGAAATTTTTGTTGCGCTTAAGTAAATATCAAATAATTGTCTTGCTACAATATTAAGATGTCTGAAAATTTGATGATCTACAGTATACTTATTATCACTTGACACCATGCTTTTATACTTTCAGTGGTTTTGATCAAATTATCAAATATGAGAAACTTTTTCATAATTTCCTGCAACTACATTCAAGATGGAAAATAATAATTACTTAGGTATAAATTTGTTAGTGATCATAGTACATGTAAGTTTAGTTTTCAGTATTTTTTGTAGGTCTGGTTTTGAACGTTCCTCCAGCACTTCCGCAACATCTATCCATGGCGTCCACCTGACTGGGTGTGGTTATGGGACCCATAGCGTGTTAGCTTTGTTAGTCTTGAGAGTTTTATTAGTTACTAAATAGGTAGATATTAGTGAAATTTAGTGTGGTTTATTTTTTACAATAGTTTATGATATTAAGTAAGTTAATTGTTTTAATTGCAGCTAAATTCCAGTTCTTTATCACTGTGGTTAACCATTGGTAACTGTAAGAGCTTGTACAATAAATTTAAGTATTCAGTACTATACTGACTTTATTAGAGTTAGAAATATTTGTTAGGGTTAAGTTCTATAGCAGGTGGGGGTTCCCTCTCCTTTTATTTACCATTTTTCATTTTATTTTTTTTAATATTGATAGGTGAAGTTAAGTTTTTCATTCTCCTTGACAGTTTTTCTCCTAAACTTGCCCTAGTGTCTCAAAGTCGCACACACCACCACTTGGGTGAGTCTTTGAGAAAAACTGACAAGGTTACTTCTTCTACAGAACCCTTGAACATTTTGTTGAGTATATAATGTCAATTTAGTTTAGTCTCTTTAGCGAGTTATTCTTTATTATACTCATGGTATAGGTATACGTTCCATAGACCCACAAGATATGAACATTAGAAACCTCAGTTTTCATTCTCCTTGACAGTTTTTCTCATAAACTTGCCCTAGTGTCTCAAAGTCGCACACACCGCCACTTGGATAAGTTTTTGAGAAAAACTGACAAGGTTACTTCTTCTACAGAACCCTTGAACATTTTGTTGAGTATATACCGTATTTGGCTGAATATAATACGCACTTTTTTCCCAAAATTATTTTCTGTGAGAAAGAGGTGCGTATTTTACACCACAATGGGATTTTGATAGGTTTTTCTTTCATGTGAAACACGGCTATCATACGCACATACCGTAATATTACCTTGAGACTTGTGCAATTTCTTGCTGTTTATTGCGTATTTAAAACTTCGGAAAGTTATTGTTGGAATGTAGGCTTGTTAAAAATGTTATATTTATAACCTTTTGATAGTTAAATTAAATTTAAAAGCAAGTTAAAATTAATTTGAGCTGCATGTTCATCGTCTCCGTGTAGGCCGCCATTAACGATGTTATTTATAGATATTCACACATTCCTTTGCCACATGCTTCCGTAATCATAGTACACATGTACCTAATCAGTCAGACACTCGGTCAAAAAAGTAATAAGTCATTTTTTTAATGAAATACAATTAAAATAAAATTTATTTTAGGTTTTAAATAACTCAGTGAAATTCATTTTAACATACACACCCCTCTATACGTCCCAATGAATGGAAGCCAATGTTACATGTATGAACACGTGCGCTTGTCACTTGATAATTACCCCTCAACACCCCTGCAGGCAATTAAATTGTTTACCGACTCCAAAGCATTGTTTTTACAGTTAGAGCACTGATTATTTACTGCCCTTATTAATGGCTTTGATTATTTTCTTTGTTAAAAATCGGGGGTTGGTTTATGATCTTTCGTATGTATACGTATAAGCCTGTGTTGATTACGACACATTAAACAGTTAAACGCTTGTTAAATGTAATTTTACTTTATCTTATATCGGCCTCGTGTTAAAATGATTGAGAGTTAAAAAAGGAAATATGAAGTATGTTGAAACTTAAGTGTTATCATTTACTCGTGCTCTGTAGAAAATAAGATATCCACGAAAATTACCTCGATGTGTGAAGACATATATCCCACTTTTGTACATCATTTTTCACAGCTTTGGAGGTGTGTTGATAACTACACTTTACACGCTTGTTAAATTTGGATTTTTTTTATAACATCAGCTATTTATTTAATTAATTAATTTTCAAGTTCAAAAGAAGAAAATCATAGTCTATAAATACTTTGATGTTGCAATATCGCTTGCCCTGTTAAATTTACATAATTTTCAACATGATTACCTTAAACTAAAAATAAATATGACAACTGTTAAACTTGCAACAATATCTCATGCTTTGTCGAAATAAAATTATTTCCACAAAGAATAGTTAGAATACGGCGACGTATAATTTCAATATCACCGTATGCTAAAAAAAAAATAATAATAATAAACTCTTTTAATACTTTAATGCAAAATTATCTCGTGCTTTGTTAAAATAAATAATTTCCTCCAGATTGCCGCGACATGGAAAGTCAAGATTAAGAAGTAAAAACGCATTTGAATAAAATATCGAGTTCGGTAAATTTTCGGCACTTTATCTCCGCGCCGATTTTCATAGCAAATTACCGCGATTTTCAAAAGTTCAGAACACCGCTTGGTAAAATTTTCTGCTGCGTATAATACATCCGAACTGCGTTTTTTCCCCCAGATTCAGGCTCAAAAGGGGGGTGCGTATTTTACACCAATGCGTATTATATTCGGCCAAATACGGTAATGTCAATTTAGTTTAGTCTCTTTAGTGAGTTATTCTTCATTATACTCATGGTATAGGTATACGTTCCGTAGACCCACAAGATATGAATATTAGAAACCTCAGTTTTAAGTTTTCCAGTAGATGGGGGTTCCCTCTCCTTTTTCTTTATTTCTAATTTCTCTAATTTTACTTGTGCAAGATTTCTTCCACAAGAAAAGTGTAGAAGGTCTTCAGTCTTGTAAATTTCCTCCTAAACTTGTCCTAGTGTCTTCTCCAACTAAGCAAACACCACTACTTGGGAATATTTTTTAAGAGAAACTGATGGGGTCACTTATACAGAACCAGGCCCGCCTTGAACATTTAAATAAGTATTCTCAGTTTAGGGTAATTTCTATAGTATATTTCTTGTACGTTTATTTTCATTGTATTAAAGTTAGTAGGCTTTAATTGTTACTTTGACAGTTAGAGTACTGCATGAATGTACGTAGGTTATTATCGTAGATTTCGGTTGCTGTGGATAGGTTTGCATGATTAACATGGTGTTGGGTGCCCTTTGGTAGCCGGGGGCTTAGAGAATTTGGTTATCAGCCTAATGGGCTTGTCGTAAGAGGCGACAGAAGTAGGAAATTCCTATCTAACAGCTAACCCTCTGCCATCAACTAATGCTCTCCCAGCACTTGCACCACATCTAACCTTCGCGTCGCACGCGACTCGGTGTGATTATTGATTTTCGTGAGCGAGATGTGCCTTGCGCGGTCTACGTGATTCTTCGTGTTCCTGGGAGCCGTGGCTTGTTTGCTGCGGGCACCTCCGATGTGTGTCTGCTGCCTCGTTAGTCTGGAGAGTTTCCTGCTGCAGTCCCGATAGAGGTGGTGTAGTTGTAAGTTGTGTTAGTTAGGTGTTTCTTAGTGTTAAGTTTAGTTTGTGTAGTATTTCTTGTAGGTGCAGCTTTGTAGTAGTTAAGTTAGTTAGTAGGCTTTAATTGTTAGGTTCTGCATGAGTGTAGCTGTAGGTTATTATTTGTAGTTGGTGTTTGTTAGTTAGTGCTTGTTGTGGATAGGTTTGCATGATTAACATGGTGTTGGGTGCCCTTTGGTAGCCGGGGGCTTAGAGAATTTGGTTATCAGCCTAATGGGCTTGTCGTAAGAGGCGACAGAAGTAGGAAATTCCTATCTAACAGCTAACCCTGTGCCATCAACTAATGCTCTCCCAGCACTTGCACCACATCTAACCTTCGCGTCGCACGCGACTCGGTGTGATTATTGATTTTCGTGAGCGAGATGTGCCTTGCGCGGTCTACGTGATTCTTCGTGTTCCTGGGAGCCGTGGCTTGTTTGCTGCGGGCACCTCCGATGTGTGTCTGCTGCCTCGTTAGTCTGGAGAGTTTCCTGCTGCAGTCCCGATAGAGGTGGTGTAGTTGTAAGTTGTGTTAGTTAGGTGTTTCTTAGTGTTAAGTTTAGTTTGTGTAGTATTTCTTGTAGGTGCAGCTTTGTAGTAGTTAAGTTAGTTAGTAGGCTTTAATTGTTAGGTTCTGCATGAGTGTAGCTGTAGGTTATTATTTGTAGTTGGTGTTTGTTAGTTAGTGCTTGTTGTGGATAGGTTTGCATGATTAACATGGTGTTGGGTGCCCTTTGGTAGCCGGGGGCTTAGAGAATTTGGTTATCAGCCTAATGGGCTTGTCGTAAGAGGCGACAGAAGTAGGAAATTCCTATCTAACAGCTAACCCTGTGCCATCAACTAATGCTCTCCCAGCACTTGCACCACATCTAACCTTCGCGTCGCACGCGACTCGGTGTGATTATTGATTTTCGTGAGCGAGATGTGCCTTGCGCGGTCTACGTGATTCTTCGTGTTCCTGGGAGCCGTGGCTTGTTTGCTGCGGGCACCTCCGATGTGTGTCTGCTGCCTCGTTAGTCTGGAGAGTTTCCTGCTGCAGTCCCGATAGAGGTGGTGTAGTTGTAAGTTGTGTTAGTTAGGTGTTTCTTAGTGTTAAGTTTAGTTTGTGTAGTATTTCTTGTAGGTGCAGCTTTGTAGTAGTTAAGTTAGTTAGCAGGCTTTAATTGTTAGGTTCTGCATGAGTGTAGCTGTAGGTTATTATTTGTAGTTGGTGTTTGTTAGTTAGTGCTTGTTGTGGATAGGTTTGCATGATTAACATGGTGTTGGGTGCCCTTTGGTAGCCGGGGGCTTAGAGAATTTGGTTATCAGCCTAATGGGCTTGTCGTAAGAGGCGACAGAAGTAGGAAATTCCTATCTAACAGCTAACCCTCTGCCATCAACTAATGCTCTCCCAGCACTTGCACCACATCTAACCTTCGCGTCGCACGCGACTCGGTGTGATTATTGATTTTCGTGAGCGAGATGTGCCTTGCGCGGTCTACGTGATTCTTCGTGTTCCTGGGAGCCGTGGCTTGTGTGCTGCGGGCACCTCCGATGTGTGTCTGCTGCCTCGTTAGTCTGGAGAGTTTCCTGCTGCAGTCCCGATAGAGGTGGTGTAGTTGTAAGTTGTGTTAGTTAGGTGTTTCTTAGTGTTAAGTTTAGTTTGTGTAGTATTTCTTGTAGGTGCAGCTTTGTAGTAGTTAAGTTAGTTAGTAGGCTTTAATTGTTAGGTTCTGCATGAGTGTAGCTGTAGGTTATTATTTGTAGTTGGTGTTTGTTAGTTAGTGCTTGTTGTGGATAGGTTTGCATGATTAACATGGTGTTGGGTGCCCTTTGGTAGCCGGGGGCTTAGAGAATTTGGTTATCAGCCTAATGGGCTTGTCGTAAGAGGCGACAGAAGTAGGAAATTCCTATCTAACAGCTAACCCTCTGCCATCAACTAATGCTCTCCCAGCACTTGCACCACATCTAACCTTCGCGTCGCACGCGACTCGGTGTGATTATTGATTTTCGTGAGCGAGATGTGCCTTGCGCGGTCTACGTGATTCTTCGTGTTCCTGGGAGCCGTGGCTTGTGTGCTGCGGGCACCTCCGATGTGTGTCTGCTGCCTCGTTAGTCTGGAGAGTTTCCTGCTGCAGTCCCGATAGAGGTGGTGTAGTTGTAAGTTGTGTTAGTTAGGTGTTTCTTAGTGTTAAGTTTAGTTTGTGTAGTATTTCTTGTAGGTGCAGCTTTGTAGTAGTTAAGTTAGTTAGTAGGCTTTAATTGTTAGGTTCTGCATGAGTGTAGCTGTAGGTTATTATTTGTAGTTGGTGTTTGTTAGTTAGTGCTTGTTGTGGATAGGTTTGCATGATTAACATGGTGTTGGGTGCCCTTTGGTAGCCGGGGGCTTAGAGAATTTGGTTATCAGCCTAATGGGCTTGTCGTAAGAGGCGACAGAAGTAGGAAATTCCTATCTAACAGCTAACCCTGTGCCATCAACTAATGCTCTCCCAGCACTTGCACCACATCTAACCTTCGCGTCGCACGCGACTCGGTGTGATTATTGATTTTCGTGAGCGAGATGTGCCTTGCGCGGTCTACGTGATTCTTCGTGTTCCTGGGAGCCGTGGCTTGTTTGCTGCGGGCACCTCCGATGTGTGTCTGCTGCCTCGTTAGTCTGGAGAGTTTCCTGCTGCAGTCCCGATAGAGGTGGTGTAGTTGTAAGTTGTGTTAGTTAGGTGTTTCTTAGTGTTAAGTTTAGTTTGTGTAGTATTTCTTGTAGGTGCAGCTTTGTAGTAG
This sequence comes from Saccostrea echinata, assembly GCF_033153115.1. Taxonomy (NCBI): domain Eukaryota; kingdom Metazoa; phylum Mollusca; class Bivalvia; order Ostreida; family Ostreidae; genus Saccostrea; species Saccostrea echinata. The sequence goes on from NW_026889777.1 coordinate 3,626,064, forward strand.
TTAAGTTAGTTAGTAGGCTTTAATTGTTAGGTTCTGCATGAGTGTAGGTTATTATTTGTAGTTGGTGTTTGTTAGTTAGTGCTTGTTGTGGATAGGTTTGCATGATTAACATGGTGTTGGGTGCCCTTTGGTAGCCGGGGGCTTAGAGAATTTGGTTATCAGCCTAATGGGCTTGTCGTAAGAGGCGACAGAAGTAGGAAATTCCTATCTAACAGCTAACCCTGTGCCATCAACTAATGCTCTCCCAGCACTTGCACCACATCTAACCTTCGCGTCGCACGCGACTCGGTGTGATTATTGATTTTCGTGAGCGAGATGTGCCTTGCGCGGTCTACGTGATTCTTCGTGTTCCTGGGAGCCGTGGCTTGTTTGCTGCGGGCACCTCCGATGTGTGTCTGCTGCCTCGTTAGTCTGGAGAGTTTCCTGCTGCAGTCCCGATAGAGGTGGTGTAGTTGTAAGTTGTGTTAGTTAGGTGTTTCTTAGTGTTAAGTTTAGTTTGTGTAGTATTTCTTGTAGGTGCAGCTTTGTAGTAGTTAAGTTAGTTAGTAGGCTTTAATTGTTAGGTTCTGCATGAGTGTAGCTGTAGGTTATTATTTGTAGTTGGTGTTTGTTAGTTAGTGCTTGTTGTGGATAGGTTTGCATGATTAACATGGTGTTGGGTGCCCTTTGGTAGCCGGGGGCTTAGAGAATTTGGTTATCAGCCTAATGGGCTTGTCGTAAGAGGCGACAGAAGTAGGAAATTCCTATCTAACAGCTAACCCTGTGCCATCAACTAATGCTCTCCCAGCACTTGCACCACATCTAACCTTCGCGTCGCACGCGACTCGGTGTGATTATTGATTTTCGTGAGCGAGATGTGCCTTGCGCGGTCTACGTGATTCTTCGTGTTCCTGGGAGCCGTGGCTTGTTTGCTGCGGGCACCTCCGATGTGTGTCTGCTGCCTCGTTAGTCTGGAGAGTTTCCTGCTGCAGTCCCGATAGAGGTGGTGTAGTTGTAAGTTGTGTTAGTTAGGTGTTTCTTAGTGTTAAGTTTAGTTTGTGTAGTATTTCTTGTAGGTGCAGCTTTGTAGTAGTTAGTTAGTAGGCTTTAATTGTTAGGTTCTGCATGAGTGTAGCTGTAGGTTATTATTTGTAGTTGGTGTTTGTTAGTTAGTGCTTGTTGTGGATAGGTTTGCATGATTAACATGGTGTTGGGTGCCCTTTGGTAGCCGGGGGCTTAGAGAATTTGGTTATCAGCCTAATGGGCTTGTCGTAAGAGGCGACAGAAGTAGGAAATTCCTATCTAACAGCTAACCCTGTGCCATCAACTAATGCTCTCCCAGCACTTGCACCACATCTAACCTTCGCGTCGCACGCGACTCGGTGTGATTATTGATTTTCGTGAGCGAGATGTGCCTTGCGCGGTCTACGTGATTCTTCGTGTTCCTGGGAGCCGTGGCTTGTGTGCTGCGGGCACCTCCGATGTGTGTCTGCTGCCTCGTTAGTCTGGAGAGTTTCCTGCTGCAGTCCCGATAGAGGTGGTGTAGTTGTAAGTTGTGTTAGTTAGGTGTTTCTTAGTGTTAAGTTTAGTTTGTGTAGTATTTCTTGTAGGTGCAGCTTTGTAGTAGTTAAGTTAGTTAGTAGGCTTTAATTGTTAGGTTCTGCATGAGTGTAGCTGTAGGTTATTATTTGTAGTTGGTGTTTGTTAGTTAGTGCTTGTTGTGGATAGGTTTGCATGATTAACATGGTGTTGGGTGCCCTTTGGTAGCCGGGGGCTTAGAGAATTTGGTTATCAGCCTAATGGGCTTGTCGTAAGAGGCGACAGAAGTAGGAAATTCCTATCTAACAGCTAACCCTGTGCCATCAACTAATGCTCTCCCAGCACTTGCACCACATCTAACCTTCGCGTCGCACGCGACTCGGTGTGATTATTGATTTTCGTGAGCGAGATGTGCCTTGCGCGGTCTACGTGATTCTTCGTGTTCCTGGGAGCCGTGGCTTGTTTGCTGCGGGCACCTCCGATGTGTGTCTGCTGCCTCGTTAGTCTGGAGAGTTTCCTGCTGCAGTCCCGATAGAGGTGGTGTAGTTGTAAGTTGTGTTAGTTAGGTGTTTCTTAGTGTTAAGTTTAGTTTGTGTAGTATTTCTTGTAGGTGCAGCTTTGTAGTAGTTAAGTTAGTTAGTAGGCTTTAATTGTTAGGTTCTGCATGAGTGTAGCTGTAGGTTATTATTTGTAGTTGGTGTTTGTTAGTTAGTGCTTGTTGTGGATAGGTTTGCATGATTAACATGGTGTTGGGTGCCCTTTGGTAGCCAGGGGCTTAGAGAATTTGGTTATCAGCCTAATGGGCTTGTCGTAAGAGGCGACAGAAGTAGGAAATTCCTATCTAACAGCTAACCCTCTGCCATCAACTAATGCTCTCCCAGCACTTGCACCACATCTAACCTTCGCGTCGCACGCGACTCGGTGTGATTATTGATTTTCGTGAGCGAGATGTGCCTTGCGCGGTCTACGTGATTCTTCGTGTTCCTGGGAGCCGTGGCTTGTGTGCTGCGGGCACCTCCGATGTGTGTCTGCTGCCTCGTTAGTCTGGAGAGTTTCCTGCTGCAGTCCCGATAGAGGTGGTGTAGTTGTAAGTTGTGTTAGTTAGGTGTTTCTTAGTGTTAAGTTTAGTTTGTGTAGTATTTCTTGTAGGTGCAGCTTTGTAGTAGTTAAGTTAGTTAGTAGGCTTTAATTGTTAGGTTCTGCATGAGTGTAGCTGTAGGTTATTATTTGTAGTTGGTGTTTGTTAGTTAGTGCTTGTTGTGGATAGGTTTGCATGATTAACATGGTGTTGGGTGCCCTTTGGTAGCCGGGGGCTTAGAGAATTTGGTTATCAGCCTAATGGGCTTGTCGTAAGAGGCGACAGAAGTAGGAAATTCCTATCTAACAGCTAACCCTGTGCCATCAACTAATGCTCTCCCAGCACTTGCACCACATCTAACCTTCGCGTCGCACGCGACTCGGTGTGATTATTGATTTTCGTGAGCGAGATGTGCCTTGCGCGGTCTACGTGATTCTTCGTGTTCCTGGGAGCCGTGGCTTGTTTGCTGCGGGCACCTCCGATGTGTGTCTGCTGCCTCGTTAGTCTGGAGAGTTTCCTGCTGCAGTCCCGATAGAGGTGGTGTAGTTGTAAGTTGTGTTAGTTAGGTGTTTCTTAGTGTTAAGTTTAGTTTGTGTAGTATTTCTTGTAGGTGCAGCTTTGTAGTAGTTAAGTTAGTTAGTAGGCTTTAATTGTTAGGTTCTGCATGAGTGTAGCTGTAGGTTATTATTTGTAGTTGGTGTTTGTTAGTTAGTGCTTGTTGTGGATAGGTTTGCATGATTAACATGGTGTTGGGTGCCCTTTGGTAGCCGGGGGCTTAGAGAATTTGGTTATCAGCCTAATGGGCTTGTCGTAAGAGGCGACAGAAGTAGGAAATTCCTATCTAACAGCTAACCCTGTGCCATCAACTAATGCTCTCCCAGCACTTGCACCACATCTAACCTTCGCGTCGCACGCGACTCGGTGTGATTATTGATTTTCGTGAGCGAGATGTGCCTTGCGCGGTCTACGTGATTCTTCGTGTTCCTGGGAGCCGTGGCTTGTTTGCTGCGGGCACCTCCGATGTGTGTCTGCTGCCTCGTTAGTCTGGAGAGTTTCCTGCTGCAGTCCCGATAGAGGTGGTGTAGTTGTAAGTTGTGTTAGTTAGGTGTTTCTTAGTGTTAAGTTTAGTTTGTGTAGTATTTCTTGTAGGTGCAGCTTTGTAGTAGTTAAGTTAGTTAGTAGGCTTTAATTGTTAGGTTCTGCATGAGTGTAGCTGTAGGTTATTATTTGTAGTTGGTGTTTGTTAGTTAGTGCTTGTTGTGGATAGGTTTGCATGATTAACATGGTGTTGGGTGCCCTTTGGTAGCCGGGGGCTTAGAGAATTTGGTTATCAGCCTAATGGGCTTGTCGTAAGAGGCGACAGAAGTAGGAAATTCCTATCTAACAGCTAACCCTGTGCCATCAACTAATGCTCTCCCAGCACTTGCACCACATCTAACCTTCGCGTCGCACGCGACTCGGTGTGATTATTGATTTTCGTGAGCGAGATGTGCCTTGCGCGGTCTACGTGATTCTTCGTGTTCCTGGGAGCCGTGGCTTGTTTGCTGCGGGCACCTCCGATGTGTGTCTGCTGCCTCGTTAGTCTGGAGAGTTTCCTGCTGCAGTCCCGATAGAGGTGGTGTAGTTGTAAGTTGTGTTAGTTAGGTGTTTCTTAGTGTTAAGTTTAGTTTGTGTAGTATTTCTTGTAGGTGCAGCTTTGTAGTAGTTAAGTTAGTTAGTAGGCTTTAATTGTTAGGTTCTGCATGAGTGTAGCTGTAGGTTATTATTTGTAGTTGGTGTTTGTTAGTTAGTGCTTGTTGTGGATAGGTTTGCATGATTAACATGGTGTTGGGTGCCCTTTGGTAGCCGGGGGCTTAGAGAATTTGGTTATCAGCCTAATGGGCTTGTCGTAAGAGGCGACAGAAGTAGGAAATTCCTATCTAACAGCTAACCCTGTGCCATCAACTAATGCTCTCCCAGCACTTGCACCACATCTAACCTTCGCGTCGCACGCGACTCGGTGTGATTATTGATTTTCGTGAGCGAGATGTGCCTTGCGCGGTCTACGTGATTCTTCGTGTTCCTGGGAGCCGTGGCTTGTTTGCTGCGGGCACCTCCGATGTGTGTCTGCTGCCTCGTTAGTCTGGAGAGTTTCCTGCTGCAGTCCCGATAGAGATGGTGTAGTTGTAAGTTGTGTTAGTTAGGTGTTTCTTAGTGTTAAGTTTAGTTTGTGTAGTATTTCTTGTAGGTGCAGCTTTGTAGTAGTTAAGTTAGTTAGTAGGCTTTAATTGTTAGGTTCTGCATGAGTGTAGCTGTAGGTTATTATTTGTAGTTGGTGTTTGTTAGTTAGTGCTTGTTGTGGATAGGTTTGCATGATTAACATGGTGTTGGGTGCCCTTTGGTAGCCGGGGGCTTAGAGAATTTGGTTATCAGCCTAATGGGCTTGTCGTAAGAGGCGACAGAAGTAGGAAATTCCTATCTAACAGCTAACCCTGTGCCATCAACTAATGCTCTCCCAGCACTTGCACCACATCTAACCTTCGCGTCGCACGCGACTCGGTGTGATTATTGATTTTCGTGAGCGAGATGTGCCTTGCGCGGTCTACGTGATTCTTCGTGTTCCTGGGAGCCGTGGCTTGTTTGCTGCGGGCACCTCCGATGTGTGTCTGCTGCCTCGTTAGTCTGGAGAGTTTCCTGCTGCAGTCCCGATAGAGGTGGTGTAGTTGTAAGTTGTGTTAGTTAGGTGTTTCTTAGTGTTAAGTTTAGTTTGTGTAGTATTTCTTGTAGGTGCAGCTTTGTAGTAGTTAAGTTAGTTAGTAGGCTTTAATTGTTAGGTTCTGCATGAGTGTAGCTGTAGGTTATTATTTGTAGTTGGTGTTTGTTAGTTAGTGCTTGTTGTGGATAGGTTTGCATGATTAACATGGTGTTGGGTGCCCTTTGGTAGCCAGGGGCTTAGAGAATTTGGTTATCAGCCTAATGGGCTTGTCGTAAGAGGCGACAGAAGTAGGAAATTCCTATCTAACAGCTAACCCTGTGCCATCAACTAATGCTCTCCCAGCACTTGCACCACATCTAACCTTCGCGTCGCACGCGACTCGGTGTGATTATTGATTTTCGTGAGCGAGATGTGCCTTGCGCGGTCTACGTGATTCTTCGTGTTCCTGGGAGCCGTGGCTTGTTTGCTGCGGGCACCTCCGATGTGTGTCTGCTGCCTCGTTAGTCTGGAGAGTTTCCTGCTGCAGTCCCGATAGAGGTGGTGTAGTTGTAAGTTGTGTTAGTTAGGTGTTTCTTAGTGTTAAGTTTAGTTTGTGTAGTATTTCTTGTAGGTGCAGCTTTGTAGTAGTTAAGTTAGTTAGTAGGCTTTAATTGTTAGGTTCTGCATGAGTGTAGCTGTAGGTTATTATTTGTAGTTGGTGTTTGTTAGTTAGTGCTTGTTGTGGATAGGTTTGCATGATTAACATGGTGTTGGGTGCCCTTTGGTAGCCGGGGGCTTAGAGAATTTGGTTATCAGCCTAATGGGCTTGTCGTAAGAGGCGACAGAAGTAGGAAATTCCTATCTAACAGCTAACCCTGTGCCATCAACTAATGCTCTCCCAGCACTTGCACCACATCTAACCTTCGCGTCGCACGCGACTCGGTGTGATTATTGATTTTCGTGAGCGAGATGTGCCTTGCGCGGTCTACGTGATTCTTCGTGTTCCTGGGAGCCGTGGCTTGTTTGCTGCGGGCACCTCCGATGTGTGTCTGCTGCCTCGTTAGTCTGGAGAGTTTCCTGCTGCAGTCCCGATAGAGGTGGTGTAGTTGTAAGTTGTGTTAGTTAGGTGTTTCTTAGTGTTAAGTTTAGTTTGTGTAGTATTTCTTGTAGGTGCAGCTTTGTAGTAGTTAAGTTAGTTAGTAGGCTTTAATTGTTAGGTTCTGCATGAGTGTAGCTGTAGGTTATTATTTGTAGTTGGTGTTTGTTAGTTAGTGCTTGTTGTGGATAGGTTTGCATGATTAACATGGTGTTGGGTGCCCTTTGGTAGCCGGGGGCTTAGAGAATTTGGTTATCAGCCTAATGGGCTTGTCGTAAGAGGCGACAGAAGTAGGAAATTCCTATCTAACAGCTAACCCTGTGCCATCAACTAATGCTCTCCCAGCACTTGCACCACATCTAACCTTCGCGTCGCACGCGACTCGGTGTGATTATTGATTTTCGTGAGCGAGATGTGCCTTGCGCGGTCTACGTGATTCTTCGTGTTCCTGGGAGCCGTGGCTTGTTTGCTGCGGGCACCTCCGATGTGTGTCTGCTGCCTCGTTAGTCTGGAGAGTTTCCTGCTGCAGTCCCGATAGAGGTGGTGTAGTTGTAAGTTGTGTTAGTTAGGTGTTTCTTAGTGTTAAGTTTAGTTTGTGTAGTATTTCTTGTAGGTGCAGCTTTGTAGTAGTTAAGTTAGTTAGTAGGCTTTAATTGTTAGGTTCTGCATGAGTGTAGCTGTAGGTTATTATTTGTAGTTGGTGTTTGTTAGTTAGTGCTTGTTGTGGATAGGTTTGCATGATTAACATGGTGTTGGGTGCCCTTTGGTAGCCGGGGGCTTAGAGAATTTGGTTATCAGCCTAATGGGCTTGTCGTAAGAGGCGACAGAAGTAGGAAATTCCTATCTAACAGCTAACCCTGTGCCATCAACTAATGCTCTCCCAGCACTTGCACCACATCTAACCTTCGCGTCGCACGCGACTCGGTGTGATTATTGATTTTCGTGAGCGAGATGTGCCTTGCGCGGTCTACGTGATTCTTCGTGTTCCTGGGAGCCGTGGCTTGTTTGCTGCGGGCACCTCCGATGTGTGTCTGCTGCCTCGTTAGTCTGGAGAGTTTCCTGCTGCAGTCCCGATAGAGGTGGTGTAGTTGTAAGTTGTGTTAGTTAGTTGTTTCTTAGTGTTAAGTTTAGTTTGTGTAGTATTTCTTGTAGGTGCAGCTTTGTAGTAGTTAAGTTAGTTAGTAGGCTTTAATTGTTAGGTTCTGCATGAGTGTAGCTGTAGGTTATTATTTGTAGTTGGTGTTTGTTAGTTAGTGCTTGTTGTGGATAGGTTTGCATGATTAACATGGTGTTGGGTGCCCTTTGGTAGCCGGGGGCTTAGAGAATTTGGTTATCAGCCTAATGGGCTTGTCGTAAGAGGCGACAGAAGTAGGAAATTCCTATCTAACAGCTAACCCTCTGCCATCAACTAATGCTCTCCCAGCACTTGCACCACATCTAACCTTCGCGTCGCACGCGACTCGGTGTGATTATTGATTTTCGTGAGCGAGATGTGCCTTGCGCGGTCTACGTGATTCTTCGTGTTCCTGGGAGCCGTGGCTTGTTTGCTGCGGGCACCTCCGATGTGTGTCTGCTGCCTCGTTAGTCTGGAGAGTTTCCTGCTGCAGTCCCGATAGAGGTGGTGTAGTTGTAAGTTGTGTTAGTTAGGTGTTTCTTAGTGTTAAGTTTAGTTTGTGTAGTATTTCTTGTAGGTGCAGCTTTGTAGTAGTTAAGTTAGTTAGTAGGCTTTAATTGTTAGGTTCTGCATGAGTGTAGGTTATTATTTGTAGTTGGTGTTTGTTAGTTAGTGCTTGTTGTGGATAGGTTTGCATGATTAACATGGTGTTGGGTGCCCTTTGGTAGCCGGGGGCTTAGAGAATTTGGTTATCAGCCTAATGGGCTTGTCGTAAGAGGCGACAGAAGTAGGAAATTCCTATCTAACAGCTAACCCTGTGCCATCAACTAATGCTCTCCCAGCACTTGCACCACATCTAACCTTCGCGTCGCACGCGACTCGGTGTGATTATTGATTTTCGTGAGCGAGATGTGCCTTGCGCGGTCTACGTGATTCTTCGTGTTCCTGGGAGCCGTGGCTTGTTTGCTGCGGGCACCTCCGATGTGTGTCTGCTGCCTCGTTAGTCTGGAGAGTTTCCTGCTGCAGTCCCGATAGAGGTGGTGTAGTTGTAAGTTGTGTTAGTTAGGTGTTTCTTAGTGTTAAGTTTAGTTTGTGTAGTATTTCTTGTAGGTGCAGCTTTGTAGTAGTTAAGTTAGTTAGTAGGCTTTAATTGTTAGGTTCTGCATGAGTGTAGCTGTAGGTTATTATTTGTAGTTGGTGTTTGTTAGTTAGTGCTTGTTGTGGATAGGTTTGCATGATTAACATGGTGTTGGGTGCCCTTTGGTAGCCAGGGGCTTAGAGAATTTGGTTATCAGCCTAATGGGCTTGTCGTAAGAGGCGACAGAAGTAGGAAATTCCTATCTAACAGCTAACCCTGTGCCATCAACTAATGCTCTCCCAGCACTTGCACCACATCTAACCTTCGCGTCGCACGCGACTCGGTGTGATTATTGATTTTCGTGAGCGAGATGTGCCTTGCGCGGTCTACGTGATTCTTCGTGTTCCTGGGAGCCGTGGCTTGTTTGCTGCGGGCACCTCCGATGTGTGTCTGCTGCCTCGTTAGTCTGGAGAGTTTCCTGCTGCAGTCCCGATAGAGGTGGTGTAGTTGTAAGTTGTGTTAGTTAGGTGTTTCTTAGTGTTAAGTTTAGTTTGTGTAGTATTTCTTGTAGGTGCAGCTTTGTAGTAGTTAAGTTAGTTAGTAGGCTTTAATTGTTAGGTTCTGCATGAGTGTAGCTGTAGGTTATTATTTGTAGTTGGTGTTTGTTAGTTAGTGCTTGTTGTGGATAGGTTTGCATGATTAACATGGTGTTGGGTGCCCTTTGGTAGCCGGGGGCTTAGAGAATTTGGTTATCAGCCTAATGGGCTTGTCGTAAGAGGCGACAGAAGTAGGAAATTCCTATCTAACAGCTAACCCTGTGCCATCAACTAATGCTCTCCCAGCACTTGCACCACATCTAACCTTCGCGTCGCACGCGACTCGGTGTGATTATTGATTTTCGTGAGCGAGATGTGCCTTGCGCGGTCTACGTGATTCTTCGTGTTCCTGGGAGCCGTGGCTTGTTTGCTGCGGGCACCTCCGATGTGTGTCTGCTGCCTCGTTAGTCTGGAGAGTTTCCTGCTGCAGTCCCGATAGAGGTGGTGTAGTTGTAAGTTGTGTTAGTTAGGTGTTTCTTAGTGTTAAGTTTAGTTTGTGTAGTATTTCTTGTAGGTGCAGCTTTGTAGTAGTTAAGTTAGTTAGTAGGCTTTAATTGTTAGGTTCTGCATGAGTGTAGCTGTAGGTTATTATTTGTAGTTGGTGTTTGTTAGTTAGTGCTTGTTGTGGATGGGTTTGCATGATTAACATGGTGTTGGGTGCCCTTTGGTAGCCGGGGGCTTAGAGAATTTGGTTATCAGCCTAATGGGCTTGTCGTAAGAGGCGACAGAAGTAGGAAATTCCTATCTAACAGCTAACCCTGTGCCATCAACTAATGCTCTCCCAGCACTTGCACCACATCTAACCTTCGCGTCGCACGCGACTCGGTGTGATTATTGATTTTCGTGAGCGAGATGTGCCTTGCGCGGTCTACGTGATTCTTCGTGTTCCTGGGAGCCGTGGCTTGTTTGCTGCGGGCACCTCCGATGTGTGTCTGCTGCCTCGTTAGTCTGGAGAGTTTCCTGCTGCAGTCCCGATAGAGGTGGTGTAGTTGTAAGTTGTGTTAGTTAGGTGTTTCTTAGTGTTAAGTTTAGTTTGTGTAGTATTTCTTGTAGGTGCAGCTTTGTAGTAGTTAAGTTAGTTAGTAGGCTTTAATTGTTAGGTTCTGCATGAGTGTAGCTGTAGGTTATTATTTGTAGTTGGTGTTTGTTAGTTAGTGCTTGTTGTGGATAGGTTTGCATGATTAACATGGTGTTGGGTGCCCTTTGGTAGCCGGGGGCTTAGAGAATTTGGTTATCAGCCTAATGGGCTTGTCGTAAGAGGCGACAGAAGTAGGAAATTCCTATCTAACAGCTAACCCTGTGCCATCAACTAATGCTCTCCCAGCACTTGCACCACATCTAACCTTCGCGTCGCACGCGACTCGGTGTGATTATTGATTTTCGTGAGCGAGATGTGCCTTGCGCGGTCTACGTGATTCTTCGTGTTCCTGGGAGCCGTGGCTTGTTTGCTGCGGGCACCTCCGATGTGTGTCTGCTGCCTCGTTAGTCTGGAGAGTTTCCTGCTGCAGTCCCGATAGAGGTGGTGTAGTTGTAAGTTGTGTTAGTTAGGTGTTTCTTAGTGTTAAGTTTAGTTTGTGTAGTATTTCTTGTAGGTGCAGCTTTGTAGTAGTTAAGTTAGTTAGTAGGCTTTAATTGTTAGGTTCTGCATGAGTGTAGCTGTAGGTTATTATTTGTAGTTGGTGTTTGTTAGTTAGTGCTTGTTGTGGATAGGTTTGCATGATTAACATGGTGTTGGGTGCCCTTTGGTAGCCGGGGGCTTAGAGAATTTGGTTATCAGCCTAATGGGCTTGTCGTAAGAGGCGACAGAAGTAGGAAATTCCTATCTAACAGCTAACCCTGTGCCATCAACTAATGCTCTCCCAGCACTTGCACCACATCTAACCTTCGCGTCGCACGCGACTCGGTGTGATTATTGATTTTCGTGAGCGAGATGTGCCTTGCGCGGTCTACGTGATTCTTCGTGTTCCTGGGAGCCGTGGCTTGTTTGCTGCGGGCACCTCCGATGTGTGTCTGCTGCCTCGTTAGTCTGGAGAGTTTCCTGCTGCAGTCCCGATAGAGATGGTGTAGTTGTAAGTTGTGTTAGTTAGGTGTTTCTTAGTGTTAAGTTTAGTTTGTGTAGTATTTCTTGTAGGTGCAGCTTTGTAGTAGTTAAGTTAGTTAGTAGGCTTTAATTGTTAGGTTCTGCATGAGTGTAGCTGTAGGTTATTATTTGTAGTTGGTGTTTGTTAGTTAGTGCTTGTTGTGGATAGGTTTGCATGATTAACATGGTGTTGGGTGCCCTTTGGTAGCCGGGGGCTTAGAGAATTTGGTTATCAGCCTAATGGGCTTGTCGTAAGAGGCGACAGAAGTAGGAAATTCCTATCTAACAGCTAACCCTGTGCCATCAACTAATGCTCTCCCAGCACTTGCACCACATCTAACCTTCGCGTCGCACGCGACTCGGTGTGATTATTGATTTTCGTGAGCGAGATGTGCCTTGCGCGGTCTACGTGATTCTTCGTGTTCCTGGGAGCCGTGGCTTGTTTGCTGCGGGCACCTCCGATGTGTGTCTGCTGCCTCGTTAGTCTGGAGAGTTTCCTGCTGCAGTCCCGATAGAGGTGGTGTAGTTGTAAGTTGTGTTAGTTAGGTGTTTCTTAGTGTTAAGTTTAGTTTGTGTAGTATTTCTTGTAGGTGCAGCTTTGTAGTAGTTAAGTTAGTTAGTAGGCTTTAATTGTTAGGTTCTGCATGAGTGTAGCTGTAGGTTATTATTTGTAGTTGGTGTTTGTTAGTTAGTGCTTGTTGTGGATAGGTTTGCATGATTAACATGGTGTTGGGTGCCCTTTGGTAGCCGGGGGCTTAGAGAATTTGGTTATCAGCCTAATGGGCTTGTCGTAAGAGGCGACAGAAGTAGGAAATTCCTATCTAACAGCTAACCCTGTGCCATCAACTAATGCTCTCCCAGCACTTGCACCACATCTAACCTTCGCGTCGCACGCGACTCGGTGTGATTATTGATTTTCGTGAGCGAGATGTGCCTTGCGCGGTCTACGTGATTCTTCGTGTTCCTGGGAGCCGTGGCTTGTTTGCTGCGGGCACCTCCGATGTGTGTCTGCTGCCTCGTTAGTCTGGAGAGTTTCCTGCTGCAGTCCCGATAGAGGTGGTGTAGTTGTAAGTTGTGTTAGTTAGGTGTTTCTTAGTGTTAAGTTTAGTTTGTGTAGTATTTCTTGTAGGTGCAGCTTTGTAGTAGTTAAGTTAGTTAGTAGGCTTTAATTGTTAGGTTCTGCATGAGTGTAGCTGTAGGTTATTATTTGTAGTTGGTGTTTGTTAGTTAGTGCTTGTTGTGGATAGGTTTGCATGATTAACATGGTGTTGGGTGCCCTTTGGTAGCCAGGGGCTTAGAGAATTTGGTTATCAGCCTAATGGGCTTGTCGTAAGAGGCGACAGAAGTAGGAAATTCCTATCTAACAGCTAACCCTGTGCCATCAACTAATGCTCTCCCAGCACTTGCACCACATCTAACCTTCGCGTCGCACGCGACTCGGTGTGATTATTGATTTTCGTGAGCGAGATGTGCCTTGCGCGGTCTACGTGATTCTTCGTGTTCCTGGGAGCCGTGGCTTGTTTGCTGCGGGCACCTCCGATGTGTGTCTGCTGCCTCGTTAGTCTGGAGAGTTTCCTGCTGCAGTCCCGATAGAGGTGGTGTAGTTGTAAGTTGTGTTAGTTAGGTGTTTCTTAGTGTTAAGTTTAGTTTGTGTAGTATTTCTTGTAGGTGCAGCTTTGTAGTAGTTAAGTTAGTTAGTAGGCTTTAATTGTTAGGTTCTGCATGAGTGTAGCTGTAGGTTATTATTTGTAGTTGGTGTTTGTTAGTTAGTGCTTGTTGTGGATAGGTTTGCATGATTAACATGGTGTTGGGTGCCCTTTGGTAGCCGGGGGCTTAGAGAATTTGGTTATCAGCCTAATGGGCTTGTCGTAAGAGGCGACAGAAGTAGGAAATTCCTATCTAACAGCTAACCCTGTGCCATCAACTAATGCTCTCCCAGCACTTGCACCACATCTAACCTTCGCGTCGCACGCGACTCGGTGTGATTATTGATTTTCGTGAGCGAGATGTGCCTTGCGCGGTCTACGTGATTCTTCGTGTTCCTGGGAGCCGTGGCTTGTTTGCTGCGGGCACCTCCGATGTGTGTCTGCTGCCTCGTTAGTCTGGAGAGTTTCCTGCTGCAGTCCCGATAGAGGTGGTGTAGTTGTAAGTTGTGTTAGTTAGGTGTTTCTTAGTGTTAAGTTTAGTTTGTGTAGTATTTCTTGTAGGTGCAGCTTTGTAGTAGTTAAGTTAGTTAGTAGGCTTTAATTGTTAGGTTCTGCATGAGTGTAGCTGTAGGTTATTATTTGTAGTTGGTGTTTGTTAGTTAGTGCTTGTTGTGGATAGGTTTGCATGATTAACATGGTGTTGGGTGCCCTTTGGTAGCCGGGGGCTTAGAGAATTTGGTTATCAGCCTAATGGGCTTGTCGTAAGAGGCGACAGAAGTAGGAAATTCCTATCTAACAGCTAACCCTGTGCCATCAACTAATGCTCTCCCAGCACTTGCACCACATCTAACCTTCGCGTCGCACGCGACTCGGTGTGATTATTGATTTTCGTGAGCGAGATGTGCCTTGCGCGGTCTACGTGATTCTTCGTGTTCCTGGGAGCCGTGGCTTGTTTGCTGCGGGCACCTCCGATGTGTGTCTGCTGCCTCGTTAGTCTGGAGAGTTTCCTGCTGCAGTCCCGATAGAGGTGGTGTAGTTGTAAGTTGTGTTAGTTAGGTGTTTCTTAGTGTTAAGTTTAGTTTGTGTAGTATTTCTTGTAGGTGCAGCTTTGTAGTAGTTAAGTTAGTTAGTAGGCTTTAATTGTTAGGTTCTGCATGAGTGTAGCTGTAGGTTATTATTTGTAGTTGGTGTTTGTTAGTTAGTGCTTGTTGTGGATAGGTTTGCATGATTAACATGGTGTTGGGTGCCCTTTGGTAGCCGGGGGCTTAGAGAATTTGGTTATCAGCCTAATGGGCTTGTCGTAAGAGGCGACAGAAGTAGGAAATTCCTATCTAACAGCTAACCCTGTGCCATCAACTAATGCTCTCCCAGCACTTGCACCACATCTAACCTTCGCGTCGCACGCGACTCGGTGTGATTATTGATTTTCGTGAGCGAGATGTGCCTTGCGCGGTCTACGTGATTCTTCGTGTTCCTGGGAGCCGTGGCTTGTTTGCTGCGGGCACCTCCGATGTGTGTCTGCTGCCTCGTTAGTCTGGAGAGTTTCCTGCTGCAGTCCCGATAGAGGTGGTGTAGTTGTAAGTTGTGTTAGTTAGGTGTTTCTTAGTGTTAAGTTTAGTTTGTGTAGTATTTCTTGTAGGTGCAGCTTTGTAGTAGTTAAGTTAGTTAGTAGGCTTTAATTGTTAGGTTCTGCATGAGTGTAGCTGTAGGTTATTATTTGTAGTTGGTGTTTGTTAGTTAGTGCTTGTTGTGGATAGGTTTGCATGATTAACATGGTGTTGGGTGCCCTTTGGTAGCCGGGGGCTTAGAGAATTTGGTTATCAGCCTAATGGGCTTGTCGTAAGAGGCGACAGAAGTAGGAAATTCCTATCTAACAGCTAACCCTCTGCCATCAACTAATGCTCTCCCAGCACTTGCACCACATCTAACCTTCGCGTCGCACGCGACTCGGTGTGATTATTGATTTTCGTGAGCGAGATGTGCCTTGCGCGGTCTACGTGATTCTTCGTGTTCCTGGGAGCCGTGGCTTGTTTGCTGCGGGCACCTCCGATGTGTGTCTGCTGCCTCGTTAGTCTGGAGAGTTTCCTGCTGCAGTCCCGATAGAGGTGGTGTAGTTGTAAGTTGTGTTAGTTAGGTGTTTCTTAGTGTTAAGTTTAGTTTGTGTAGTATTTCTTGTAGGTGCAGCTTTGTAGTAGTTAAGTTAGTTAGTAGGCTTTAATTGTTAGGTTCTGCATGAGTGTAGGTTATTATTTGTAGTTGGTGTTTGTTAGTTAGTGCTTGTTGTGGATAGGTTTGCATGATTAACATGGTGTTGGGTGCCCTTTGGTAGCCGGGGGCTTAGAGAATTTGGTTATCAGCCTAATGGGCTTGTCGTAAGAGGCGACAGAAGTAGGAAATTCCTATCTAACAGCTAACCCTGTGCCATCAACTAATGCTCTCCCAGCACTTGCACCACATCTAACCTTCGCGTCGCACGCGACTCGGTGTGATTATTGATTTTCGTGAGCGAGATGTGCCTTGCGCGGTCTACGTGATTCTTTGTGTTCCTGGGAGCCGTGGCTTGTTTGCTGCGGGCACCTCCGATGTGTGTCTGCTGCCTCGTTAGTCTGGAGAGTTTCCTGCTGCAGTCCCGATAGAGGTGGTGTAGTTGTAAGTTGTGTTAGTTAGGTGTTTCTTAGTGTTAAGTTTAGTTTGTGTAGTATTTCTTGTAGGTGCAGCTTTGTAGTAGTTAAGTTAGTTAGTAGGCTTTAATTGTTAGGTTCTGCATGAGTGTAGCTGTAGGTTATTATTTGTAGTTGGTGTTTGTTAGTTAGTGCTTGTTGTGGATAGGTTTGCATGATTAACATGGTGTTGGGTGCCCTTTGGTAGCCAGGGGCTTAGAGAATTTGGTTATCAGCCTAATGGGCTTGTCGTAAGAGGCGACAGAAGTAGGAAATTCCTATCTAACAGCTAACCCTGTGCCATCAACTAATGCTCTCCCAGCACTTGCACCACATCTAACCTTCGCGTCGCACGCGACTCGGTGTGATTATTGATTTTCGTGAGCGAGATGTGCCTTGCGCGGTCTACGTGATTCTTCGTGTTCCTGGGAGCCGTGGCTTGTTTGCTGCGGGCACCTCCGATGTGTGTCTGCTGCCTCGTTAGTCTGGAGAGTTTCCTGCTGCAGTCCCGATAGAGGTGGTGTAGTTGTAAGTTGTGTTAGTTAGGTGTTTCTTAGTGTTAAGTTTAGTTTGTGTAGTATTTCTTGTAGGTGCAGCTTTGTAGTAGTTAAGTTAGTTAGTAGGCTTTAATTGTTAGGTTCTGCATGAGTGTAGCTGTAGGTTATTATTTGTAGTTGGTGTTTGTTAGTTAGTGCTTGTTGTGGATAGGTTTGCATGATTAACATGGTGTTGGGTGCCCTTTGGTAGCCAGGGGCTTAGAGAATTTGGTTATCAGCCTAATGGGCTTGTCGTAAGAGGCGACAGAAGTAGGAAATTCCTATCTAACAGCTAACCCTGTGCCATCAACTAATGCTCTCCCAGCACTTGCACCACATCTAACCTTCGCGTCGCACGCGACTCGGTGTGATTATTGATTTTCGTGAGCGAGATGTGCCTTGCGCGGTCTACGTGATTCTTCGTGTTCCTGGGAGCCGTGGCTTGTTTGCTGCGGGCACCTCCGATGTGTGTCTGCTGCCTCGTTAGTCTGGAGAGTTTCCTGCTGCAGTCCCGATAGAGGTGGTGTAGTTGTAAGTTGTGTTAGTTAGGTGTTTCTTAGTGTTAAGTTTAGTTTGTGTAGTATTTCTTGTAGGTGCAGCTTTGTAGTAGTTAAGTTAGTTAGTAGGCTTTAATTGTTAGGTTCTGCATGAGTGTAGGTTATTATTTGTAGTTGGTGTTTGTTAGTTAGTGCTTGTTGTGGATAGGTTTGCATGATTAACATGGTGTTGGGTGCCCTTTGGTAGCCGGGGGCTTAGAGAATTTGGTTATCAGCCTAATGGGCTTGTCGTAAGAGGCGACAGAAGTAGGAAATTCCTATCTAACAGCTAACCCTGTGCCATCAACTAATGCTCTCCCAGCACTTGCACCACATCTAACCTTCGCGTCGCACGCGACTCGGTGTGATTATTGATTTTCGTGAGCGAGATGTGCCTTGCGCGGTCTATGTGATTCTTCGTGTTCCTGGGAGCCGTGGCTTGTTTGCTGCGGGCACCTCCGATGTGTGTCTGCTGCCTCGTTAGTCTGGAGAGTTTCCTGCTGCAGTCCCGATAGAGGTGGTGTAGTTGTAAGTTGTGTTAGTTAGGTGTTTCTTAGTGTTAAGTTTAGTTTGTGTAGTATTTCTTGTAGGTGCAGCTTTGTAGTAGTTAAGTTAGTTAGTAGGCTTTAATTGTTAGGTTCTGCATGAGTGTAGGTTATTATTTGTAGTTGGTGTTTGTTAGTTAGTGCTTGTTGTGGATAGGTTTGCATGATTAACATGGTGTTGGGTGCCCTTTGGTAGCCGGGGGCTTAGAGAATTTGGTTATCAGCCTAATGGGCTTGTCGTAAGAGGCGACAGAAGTAGGAAATTCCTATCTAACAGCTAACCCTCTGCCATCAACTAATGCTCTCCCAGCACTTGCACCACATCTAACCTTCGCGTCGCACGCGACTCGGTGTGATTATTGATTTTCGTGAGCGAGATGTGCCTTGCGCGGTCTACGTGATTCTTCGTGTTCCTGGGAGCCGTGGCTTGTTTGCTGCGGGCACCTCCGATGTGTGTCTGCTGCCTCGTTAGTCTGGAGAGTTTCCTGCTGCAGTCCCGATAGAGGTGGTGTAGTTGTAAGTTGTGTTAGTTAGGTGTTTCTTAGTGTTAAGTTTAGTTTGTGTAGTATTTCTTGTAGGTGCAGCTTTGTAGTAGTTAAGTTAGTTAGTAGGCTTTAATTGTTAGGTTCTGCATGAGTGTAGCTGTAGGTTATTATTTGTAGTTGGTGTTTGTTAGTTAGTGCTTGTTGTGGATAGGTTTGCATGATTAACATGGTGTTGGGTGCCCTTTGGTAGCCGGGGGCTTAGAGAATTTGGTTATCAGCCTAATGGGCTTGTCGTAAGAGGCGACAGAAGTAGGAAATTCCTATCTAACAGCTAACCCTGTGCCATCAACTAATGCTCTCCCAGCACTTGCACCACATCTAACCTTCGCGTCGCACGCGACTCGGTGTGATTATTGATTTTCGTGAGCGAGATGTGCCTTGCGCGGTCTATGTGATTCTTCGTGTTCCTGGGAGCCGTGGCTTGTTTGCTGCGGGCACCTCCGATGTGTGTCTGCTGCCTCGTTAGTCTGGAGAGTTTCCTGCTGCAGTCCCGATAGAGGTGGTGTAGTTGTAAGTTGTGTTAGTTAGGTGTTTCTTAGTGTTAAGTTTAGTTTGTGTAGTATTTCTTGTAGGTGCAGCTTTGTAGTAGTTAAGTTAGTTAGTAGGCTTTAATTGTTAGGTTCTGCATGAGTGTAGCTGTAGGTTATTATTTGTAGTTGGTGTTTGTTAGTTAGTGCTTGTTGTGGATAGGTTTGCATGATTAACATGGTGTTGGGTGCCCTTTGGTAGCCGGGGGCTTAGAGAATTTGGTTATCAGCCTAATGGGCTTGTCGTAAGAGGCGACAGAAGTAGGAAATTCCTATCTAACAGCTAACCCTGTGCCATCAACTAATGCTCTCCCAGCACTTGCACCACATCTAACCTTCGCGTCGCACGCGACTCGGTGTGATTATTGATTTTCGTGAGCGAGATGTGCCTTGCGCGGTCTACGTGATTCTTCGTGTTCCTGGGAGCCGTGGCTTGTTTGCTGCGGGCACCTCCGATGTGTGTCTGCTGCCTCGTTAGTCTGGAGAGTTTCCTGCTGCAGTCCCGATAGAGGTGGTGTAGTTGTAAGTTGTGTTAGTTAGGTGTTTCTTAGTGTTAAGTTTAGTTTGTGTAGTATTTCTTGTAGGTGCAGCTTTGTAGTAGTTAAGTTAGTTAGTAGGCTTTAATTGTTAGGTTCTGCATGAGTGTAGGTTATTATTTGTAGTTGGTGTTTGTTAGTTAGTGCTTGTTGTGGATAGGTTTGCATGATTAACATGGTGTTGGGTGCCCTTTGGTAGCCGGGGGCTTAGAGAATTTGGTTATCAGCCTAATGGGCTTGTCGTAAGAGGCGACAGAAGTAGGAAATTCCTATCTAACAGCTAACCCTGTGCCATCAACTAATGCTCTCCCAGCACTTGCACCACATCTAACCTTCGCGTCGCACGCGACTCGGTGTGATTATTGATTTTCGTGAGCGAGATGTGCCTTGCGCGGTCTACGTGATTCTTCGTGTTCCTGGGAGCCGTGGCTTGTTTGCTGCGGGCACCTCCGATGTGTGTCTGCTGCCTCGTTAGTCTGGAGAGTTTCCTGCTGCAGTCCCGATAGAGGTGGTGTAGTTGTAAGTTGTGTTAGTTAGGTGTTTCTTAGTGTTAAGTTTAGTTTGTGTAGTATTTCTTGTAGGTGCAGCTTTGTAGTAGTTAAGTTAGTTAGTAGGCTTTAATTGTTAGGTTCTGCATGAGTGTAGGTTATTATTTGTAGTTGGTGTTTGTTAGTTAGTGCTTGTTGTGGATAGGTTTGCATGATTAACATGGTGTTGGGTGCCCTTTGGTAGCCGGGGGCTTAGAGAATTTGGTTATCAGCCTAATGGGCTTGTCGTAAGAGGCGACAGAAGTAGGAAATTCCTATCTAACAGCTAACCCTCTGCCATCAACTAATGCTCTCCCAGCACTTGCACCACATCTAACCTTCGCGTTGCACGCGACTCGGTGTGATTATTGATTTTCGTGAGCGAGATGTGCCTTGCGCGGTCTACGTGATTCTTCGTGTTCCTGGGAGCCGTGGCTTGTTTGCTGCGGGCACCTCCGATGTGTGTCTGCTGCCTCGTTAGTCTGGAGAGTTTCCTGCTGCAGTCCCGATAGAGGTGGTGTAGTTGTAAGTTGTGTTAGTTAGGTGTTTCTTAGTGTTAAGTTTAGTTTGTGTAGTATTTCTTGTAGGTGCAGCTTTGTAGTAGTTAAGTTAGTTAGTAGGCTTTAATTGTTAGGTTCTGCATGAGTGTAGGTTATTATTTGTAGTTGGTGTTTGTTAGTTAGTGCTTGTTGTGGATAGGTTTGCATGATTAACATGGTGTTGGGTGCCCTTTGGTAGCCGGGGGCTTAGAGAATTTGGTTATCAGCCTAATGGGCTTGTCGTAAGAGGCGACAGAAGTAGGAAATTCCTATCTAACAGCTAACCCTGTGCCATCAACTAATGCTCTCCCAGCACTTGCACCACATCTAACCTTCGCGTCGCACGCGACTCGGTGTGATTATTGATTTTCGTGAGCGAGATGTGCCTTGCGCGGTCTACGTGATTCTTCGTGTTCCTGGGAGCCGTGGCTTGTTTGCTGCGGGCACCTCCGATGTGTGTCTGCTGCCTCGTTAGTCTGGAGAGTTTCCTGCTGCAGTCCCGATAGAGGTGGTGTAGTTGTAAGTTGTGTTAGTTAGGTGTTTCTTAGTGTTAAGTTTAGTTTGTGTAGTATTTCTTGTAGGTGCAGCTTTGTAGTAGTTAAGTTAGTTAGTAGGCTTTAATTGTTAGGTTCTGCATGAGTGTAGGTTATTATTTGTAGTTGGTGTTTGTTAGTTAGTGCTTGTTGTGGATAGGTTTGCATGATTAACATGGTGTTGGGTGCCCTTTGGTAGCCGGGGGCTTAGAGAATTTGGTTATCAGCCTAATGGGCTTGTCGTAAGAGGCGACAGAAGTAGGAAATTCCTATCTAACAGCTAACCCTGTGCCATCAACTAATGCTCTCCCAGCACTTGCACCACATCTAACCTTCGCGTCGCACGCGACTCGGTGTGATTATTGATTTTCGTGAGCGAGATGTGCCTTGCGCGGTCTACGTGATTCTTCGTGTTCCTGGGAGCCGTGGCTTGTTTGCTGCGGGCACCTCCGATGTGTGTCTGCTGCCTCGTTAGTCTGGAGAGTTTCCTGCTGCAGTCCCGATAGAGGTGGTGTAGTTGTAAGTTGTGTTAGTTAGGTGTTTCTTAGTGTTAAGTTTAGTTTGTGTAGTATTTCTTGTAGGTGCAGCTTTGTAGTAGTTAAGTTAGTTAGTAGGCTTTAATTGTTAGGTTCTGCATGAGTGTAGCTGTAGGTTATTATTTGTAGTTGGTGTTTGTTAGTTAGTGCTTGTTGTGGATAGGTTTGCATGATTAACATGGTGTTGGGTGCCCTTTGGTAGCCGGGGGCTTAGAGAATTTGGTTATCAGCCTAATGGGCTTGTCGTAAGAGGCGACAGAAGTAGGAAATTCCTATCTAACAGCTAACCCTGTGCCATCAACTAATGCTCTCCCAGCACTTGCACCACATCTAACCTTCGCGTCGCACGCGACTCGGTGTGATTATTGATTTTCGTGAGCGAGATGTGCCTTGCGCGGTCTACGTGATTCTTCGTGTTCCTGGGAGCCGTGGCTTGTTTGCTGCGGGCACCTCCGATGTGTGTCTGCTGCCTCGTTAGTCTGGAGAGTTTCCTGCTGCAGTCCCGATAGAGGTGGTGTAGTTGTAAGTTGTGTTAGTTAGGTGTTTCTTAGTGTTAAGTTTAGTTTGTGTAGTATTTCTTGTAGGTGCAGCTTTGTAGTAGTTAAGTTAGTTAGTAGGCTTTAATTGTTAGGTTCTGCATGAGTGTAGGTTATTATTTGTAGTTGGTGTTTGTTAGTTAGTGCTTGTTGTGGATAGGTTTGCATGATTAACATGGTGTTGGGTGCCCTTTGGTAGCCGGGGGCTTAGAGAATTTGGTTATCAGCCTAATGGGCTTGTCGTAAGAGGCGACAGAAGTAGGAAATTCCTATCTAACAGCTAACCCTGTGCCATCAACTAATGCTCTCCCAGCACTTGCACCACATCTAACCTTCGCGTCGCACGCGACTCGGTGTGATTATTGATTTTCGTGAGCGAGATGTGCCTTGCGCGGTCTACGTGATTCTTCGTGTTCCTGGGAGCCGTGGCTTGTTTGCTGCGGGCACCTCCGATGTGTGTCTGCTGCCTCGTTAGTCTGGAGAGTTTCCTGCTGCAGTCCCGATAGAGGTGGTGTAGTTGTAAGTTGTGTTAGTTAGGTGTTTCTTAGTGTTAAGTTTAGTTTGTGTAGTATTTCTTGTAGGTGCAGCTTTGTAGTAGTTAAGTTAGTTAGTAGGCTTTAATTGTTAGGTTCTGCATGAGTGTAGCTGTAGGTTATTATTTGTAGTTGGTGTTTGTTAGTTAGTGCTTGTTGTGGATAGGTTTGCATGATTAACATGGTGTTGGGTGCCCTTTGGTAGCCGGGGGCTTAGAGAATTTGGTTATCAGCCTAATGGGCTTGTCGTAAGAGGCGACAGAAGTAGGAAATTCCTATCTAACAGCTAACCCTGTGCCATCAACTAATGCTCTCCCAGCACTTGCACCACATCTAACCTTCGCGTCGCACGCGACTCGGTGTGATTATTGATTTTCGTGAGCGAGATGTGCCTTGCGCGGTCTACGTGATTCTTCGTGTTCCTGGGAGCCGTGGCTTGTTTGCTGCGGGCACCTCCGATGTGTGTCTGCTGCCTCGTTAGTCTGGAGAGTTTCCTGCTGCAGTCCCGATAGAGGTGGTGTAGTTGTAAGTTGTGTTAGTTAGGTGTTTCTTAGTGTTAAGTTTAGTTTGTGTAGTATTTCTTGTAGGTGCAGCTTTGTAGTAGTTAAGTTAGTTAGTAGGCTTTAATTGTTAGGTTCTGCATGAGTGTAGGTTATTATTTGTAGTTGGTGTTTGTTAGTTAGTGCTTGTTGTGGATAGGTTTGCATGATTAACATGGTGTTGGGTGCCCTTTGGTAGCCGGGGGCTTAGAGAATTTGGTTATCAGCCTAATGGGCTTGTCGTAAGAGGCGACAGAAGTAGGAAATTCCTATCTAACAGCTAACCCTGTGCCATCAACTAATGCTCTCCCAGCACTTGCACCACATCTAACCTTCGCGTCGCACGCGACTCGGTGTGATTATTGATTTTCGTGAGCGAGATGTGCCTTGCGCGGTCTACGTGATTCTTCGTGTTCCTGGGAGCCGTGGCTTGTTTGCTGCGGGCACCTCCGATGTGTGTCTGCTGCCTCGTTAGTCTGGAGAGTTTCCTGCTGCAGTCCCGATAGAGGTGGTGTAGTTGTAAGTTGTGTTAGTTAGGTGTTTCTTAGTGTTAAGTTTAGTTTGTGTAGTATTTCTTGTAGGTGCAGCTTTGTAGTAGTTAAGTTAGTTAGTAGGCTTTAATTGTTAGGTTCTGCATGAGTGTAGCTGTAGGTTATTATTTGTAGTTGGTGTTTGTTAGTTAGTGCTTGTTGTGGATAGGTTTGCATGATTAACATGGTGTTGGGTGCCCTTTGGTAGCCGGGGGCTTAGAGAATTTGGTTATCAGCCTAATGGGCTTGTCGTAAGAGGCGACAGAAGTAGGAAATTCCTATCTAACAGCTAACCCTGTGCCATCAACTAATGCTCTCCCAGCACTTGCACCACATCTAACCTTCGCGTCGCACGCGACTCGGTGTGATTATTGATTTTCGTGAGCGAGATGTGCCTTGCGCGGTCTACGTGATTCTTCGTGTTCCTGGGAGCCGTGGCTTGTTTGCTGCGGGCACCTCCGATGTGTGTCTGCTGCCTCGTTAGTCTGGAGAGTTTCCTGCTGCAGTCCCGATAGAGGTGGTGTAGTTGTAAGTTGTGTTAGTTAGGTGTTTCTTAGTGTTAAGTTTAGTTTGTGTAGTATTTCTTGTAGGTGCAGCTTTGTAGTAGTTAAGTTAGTTAGTAGGCTTTAATTGTTAGGTTCTGCATGAGTGTAGCTGTAGGTTATTATTTGTAGTTGGTGTTTGTTAGTTAGTGCTTGTTGTGGATAGGTTTGCATGATTAACATGGTGTTGGGTGCCCTTTGGTAGCCGGGGGCTTAGAGAATTTGGTTATCAGCCTAATGGGCTTGTCGTAAGAGGCGACAGAAGTAGGAAATTCCTATCTAACAGCTAACCCTGTGCCATCAACTAATGCTCTCCCAGCACTTGCACCACATCTAACCTTCGCGTCGCACGCGACTCGGTGTGATTATTGATTTTCGTGAGCGAGATGTGCCTTGCGCGGTCTACGTGATTCTTCGTGTTCCTGGGAGCCGTGGCTTGTGTGCTGCGGGCACCTCCGATGTGTGTCTGCTGCCTCGTTAGTCTGGAGAGTTTCCTGCTGCAGTCCCGATAGAGGTGGTGTAGTTGTAAGTTGTGTTAGTTAGGTGTTTCTTAGTGTTAAGTTTAGTTTGTGTAGTATTTCTTGTAGGTGCAGCTTTGTAGTAGTTAAGTTAGTTAGTAGGCTTTAATTGTTAGGTTCTGCATGAGTGTAGCTGTAGGTTATTATTTGTAGTTGGTGTTTGTTAGTTAGTGCTTGTTGTGGATAGGTTTGCATGATTAACATGGTGTTGGGTGCCCTTTGGTAGCCGGGGGCTTAGAGAATTTGGTTATCAGCCTAATGGGCTTGTCGTAAGAGGCGACAGAAGTAGGAAATTCCTATCTAACAGCTAACCCTGTGCCATCAACTAATGCTCTCCCAGCACTTGCACCACATCTAACCTTCGCGTCGCACGCGACTCGGTGTGATTATTGATTTTCGTGAGCGAGATGTGCCTTGCGCGGTCTACGTGATTCTTCGTGTTCCTGGGAGCCGTGGCTTGTTTGCTGCGGGCACCTCCGATGTGTGTCTGCTGCCTCGTTAGTCTGGAGAGTTTCCTGCTGCAGTCCCGATAGAGGTGGTGTAGTTGTAAGTTGTGTTAGTTAGGTGTTTCTTAGTGTTAAGTTTAGTTTGTGTAGTATTTCTTGTAGGTGCAGCTTTGTAGTAGTTAAGTTAGTTAGTAGGCTTTAATTGTTAGGTTCTGCATGAGTGTAGCTGTAGGTTATTATTTGTAGTTGGTGTTTGTTAGTTAGTGCTTGTTGTGGATAGGTTTGCATGATTAACATGGTGTTGGGTGCCCTTTGGTAGCCGGGGGCTTAGAGAATTTGGTTATCAGCCTAATGGGCTTGTCGTAAGAGGCGACAGAAGTAGGAAATTCCTATCTAACAGCTAACCCTGTGCCATCAACTAATGCTCTCCCAGCACTTGCACCACATCTAACCTTCGCGTCGCACGCGACTCGGTGTGATTATTGATTTTCGTGAGCGAGATGTGCCTTGCGCGGTCTACGTGATTCTTCGTGTTCCTGGGAGCCGTGGCTTGTTTGCTGCGGGCACCTCCGATGTGTGTCTGCTGCCTCGTTAGTCTGGAGAGTTTCCTGCTGCAGTCCCGATAGAGGTGGTGTAGTTGTAAGTTGTGTTAGTTAGGTGTTTCTTAGTGTTAAGTTTAGTTTGTGTAGTATTTCTTGTAGGTGCAGCTTTGTAGTAGTTAAGTTAGTTAGTAGGCTTTAATTGTTAGGTTCTGCATGAGTGTAGCTGTAGGTTATTATTTGTAGTTGGTGTTTGTTAGTTAGTGCTTGTTGTGGATAGGTTTGCATGATTAACATGGTGTTGGGTGCCCTTTGGTAGCCGGGGGCTTAGAGAATTTGGTTATCAGCCTAATGGGCTTGTCGTAAGAGGCGACAGAAGTAGGAAATTCCTATCTAACAGCTAACCCTGTGCCATCAACTAATGCTCTCCCAGCACTTGCACCACATCTAACCTTCGCGTCGCACGCGACTCGGTGTGATTATTGATTTTCGTGAGCGAGATGTGCCTTGCGCGGTCTACGTGATTCTTCGTGTTCCTGGGAGCCGTGGCTTGTTTGCTGCGGGCACCTCCGATGTGTGTCTGCTGCCTCGTTAGTCTGGAGAGTTTCCTGCTGCAGTCCCGATAGAGGTGGTGTAGTTGTAAGTTGTGTTAGTTAGGTGTTTCTTAGTGTTAAGTTTAGTTTGTGTAGTATTTCTTGTAGGTGCAGCTTTGTAGTAGTTAAGTTAGTTAGTAGGCTTTAATTGTTAGGTTCTGCATGAGTGTAGCTGTAGGTTATTATTTGTAGTTGGTGTTTGTTAGTTAGTGCTTGTTGTGGATAGGTTTGCATGATTAACATGGTGTTGGGTGCCCTTTGGTAGCCGGGGGCTTAGAGAATTTGGTTATCAGCCTAATGGGCTTGTCGTAAGAGGCGACAGAAGTAGGAAATTCCTATCTAACAGCTAACCCTGTGCCATCAACTAATGCTCTCCCAGCACTTGCACCACATCTAACCTTCGCGTCGCACGCGACTCGGTGTGATTATTGATTTTCGTGAGCGAGATGTGCCTTGCGCGGTCTACGTGATTCTTCGTGTTCCTGGGAGCCGTGGCTTGTTTGCTGCGGGCACCTCCGATGTGTGTCTGCTGCCTCGTTAGTCTGGAGAGTTTCCTGCTGCAGTCCCGATAGAGGTGGTGTAGTTGTAAGTTGTGTTAGTTAGGTGTTTCTTAGTGTTAAGTTTAGTTTGTGTAGTATTTCTTGTAGGTGCAGCTTTGTAGTAGTTAAGTTAGTTAGTAGGCTTTAATTGTTAGGTTCTGCATGAGTGTAGCTGTAGGTTATTATTTGTAGTTGGTGTTTGTTAGTTAGTGCTTGTTGTGGATAGGTTTGCATGATTAACATGGTGTTGGGTGCCCTTTGGTAGCCGGGGGCTTAGAGAATTTGGTTATCAGCCTAATGGGCTTGTCGTAAGAGGCGACAGAAGTAGGAAATTCCTATCTAACAGCTAACCCTCTGCCATCAACTAATGCTCTCCCAGCACTTGCACCACATCTAACCTTCGCGTCGCACGCGACTCGGTGTGATTATTGATTTTCGTGAGCGAGATGTGCCTTGCGCGGTCTACGTGATTCTTCGTGTTCCTGGGAGCCGTGGCTTGTTTGCTGCGGGCACCTCCGATGTGTGTCTGCTGCCTCGTTAGTCTGGAGAGTTTCCTGCTGCAGTCCCGATAGAGGTGGTGTAGTTGTAAGTTGTGTTAGTTAGGTGTTTCTTAGTGTTAAGTTTAGTTTGTGTAGTATTTCTTGTAGGTGCAGCTTTGTAGTAGTTAAGTTAGTTAGTAGGCTTTAATTGTTAGGTTCTGCATGAGTGTAGCTGTAGGTTATTATTTGTAGTTGGTGTTTGTTAGTTAGTGCTTGTTGTGGATAGGTTTGCATGATTAACATGGTGTTGGGTGCCCTTTGGTAGCCGGGGGCTTAGAGAATTTGGTTATCAGCCTAATGGGCTTGTCGTAAGAGGCGACAGAAGTAGGAAATTCCTATCTAACAGCTAACCCTCTGCCATCAACTAATGCTCTCCCAGCACTTGCACCACATCTAACCTTCGCGTCGCACGCGACTCGGTGTGATTATTGATTTTCGTGAGCGAGATGTGCCTTGCGCGGTCTACGTGATTCTTCGTGTTCCTGGGAGCCGTGGCTTGTTTGCTGCGGGCACCTCCGATGTGTGTCTGCTGCCTCGTTAGTCTGGAGAGTTTCCTGCTGCAGTCCCGATAGAGGTGGTGTAGTTGTAAGTTGTGTTAGTTAGGTGTTTCTTAGTGTTAAGTTTAGTTTGTGTAGTATTTCTTGTAGGTGCAGCTTTGTAGTAGTTAAGTTAGTTAGTAGGCTTTAATTGTTAGGTTCTGCATGAGTGTAGCTTTAGGTTATTATTTGTAGTTGGTGTTTGTTAGTTAGTGCTTGTTGTGGATAGGTTTGCATGATTAACATGGTGTTGGGTGCCCTTTGGTAGCCGGGGGCTTAGAGAATTTGGTTATCAGCCTAATGGGCTTGTCGTAAGAGGCGACAGAAGTAGGAAATTCCTATCTAACAGCTAACCCTCTGCCATCAACTAATGCTCTCCCAGCACTTGCACCACATCTAACCTTCGCGTCGCACGCGACTCGGTGTGATTATTGATTTTCGTGAGCGAGATGTGCCTTGCGCGGTCTACGTGATTCTTCGTGTTCCTGGGAGCCGTGGCTTGTGTGCTGCGGGCACCTCCGATGTGTGTCTGCTGCCTCGTTAGTCTGGAGAGTTTCCTGCTGCAGTCCCGATAGAGGTGGTGTAGTTGTAAGTTGTGTTAGTTAGGTGTTTCTTAGTGTTAAGTTTAGTTTGTGTAGTATTTCTTGTAGGTGCAGCTTTGTAGTAGTTAAGTTAGTTAGTAGGCTTTAATTGTTAGGTTCTGCATGAGTGTAGCTGTAGGTTATTATTTGTAGTTGGTGTTTGTTAGTTAGTGCTTGTTGTGGATAGGTTTGCATGATTAACATGGTGTTGGGTGCCCTTTGGTAGCCGGGGGCTTAGAGAATTTGGTTATCAGCCTAATGGGCTTGTCGTAAGAGGCGACAGAAGTAGGAAATTCCTATCTAACAGCTAACCCTGTGCCATCAACTAATGCTCTCCCAGCACTTGCACCACATCTAACCTTCGCGTCGCACGTGACTCGGTGTGATTATTGATTTTCGTGAGCGAGATGTGCCTTGCGCGGTCTACGTGATTCTTCGTGTTCCTGGGAGCCGTGGCTTGTGTGCTGCGGGCACCTCCGATGTGTGTCTGCTGCCTCGTTAGTCTGGAGAGTTTCCTGCTGCAGTCCCGATAGAGGTGGTGTAGATGTAAGTTGTGTTAGTTAGGTGTTTCTTAGTGTTAAGTTTAGTTTGTGTAGTATTTCTTGTAGGTGCAGCTTTGTAGTAGTTAAGTTAGTTAGTAGGCTTTAATTGTTAGGTTCTGCATGAGTGTAGCTGTAGGTTATTATTTGTAGTTGGTGTTTGTTAGTTAGTGCTTGTTGTGGATAGGTTTGCATGATTAACATGGTGTTGGGTGCCCTTTGGTAGCCGGGGGCTTAGAGAATTTGGTTATCAGCCTAATGGGCTTGTTGTAAGAGGCGACAGAAGTAGGAAATTCCTATCTAACAGCTAACCCTCTGCCATCAACTAATGCTCTCCCAGCACTTGCACCACATCTAACCTTCGCGTCGCACGCGACTCGGTGTGATTATTGATTTTCGTGAGCGAGATGTGCCTTGCGCGGTCTACGTGATTCTTCGTGTTCCTGGGAGCCGTGGCTTGTTTGCTGCGGGCACCTCCGATGTGTGTCTGCTGCCTCGTTAGTCTGGAGAGTTTCCTGCTGCAGTCCCGATAGAGGTGGTGTAGTTGTAAGTTGTGTTAGTTAGGTGTTTCTTAGTGTTAAGTTTAGTTTGTGTAGTATTTCTTGTAGGTGCAGCTTTGTAGTAGTTAAGTTAGTAGGCTTTAATTGTTAGGTTCTGCATGAGTGTAGCTGTAGGTTATTATTTGTAGTTGGTGTTTGTTAGTTAGTGCTTGTTGTGGATAGGTTTGCATGATTAACATGGTGTTGGGTGCCCTTTGGTAGCCGGGGGCTTAGAGAATTTGGTTATCAGCCTAATGGGCTTGTCGTAAGAGGCGACAGAAGTAGGAAATTCCTATCTAACAGCTAACCCTGTGCCATCAACTAATGCTCTCCCAGCACTTGCACCACATCTAACCTTCGCGTCGCACGCGACTCGGTGTGATTATTGATTTTCGTGAGCGAGATGTGCCTTGCGCGGTCTACGTGATTCTTCGTGTTCCTGGGAGCCGTGGCTTGTTTGCTGCGGGCACCTCCGATGTGTGTCTGCTGCCTCGTTAGTCTGGAGAGTTTCCTGCTGCAGTCCCGATAGAGGTGGTGTAGTTGTAAGTTGTGTTAGTTAGGTGTTTCTTAGTGTTAAGTTTAGTTTGTGTAGTATTTCTTGTAGGTGCAGCTTTGTAGTAGTTAAGTTAGTTAGTAGGCTTTAATTGTTAGGTTCTGCATGAGTGTAGCTGTAGGTTATTATTTGTAGTTGGTGTTTGTTAGTTAGTGCTTGTTGTGGATAGGTTTGCATGATTAACATGGTGTTGGGTGCCCTTTGGTAGCCGGGGGCTTAGAGAATTTGGTTATCAGCCTAATGGGCTTGTCGTAAGAGGCGACAGAAGTAGGAAATTCCTATCTAACAGCTAACTTTCTGCCATCAACTAATGCTCTCCCAGCACTTGCACCACATCTAACCTTCGCGTCGCACGCGACTCGGTGTGATTATTGATTTTCGTGAGCGAGATGTGCCTTGCGCGGTCTACGTGATTCTTCGTGTTCCTGGGAGCCGTGGCTTGTTTGCTGCGGGCACCTCCGATGTGTGTCTGCTGCCTCGTTAGTCTGGAGAGTTTCCTGCTGCAGTCCCGATAGAGGTGGTGTAGTTGTAAGTTGTGTTAGTTAGGTGTTTCTTAGTGTTAAGTTTAGTTTGTGTAGTATTTCTTGTAGGTGCAGCTTTGTAGTAGTTAAGTTAGTTAGTAGGCTTTAATTGTTAGGTTCTGCATGAGTGTAGCTGTAGGTTATTATTTGTAGTTGGTGTTTGATAGTTAGTGCTTGTTGTGGATAGGTTTGCATGATTAACATGGTGTTGGGTGCCCTTTGGTAGCCGGGGGCTTAGAGAATTTGGTTATCAGCCTAATGGGCTTGTCGTAAGAGGCGACAGAAGTAGGAAATTCCTATCTAACAGCTAACTTTCTGCCATCAACTAATGCTCTCCCAGCACTTGCACCACATCTAACCTTCGCGTCGCACGCGACTCGGTGTGATTATTGATTTTCGTGAGCGAGATGTGCCTTGCGCGGTCTACGTGATTCTTCGTGTTCCTGGGAGCCGTGGCTTGTTTGCTGCGGGCACCTCCGATGTGTGTCTGCTGCCTCGTTAGTCTGGAGAGTTTCCTGCTGCAGTCCCGATAGAGGTGGTGTAGTTGTAAGTTGTGTTAGTTAGGTGTTTCTTAGTGTTAAGTTTAGTTTGTGTAGTATTTCTTGTAGGTGCAGCTTTGTAGTAGTTAAGTTAGTTAGTAGGCTTTAATTGTTAGGTTCTGCATGAGTGTAGCTGTAGGTTATTATTTGTAGTTGGTGTTTGTTAGTTAGTGCTTGTTGTGGATAGGTTTGCATGATTAACATGGTGTTGGGTGCCCTTTGGTAGCCGGGGGCTTAGAGAATTTGGTTATCAGCCTAATGGGCTTGTCGTAAGAGGCGACAGAAGTAGGAAATTCCTATCTAACAGCTAACTTTCTGCCATCAACTAATGCTCTCCCAGCACTTGCACCACATCTAACCTTCGCGTCGCACGCGACTCGGTGTGATTATTGATTTTCGTGAGCGAGATGTGCCTTGCGCGGTCTACGTGATTCTTCGTGTTCCTGGGAGCCGTGGCTTGTGTGCTGCGGGCACCTCCGATGTGTGTCTGCTGCCTCGTTAGTCTGGAGAGTTTCCTGCTGCAGTCCCGATAGAGGTGGTGTAGTTGTAAGTTGTGTTAGTTAGGTGTTTCTTAGTGTTAAGTTTAGTTTGTGTAGTATTTCTTGTAGGTGCAGGTTTGTAGTAGTTAAGTTAGTTAGTAGGCTTTAATTGTTAGGTTCTGCATGAGTGTAGCTGTAGGTTGTTATTTGTAGTTGGTGTTTGTTAGTTAGTGCTTGTTGTGGATAGGTTTGCATGATTAACATGGTGTTGGGTGCCCTTTGGTAGCCGGGGGCTTAGAGAATTTGGTTATCAGCCTAATGGGCTTGTCGTAAGAGGCGACAGAAGTAGGAAATTCCTATCTAACAGCTAACCCTGTGCCATCAACTAATGCTCTCCCAGCACTTGCACCACATCTAACCTTCGCGTCGCACGCGACTCGGTGTGATTATTGATTTTCGTGAGCGAGATGTGCCTTGCGCGGTCTACGTGATTCTTCGTGTTCCTGGGAGCCGTGGCTTGTTTGCTGCGGGCACCTCCGATGTGTGTCTGCTGCCTCGTTAGTCTGGAGAGTTTCCTGCTGCAGTCCCGATAGAGGTGGTGTAGTTGTAAGTTGTGTTAGTTAGGTGTTTCTTAGTGTTAAGTTTAGTTTGTGTAGTATTTCTTGTAGGTGCAGCTTTGTAGTAGTTAAGTTAGTTAGTAGGCTTTAATTGTTAGGTTCTGCATGAGTGTAGCTGTAGGTTATTATTTGTAGTTGGTGTTTGTTAGTTAGTGCTTGTTGTGGATAGGTTTGCATGATTAACATGGTGTTGGGTGCCCTTTGGTAGCCGGGGGCTTAGAGAATTTGGTTATCAGCCTAATGGGCTTGTCGTAAGAGGCGACAGAAGTAGGAAATTCCTATCTAACAGCTAACCCTCTGCCATCAACTAATGCTCTCCCAGCACTTGCACCACATCTAACCTTCGCGTCGCACGCGACTCGGTGTGATTATTGATTTTCGTGAGCGAGATGTGCCTTGCGCGGTCTACGTGATTCTTCGTGTTCCTGGGAGCCGTGGCTTGTGTGCTGCGGGCACCTCCGATGTGTGTCTGCTGCCTCGTTAGTCTGGAGAGTTTCCTGCTGCAGTCCCGATAGAGGTGGTGTAGTTGTAAGTTGTGTTAGTTAGGTGTTTCTTAGTGTTAAGTTTAGTTTGTGTAGTATTTCTTGTAGGTGCAGCTTTGTAGTAGTTAAGTTAGTTAGTAGGCTTTAATTGTTAGGTTCTGCATGAGTGTAGCTGTAGGTTATTATTTGTAGTTGGTGTTTGTTAGTTAGTGCTTGTTGTGGATAGGTTTGCATGATTAACATGGTGTTGGGTGCCCTTTGGTAGCCGGGGGCTTAGAGAATTTGGTTATCAGCCTAATGGGCTTGTCGTAAGAGGCGACAGAAGTAGGAAATTCCTATCTAACAGCTAACCCTGTGCCATCAACTAATGCTCTCCCAGCACTTGCACCACATCTAACCTTCGCGTCGCACGCGACTCGGTGTGATTATTGATTTTCGTGAGCGAGATGTGCCTTGCGCGGTCTACGTGATTCTTCGTGTTCCTGGGAGCCGTGGCTTGTTTGCTGCGGGCACCTCCGATGTGTGTCTGCTGCCTCGTTAGTCTGGAGAGTTTCCTGCTGCAGTCCCGATAGAGGTGGTGTAGTTGTAAGTTGTGTTAGTTAGGTGTTTCTTAGTGTTAAGTTTAGTTTGTGTAGTATTTCTTGTAGGTGCAGCTTTGTAGTAGTTAAGTTAGTTAGTAGGCTTTAATTGTTAGGTTCTGCATGAGTGTAGCTGTAGGTTGTTATTTGTAGTTGGTGTTTGTTAGTTAGTGCTTGTTGTGGATAGGTTTGCATGATTAACATGGTGTTGGGTGCCCTTTGGTAGCCGGGGGCTTAGAGAATTTGGTTATCAGCCTAATGGGCTTGTCGTAAGAGGCGACAGAAGTAGGAAATTCCTATCTAACAGCTAACCCTGTGCCATCAACTAATGCTCTCCCAGCACTTGCACCACATCTAACCTTCGCGTCGCACGCGACTCGGTGTGATTATTGATTTTCGTGAGCGAGATGTGCCTTGCGCGGTCTACGTGATTCTTCGTGTTCCTGGGAGCCGTGGCTTGTTTGCTGCGGGCACCTCCGATGTGTGTCTGCTGCCTCGTTAGTCTGGAGAGTTTCCTGCTGCAGTCCCGATAGAGGTGGTGTAGTTGTAAGTTGTGTTAGTTAGGTGTTTCTTAGTGTTAAGTTTAGTTTGTGTAGTATTTCTTGTAGGTGCAGCTTTGTAGTAGTTAAGTTAGTTAGTAGGCTTTAATTGTTAGGTTCTGCATGAGTGTAGCTGTAGGTTATTATTTGTAGTTGGTGTTTGTTAGTTAGTGCTTGTTGTGGATAGGTTTGCATGATTAACATGGTGTTGGGTGCCCTTTGGTAGCCGGGGGCTTAGAGAATTTGGTTATCAGCCTAATGGGCTTGTCGTAAGAGGCGACAGAAGTAGGAAATTCCTATCTAACAGCTAACCCTGTGCCATCAACTAATGCTCTCCCAGCACTTGCACCACATCTAACCTTCGCGTCGCACGCGACTCGGTGTGATTATTGATTTTCGTGAGCGAGATGTGCCTTGCGCGGTCTACGTGATTCTTCGTGTTCCTGGGAGCCGTGGCTTGTTTGCTGCGGGCACCTCCGATGTGTGTCTGCTGCCTCGTTAGTCTGGAGAGTTTCCTGCTGCAGTCCCGATAGAGGTGGTGTAGTTGTAAGTTGTGTTAGTTAGGTGTTTCTTAGTGTTAAGTTTAGTTTGTGTAGTATTTCTTGTAGGTGCAGCTTTGTAGTAGTTAAGTTAGTTAGTAGGCTTTAATTGTTAGGTTCTGCATGAGTGTAGCTGTAGGTTATTATTTGTAGTTGGTGTTTGTTAGTTAGTGCTTGTTGTGGATAGGTTTGCATGATTAACATGGTGTTGGGTGCCCTTTGGTAGCCGGGGGCTTAGAGAATTTGGTTATCAGCCTAATGGGCTTGTCGTAAGAGGCGACAGAAGTAGGAAATTCCTATCTAACAGCTAACCCTGTGCCATCAACTAATGCTCTCCCAGCACTTGCACCACATCTAACCTTCGCGTCGCACGCGACTCGGTGTGATTATTGATTTTCGTGAGCGAGATGTGCCTTGCGCGGTCTACGTGATTCTTCGTGTTCCTGGGAGCCGTGGCTTGTTTGCTGCGGGCACCTCCGATGTGTGTCTGCTGCCTCGTTAGTCTGGAGAGTTTCCTGCTGCAGTCCCGATAGAGGTGGTGTAGTTGTAAGTTGTGTTAGTTAGGTGTTTCTTAGTGTTAAGTTTAGTTTGTGTAGTATTTCTTGTAGGTGCAGCTTTGTAGTAGTTAAGTTAGTTAGTAGGCTTTAATTGTTAGGTTCTGCATGAGTGTAGCTGTAGGTTATTATTTGTAGTTGGTGTTTGTTAGTTAGTGCTTGTTGTGGATAGGTTTGCATGATTAACATGGTGTTGGGTGCCCTTTGGTAGCCGGGGGCTTAGAGAATTTGGTTATCAGCCTAATGGGCTTGTCGTAAGAGGCGACAGAAGTAGGAAATTCCTATCTAACAGCTAACCCTGTGCCATCAACTAATGCTCTCCCAGCACTTGCACCACATCTAACCTTCGCGTCGCACGCGACTCGGTGTGATTATTGATTTTCGTGAGCGAGATGTGCCTTGCGCGGTCTACGTGATTCTTCGTGTTCCTGGGAGCAATGGCTTGTTTGCTGCGGGCACCTCCGATGTGTGTCTGTGGTGTTGAATTTCCCTTTTATTTCCTGTTTTTCTTTTTGTTTGCGTAATAGAGGAAGTTAGGTTTTTTATTCTCCTTGACAGTTTTCCTCCTAAACTTGCCCTAGTGTCTCAAGTTTGCACATACCGCTACTTGGTAAACGTTTCTGAGAGAAAACTGACAAGGTCACTTCTTCCACAGAACCTTTAAACAATTTATTGAGTATTGTGAGTTTAATTTAGTCCCTTAAGCAGCATAGGGAGTTATTTGTCAGTACTTCTGATGTAGGATTAGATCTGTACACTTTCAGGCTATGATTATTAGAGACTCAAGTTTATGATATTGAGTAAGTTAAGTTTTTCTTTTGCAGCTTTCCAGTTCTACATCATAGCAATTCATCATTTGTTATAGTGCTTGTAGTTTATTAAATTTAAGTATTCAGTATTGCACTGACTTATTTAGAGTTAGGAATATTATTAATATTAGTTAAGGTTAAGTTTTCTAGTAGATGGGGGTTCCCTCTCCTTTATTTGTTTGCATAATACATATGTAATAGGGAAAGTTATTAAGGTTTTCATTCTCCTGGACAGTTTTTCTCCTGAACTTGTCCTAGTGTCTCAAATTCGCACACACCGCCACTTTGGTAAGTTTTAGAGAAAAACTGACTGGGACATGCACTTCTTCTACAGAACCCGTGAACATTTTGTCAAATACTGTGAGTTTATAAGTCTCTATAGCATCTTGGGGAATAATTTGTCAGTATACTCATGGTATAGTTTTAAATCTGTAGATCTTATTCTACAGGCTATGATTATTAGAAACTTTAGTTTTAAGTTCTCCAGTAGGGTTCCCTCTGCTTTTCATTTAATATTCCCAATTCCTCTAATTTCATTTGTGCAAGATAATCTTGCACAAGGGAAGTAGGTCTTCATTCTTCTTGTAGTTTTTCTCCCAAACTTTTCCAACTTAGCACACACTGTCACTTGGGAAAACTGACGGGATCACTTCTTTTACAGAACCTGGTCTTCTCAGTTTAGGTTAATTTCTATAGTATTTCTTGTAGAAGTTAAGTTAGTAGGCTTTAATTGTTAGAACTGCAGCTTGGAATTGTGCATGTGTCAATCATTATTGTAAATGGTATTTGTTAGTTATGCTCAATGCAAACAAAGTTTGTGGGGTTTATAGGAATCACCTTGTTTGTCTGTTTACATGTCTGTCTGTTTGTGCAATCTTGTATGGGCAATAACTTTGTAATGGAGAACAACTTGAAGCTCATACTTGGTACAAAAATTGCTTATGAGCTGAGGGTGTGTCCTGACCTTAACACAAAGTCATTCTCACAAGTTCAAGGTCACTGGCAGAAAAGTGTAAAATTCTTGTCCAGGCTAGAACAGTTAAATTAGATTAAATAGAGAATTGTTGGAATCTCCTACTTGATAGTTTTTTACCGTAGGGTGTGTCATAACCTTGATCCAGGGTCAAAGTGACAAGTTCAAGGTCACTGGCAGAAAAATTATAAAAAGCATGACCGGTTTATAATTTTTAAATTAAAAAATATCAATATTTCACTCAAAGATTATTTAGGACCAGAGGATGTGTCATTTTTTCTAACCAAGGTCATTTTTGCAAGTTCAAGGGCACATTTGCAAAATTGCAAAATGACACATTAAAAACTGAAGCAGGGGTATTATTTTGTGAGGTAATGCTCACAGTACCTCTAGTTCGAGCTTGTTGTGGATAGGTTTGCATGATTAACATAGTGTTGATTGCCCTTTGGTGGCCAGGGGCTTAAAGAATAGGTTGTTGGCCTAATGGGATTATCATAAGACTCAGGGGACAGAACTAGGGAATTCCCAACAGCTAACTTTTCTGCCATCATCTACTGCAGCCTGTAGAGGGAAGCTGATTGTGTATCCATAATCATTGAACAAGCAGGTAAAGATGCACATTTGGTTAGTTCCTTCCTCTCTTTTCTTTCTCATTGAAAAATTCATTTGATTTCAAAATCATTTCTTTACAAATTAATTTTTGATAGAAAAAAAATGCTAAGAAGGAGCTTGTCCATGACACCAAGGATCATTTAAAGAGAAATTAAGACCACTATTATAGGACACAGGTAAGACCATTCTTTTTTATCCATCTTTCACAAATTCGGTTAAATACTAAATTAAGGGGATTAATTCCATGGGATGTTATTTTCACATTTTTGTGTCCTTTGACACGTTTGTGGTTAATCGCACTGGGGGACATGGAGACTGGTCCTTCTGAGGTCTTGTGTCACAGTAGGTGCTGGCACGAAAAAGATCCCTCACTGCTCAACTGGCCCTGAGTGCCGAGTACAGGTCTAAATTTGCAGTCCTCGACCAGCAAGTGGTGGCGTCTCCATATGTGTGAAAAATTCTCTAGAGGAATGTTAAACAAACAAACAAAAACAAAAAGATGATCATGGTTTGATGAATTTGTGGAATTGGTATAAAATAAAAGTTACTTCCCTTGATCCAGAGCATAGCCAGAAGGATGTGTAACCTAGCATTCATTAGCGAGATGTATTCATTTCATGAATAATACTCAAGAGAGGTTTAAATGCAGTGGTTAGATTTGGTACTTAATTTACAAATTAATTGAAAAAAAAAGTGCCAACAGGTGCTAACAAACAGCTTTGACTAAAAATGTCAAATGATTTTCTTGTATGTTAATATTGTGATGAGTACGTGTACACCACAAAGTTCTTTCAGAAGGGATAAAGCATCAAAGTAAAGATAAATGTGTTACATCTGATTCAACAAAATAATATCATTCCTTATTTATGGCAAGTCCAAGAGTTATTTGAATAAAATTTTTTTAAAGCCAAATGTTGATAAAAACCAATTTGCAGGATCAGGCCCTGAGACCATAAACTGAGAAAAGATGAGTCTAAATTTTCATTCTTAATATCTCGAGTTTTATTGCCGTCATGGAAGCTCAGTTGGTAGAGCACTCACTCTGTGATTGGAAGGTTGTGTGTTCAAATCACGGCCACAACTGATCAAAGTCAATAACAAATTGGTAGCAACTGTAAAACAACAAATACAATCAAATTCAATCAAGTTTTATTTTTGATTTCATATGTGTTTAAAAAATTCCATATTCGTATAATATTCAAATACAGACATTTTATGAAAATTTGTTTTGATTATCAAAATTATTTCAGATGTTATATTTATTTGAAAATTTGACTTCAGTCTGTTCTTAGTTTTTTCTCTTGACTGATAATGTTAGATATACATGTATCTACCAATAACCTAGACTCAATTTTCAAAATAAATGAAACAAAAAGCTTTATTGAAAACTTATTAGCTCACCTGAGCCAAAGGCTCAAGTTAGCTTTTCTGATCACATTTTGTTCAGCATCTGTCTGTCCTTCTGTCTGTTTGTCGGTCTGTGAACTTTTCATGTTTTTGACTTCTCCAGAACCACTGGGCCAATTTCAACCAAACTTCCAAAGCATCCTTGGCTAAAAAATCTTCTGATGAAGAACAGCAAAGTAAGAATTGGTCATATTTATATGAAAGCATCCTCAGGAAGTGTAGACTCAAATTTGTTCAATTCATGGTCCCCGGGGCTAGGGTGGGGCCCCAATGGATGATCAAAGCTTTTACATAGGAATACAACGAAAAAATCTGTAAAAACCTCTTCTCAAGAAAAGCAAAGCCATGATTGGTTATATTTATCTGGAAGCATACTCAGGTAGTGTAGATTCAAGTTTGTTCAAATCATGACCCCTGGGGTAGGGTGGGGCCACAAAAGGCAATCAAAGTTTCACATAGGAATACATAAGAAAAATCTTTAAAAATCTGATGATGAAGAATAGCAAAGTCATGATTGGTCATATTTATCTGGAAGCATACTCAAGTAGTGTAGATTCAAGTTTGTTCAAATCATGACCTCCGGGGGTAGGGTGAGACCACAGTAGGTGCTCAAAGTTTTAAATAGGAATACATAGGAAAAATCTTTAAAAATCTTCTTCTCACAAACAGGAAAGCCATGATTAGTCATATTTGTATGGAAGCATACTCTGGTAGTGTAAATTCAAATTTGTTTAAATCATGACCCAAGTGGTAGGGTGGGGCCACAATTGGCAATCAAAGTTTAACACAGAAAAATCTTTCAAAATATTTCAAGAACACTCATTGTGACAAAGCAACGATTAGTCATATTCATATGGAAGCATCCTCAGGTAGTGTAGATTCATATGTGTTTAAATAAGGTGTGGGGTGGGGCCACAATGGGCCATCAAAGTTTTACAAATGAATACATAGGAAATATCTTTCAAGATCAGAAAATCAATTATTAATCATTTTAAAACAGAAGTTTCCTCAGGCAATGTTAATTCCCCCAGGGGTAGGGTGGGGTCACGACAGGGGATAATTTCAATCAATATACATGTATTCACACCGTGAGTTATTTCCCCCACTTTTATTGACTGGGTTCAAGGGCAACAGGCATTTTATCTGACCAAACAAAGGCAACAATTTGATTCTTTAGGGCTAGCAAAAATCCATTTTGTTTTACAAAAATGCAAATACAGCTGTGTGACTAATGTTGTTGGATGATCCTGCCTCAACTAAGGATTAACAAATGTCAATTAAAACATAGAAGTGGTCAAACATCTCATTGACTGCATGCATGTCCAATATTTTTTATTCATCCAATCCTCAGTTTAAAAAAAAATACATTGGATATGTTAGGTTTTTACCTCACCTGAGCCTTTGCTCAAGTGAGCTTTTTTGATCAAAATTTGTGCATTGTTGTTGTCATTGCTTTTGTTGTCATTGTAATCATCGTAAACTTTTTCAGAATTTCATCTTCTTCTATGGAACAACTTGGCCTATTTCAACTGAAATTTCCACAAAGCATCCTTGGATGAAGGAGATTCAAGTTTATTAAAAAGAAAAGCTATGCCCTCTTTCATTGAGAGATATTTAAGAATTAGTAAAAATTTAATGGCATCTTTCAAAAATCTTCTTTTCTATAGAGATGTGGAAACAGCAGCTGCATACAGAGTTGGACACAAATTGATGGAAGCAGTAGCACACTTGGAGACTGATGGGTGTTGATCTGGTGGAAACAACAGCTGCAGTCAACTGGACTTGGTGGAAATAACTTGAGAAGAGCCTGGTGGATGTGGATCTGGTGGAAACAACAGCTGCAGTCAACTGGACTTGGTGGAAACAACTAGAAGAGACGAGCCTGGTGGATGTGGGTCTGGTGGAAACAGCAGTGCAGTCAACTGGACTTGGTGGAAACAACTAGAAGAGACGAGCCTGGTGGATGTGGATCTGGTGGAAACAGCAGTGCAGTCAACTGGACTTGGTGGAAACAACTAGAAGAGACGAGCCTGGTGGATGTGAATCTGGTGGAAACAGCAGCTGCAGTCAACTGGACTTGGTGGAAACAACTAGAAGAGACGAGCCTGGTGGATGTGGATCTGGTGGAAACAGCAGCTGCAGTCAATTGGACTTGGTGGAAACAACTAGAAGAGACAAGCCTGGTGGATGTGGATCTGGTGGAAACAGCAGCTGCAGTCAACTGGACTTGGTGGAAACAACTAGAAGAGACGAGCTTGATGGATACTGATCTTCCAAGATGTGGAAACAGCAGCTGCAGGACTTGATGGAAACAAATGGAAGAGCTTGATAGATCAGTTGACCCTCCCAAAAGATATACCACAATTACTGTATATAACTGACACTGATCAGGTATAGGACACAGCCATCATCCAAAATCTTCTTAAGGTAGTCCAATCCTCAGGTTCTAAAAATTAGCAGTAAAGTAATTGAAAATGTTCACAAAAATGTCACTAAATTCACAAAATATAATGGAAATATGCCCACGTTATTTCTTCGGAGTTTATCATTATAATCAATCGTATTATACATATATATATGGAAAATTATGAAATCTCAAATATAAAAATAAATTTTTAGGAAACCTGTGAAATAAAAGCTCTAATTTATACATTTTCTAATTGAAAACTGATCAGTATATTTTCAGATAAAAAAAAAAAAGACATGTAGTTGGACATTTAGAAAAATTGCATACTTTTTTTTATATATATAATACAGTTAAACTTCATTATCTCTAACACCATGGATCTTGAATACCATGGATATGTCAAAGTGATTTGGAAGTCCCAACAATTTATTCTTTACGTATTTTACCTTCAATATCTCAAATCTTTGGATATTTCGAACTTTTTCTCTGTCCCATCGAGTTTCAGATAACAAAGTTTGACTACTTCTGTGGTAGTATATAGTTCTTATATTATAACTTAAATTGTTATACATGCATAATAGTAATACGTATCAGGTACTATAAAAAGCGGGTGATAACATTGCAAGACATAACAGTTCACTTCAGTTTTTATTTCATACTCATGAACTTAGTCAATTATAGTACTATATATAGAGAGACAATTTCTTTTTGTTTTTTCACTTTTTGGCATCTTATTTTAGGCCTACAGTATTAATTTTGAACTCATGTACTAGGAATATCATATCTTTATCAGAACTGTCCCACTGAATTAAAGGGAACTCTTTTTTTTAGGTGCGCATGATGCAACTTCATGGTGTGTAGTCTGTTGGTCTGTTTGTCAACATGTGAAACCCATGTGTATTTCAGGGTAGGTATGTTAACTGTCAATTTTTTTCTTAAAAGCTGCATAAGGCATATTTTTTCTGATCTCAAATTTAATCTAGCTTTATTTTCTCTTTCATTGATTATCTGCTGGGAGTCATTAGATAATTAATTTAACTGAAGCTATAAAGTAACATGTTGTGAAAATATTTCCTTGTGTGAGACAAGAGAAAAAGGTAACTCTCATTTTGACTACAGTTTCTCTGATTTCAGGAGTAGTCTCCCCTGTTTAAGATCAATAATGGCAGATATACAATGCAGTATGCTGTTTGGTCATCAACAGGGAGTTTTGACACCTGTCGTATCTCTACCAATAACCTCTGTAACCTTTGTTGTGTTCATCAGACAGGTAAGAAAACAAGATAATAAATTAAAATAATTTTGATAAGATAAATGATAAAAAATATTTACATGTATAGACTCACATGCATATTATATAAATATTGCATGTAGTTGAGTGTAACATTGAAAATTTTCACCCCAAGAAAACCATTGTCAACCGAGGCGCAGCCGAGGTTGACAATGGTTTTCGAGGGGTGAAAATTTTCAATGTTACACTCAACTACATGCAATATTTATTATATTGTACTGAATGTTTTATATAAATACATATAACAGTGAACCTTGCGCGCATAAATTCTGCGCAGTCGCTATTTTTTGGAATAACACCCGTCGCCAAGCAATGTTAACTGTTGCTACGCTGGTGGGCGTGGCTTCATTATTCAGCAGGTAATAGTGTTTTTTAAGAAATGTTTCTCGACGAATCAGATTCAACTAATTTACATGAAAGTATAATATTATATAAATAGTGCACGTTTTTGAGGGTAACAGTTGAAATTGACACCCCAAGGAAAACCATTGTCAACCGACGCGTCAGCGGAGGTTGACAATGGTTTTCCGAGGGGTGTCAATTTCAACTGTTACCCTCAAAAACGTGTACTATTTATTTTATTATACTGAATGTCTTATTGATTTCGGATGTCATAAAAAAATTCGGAGATCGTCGTTAAGTTCACGCTTAGAAAGCTTTCAATCTCCCCGCTTCTATTTTTCTCAATAAGAAAGCTTCGGAAAAGATTTACCAA
Organism: Saccostrea echinata; assembly: GCF_033153115.1. NCBI lineage: Eukaryota > Metazoa > Mollusca > Bivalvia > Ostreida > Ostreidae > Saccostrea > Saccostrea echinata. Next base: position 3,668,628 of record NW_026889777.1, read on the forward strand.
CCTCTTTATTGTTTGTTTGCTACTCAAAAAGTCCTTTATCATCTAAAGTTTGCACTCGCAAGGATGTTTCGTCTGTCGTTTGTTGTTTTCAAGTAAGCTACATCGGACGCAAGCTTTTATTGACGTCGTTTATTCGGCTTCTTTCAAACGCACAACCGACGTTTTGAGAATTCTACGGTGAACCGTACGCGCATGATTTGAACGCATGTGATATTTTCGTAATGTTACCCGTTGTCAAGTCTGTTGCTAACGCTGAGGGTAACATTACGGATTGTTAAATGCGTCTAAACCAATCAGATATTAGTATTTAACATGAAAGTATAATAAAAGAAAATGTCACATTATACAACTATACATCATTTACATATCCACATTTTCCCCATTTACACAGTTGATAGAATCAGTGCATAATAAAACATAGCAACAATTATTACAGTAATAGAATTCACAAACTATGTATTAAATACAAATTTCATACTTTTAAATTAAATATCAGCATCAACCCCCCCTCCCCCATTTTCACACTTACAACTTCCTTTTTAATTTTGGATCTTTAGTGATTTACTGTAAGCTAGTGTCTTTAGATTTTTTTATCAATGAGCTGATATCTTTTAGATCTAAAGTATTTTCTTTGAGATTTATGTTTTAATGGTTTTTGTTTCATTTTTAAGTAATTTTGCCTATTTTGTTGCTATAGATGATGGACCACTCTACTTCCTTTTGCAACAGGTGCCTTTCAGATTCACAAAGTTCCAATGTTGAGTTTCCATGACCTTATTCAGTGAGTGCACAACTTTATGTATTCTACTCTCGAAATTTCTACTACTACAACTTGTAATACATTTTGGATTTGATTTTAAATATGCCCTATTCACAGATTCAGATTTTTGTGTACAAGTATGATATTTAATTCTATCAAGATTACTTGGTCCTAAAGTCAATTTATACAGTCTTTTAACAAACATTTAATTGTCTTCTTCTGTCATATTTAATTTAAAGTCACTAGGCAACACTGAAGATTTCCACTTATTGCTTTTCAGTCCATGTCAGGAAAAGGAATAAAGTTGACAGGACATTCTGCACTGTCCTTGGTAGCAGCTTACGATGGAACCGACAGCAGTAGACATAGCCCACTTCATCAAAGGTAAGTCTCTGGAGTAGTGTTTGGTAGCAATTTTCGTACTCTGTCCTGCATCCAAGCTAAAGGTCCAAGGCAAATCTTCTCTGCATGGATTCTCTTATGGCTTTGGTTTTTCTCAGAAATGTGTGACTGCTGAATGGAGCAGTGTAGCTGTCTGTTTTCTTTGAGAGTTAAAGAAGTGATGCAAGTCTTTAAGTTTTCAATGACATGTCCTTGTTTTTCAGATACACCAGATGCAGTGGCACTATCTCCATCACTGGTGAAATGGGAAATGACTAGTGGACAGTCATCACTTTGTAACTCACTAATACATTTTGCGTCCCATCTCTTCTCATCTCCAATGGTGGTCTCCGGAGGAATGGTTGCAGTGCAGTTGTCGTGTCCTGGGCAGGTAACTTCCTTTCCTTTGCTTCTCAGATGTGCGCCTTTCTTGCATAGCTTATTCCCACAGAACACTGTCACAACATTTTTCCTCTGAGTTACATTTTTACTTATGGTATATTTAGTCACTTGGGTGGCAGCTTGGAATGGGGTTTTTCCAATGGCACTGAAAGTGGCATTATTATATCGGGCATCTCCTTCTGCTCTGATAGGGGTATCAGGAAGTCCATATTTTTCATGAAGTTCTTGAATGTTCTGCCTTATTTTCTTCATACTAGTTTTATTCACATCTGTGATAATTTTCCCCACTTTGTTGCAGGTCTGTTGCATGTTGGTGGTTGATGTTGGTTCAATATTTGCACCAAGAAGCATCTCTGTAGTAAGACTGGTATCCAGGTAACCGACAGCCATGGCCACACTTAGCTGTGCAGCTCTACGTCCCCTTCTGGATCATCTCACCATTTAATACAGCTTTTCTTGGTGACTGATATAGTGGCACTTCTTATATCAGATGGAAAGGATCCATGCCAGGCCTTGTTTTTTCCTCCCCATGCTGATTCCAGTCCAATGAAATGTCACAGTCTGGAAACTTCTGTAAGTGTTCTTTAAATGCCTGATTCCACAAATAAGCAGTCTTTTCTTGGTGAAGGACTTTGTATAGTTTTGAGTTTGGGATCATCTGACATGGTTTCTGTGTAGGAGTCTACAGGTTGGACTCTACACTGAATTAAAGGGAACTTTTTTTCAGGTGTGCATAATACAACTTCCTGGATGGTGTGTAGTCTGTTTGTCAACATGTGAAACCCATGTGTATTTCGGGGTAGGTATGTTTACTGTCAATTTTCTTTCTTAAAAGCCGCATAAGGCATCTAATTTTTGTCTAAGCATTAATCTTTATTTTCTCTTTCATTGATTATCTGCTGAGAGTCTAGTTAATCAATTAATTTAATTAATGCTATAAAGTAACCTATAGTGAAAATATTTCGGAATCCTTGTGTGAGACCTAAAGAGTAACATGTAACTCTCATTCTGACTACAATTTCTCTGATTTCAGGAGTAGTCTCCCCTGTTTAAGATCAATAATGGCTGCAGATATACAATGTGGTATGCTGTCTGGTCATCAACAGAGAGTTTTGATGCCCATATTTCTACCAATCACCTTTGTTTTGTTCATCAGACAGGTAAGAAAACAAGATAATAAATTAAAATAATTTTAATAAGATAACTAATAAAAAATAAAACATATTTACATGTACAGACTCCCTCATTGATTATCTGCTGAAAGTCTAGTTAATCAATTAATTTAATTAATGCTATATTGTAACCTATAGTGAAAATATTTCGGAATCCTTGTGTGAGATCTAAAGAGTAACAGGTAACTCTCATTCTGACTACAATTTCTCTGATTTCAGGAGTAGTCTCCCCTGTTTAAGATCAATAATGGCGAATATACAATGTGGTATGCTGTCTGGTCATCAACAGAGAGTTCCCGTATCTCTACCAATCACCTCTGTAACCTTTGTTGTGTTCATCAGACAGGTAAGAAAACAAGATAATAAATTAAAATAATTTTGATAAGATAAATAATAAAAAATAAAACATTTTTACTTGTACAGACTCCCTCATTGATTATCTGCTGAGAGTCTAGTTAATTGATTAATTTAATTTAATTAAGCTATATAGTAATATGTATTGAAAATATTTCCCTGTGTGAGACCTGAACCTGTACAAACATACATTTCTGACACTATATAAGGATTATGATGAAGTGCACAATGAGTATGGATATCCTCATGAATTATTTTACTCAAATGCATGTAGTTTTGTCTTATTTTCTGTTCTGTCCTATATTTGATGTGTAGCATTAACAATTTCTCTTTTTTTAAAGTTTTAAGATTTGGTGACTGCATGTACTGAGTAGCTAGGGAATTAAGCTGAATTCACGTGGGTTTGCTTGACATTACCAAGGACAAGGCTTTGCGTCTCAATATGAGTGAAAAATTCTCGAAAGGAATGTTAAACAACAAATGAAGAAAAAAAAAACAACCAAGGACAAGGACCCTTCAGGTATGGAGAGTTTCTTTGATTACAATGTTTTACTTTTTTTTCCTTCATTTTTTACTGAAATCTGATGAATACCTCTAGATCTTGTTTCATTCATTTGCAGAAAGCCTGAGTGAAGAAATTTAAGAGGGACATCCTTGAGATCATATGGAGTTCTAAGCGAGACACAGTGCAGATATCCAAATCTTCAAAGCTAATTTATGTTTTTCATGTGTTTTTAAAATCGAAAACATTTTTAAAAACATTTTTGTAATGGGTGTCCGAATTACGAAAGGGTATGGGGTTGCCCAATTCGGACACGTGGGTTTTCTCCGGGTACTCCGGCTTCCTCCCACACTGACCCCATTTTTTTCTTTTTCTTTTATGTCATTGAAATAACCATTAGTTATTGTTATCATTAAATAGATGAAGTAGTTGAAGGCTAGTTGTATAAGTAGACCTTTACAATACCCTGGGGCAATACTGGTTGGAACTTCAAGTTCCTTGGCCGCTACGGTAGCCAGGCTGGCCCGGGGAGGAGAGGTTGAAAATGCGACTAGTTGTAGGCTGCCTTGTCTTTTATGCTCTTTGTTTTTAGTTTATCTAAAATTAAACATTATATATATATATTGCAGATAATGAAAATATTAAATTACAGAAGTGTTCCTAGAATGTATATATGTTAGCTATTGTAATAATAATTGTTAAGCTGACACTAAATGTTAATTTATTGAATAATTGAAATGTGAAGACTAATACGCAGTGAGAGTAATTGATAAATTTTGAAGAAAATGTTAAATTGTGATTTGTACAGTAAATGTTAGATTTCAATTTGAAAATGTTATACATGCATTGTGATTTGTAAATGTTATACTGTGATTTGTAAATGTTACATTGTGATTTGTAAATGTTCTGAATCATTGGCAAGTTTTGTGCAAAAAATGAAAAACAAAAAACAAAAAACAAACAAACAAACAAAAAAACAACAACAAAAAAACAAAAACAAAAAAAAAACCAAAACAAAATCAGAAGTACACAGAAAAAATGATAAAAATAATTTAAAAAAAAAAACAACCAAAAAAAAAAAAAAAACAAAAAACAAAAAAACAACAAAAAAAAAACAGAAAAAAGGAACAAAACCAAAATAGCACAAAACTTTTAATGCTGCCTGCTTGGATTAACATGTTTAGCATGTTTTTTCAAGCAGAAGGTTCCAAGCCCTTGAAAGCAGAGGAGAAGTTTTGGTATTATATGTACAGTGTATATGTACATGTAGAACATTATCTAATATTTATACCCCCACTCCAAAGGAGAGGGGGGTATACTGTTTTACCCTTATGTGTCTGTCTGTGATCTTTGTCTGTCTGTCCTTCACAAATTTTTGTCGCATTTTTTCTCAGTGGCTACTGGTACTCTTTGCAGATGCTTAAAATTTTAGCATTTTCTTTGTCTTAAGACATGTCATATGGTGGGTTTCTTTTTTGTACAAATCTGTTGTCAACTTCCTGTTAATCCTTGCATCTGTGTGTACCAAATTCCGTCACAGTTCTCTCAGCAACTACTTATCACAGATGCTTGAAATTTTAGCACGCTCTTTTTTTCTCATGCCATATGGTGGGATTCATTTTTGAATGAATTGGATGTCAACTTCCTGTTTATCCCTGCGTCTGTCCATTCCAATATACTGTAGATTACCAAATTTTCGCAACACTTTAATTTTGCGAGATGGGCATTTGGTTTTTATGAGCGAGACGTAATTTTCACGAACTCTGGTTATTGTTCTATATAATCTTTTTGCGTGAATTAAATTTTTGCGAGCAGGCAGTCTCGCATAATTACGCAAAAAATTAAGTTTTCACAAATAAAATGTGATCTACAGTATTCACATGAGAGTTTATATTCATATCAAAGCAGGGGTATTACTAGTGAGCATTGGCTCACAGAGTTCTTGTTACATTTGCTGTGCTTTCTATTTAGCCAACTATGAAATTGATTTGAATGTCAAATTTCATGTATACTCATGCTTAGAAATTTACAGAGAAAAAATCACACTAAAGTGTCACCAAAATGAGGCTACAGAGCTTGCATGTAGGTATAATTTTCATGAAGTACTAGCACATTTCCTGAAATATGCCTACATGAAAAGTCTGTGTGATTTCATATGCAGATCTAGAGAGGGGTTAGGGTCCAGAACTCCCCCCCCCCCCCCCCCCCGGAATTTGCAGTTATTAAATGTGGACCCCACCACCACAAAAAAGGTTTTAAGCTCTACTGGTCAGAGACCAGAAGAGCTTATGCAAAAGTGAGGTGTCTGTCTGTCTCTCTGTATACAATTTTTCAAAATGCTACTCCTCCTACAGTTTTGGTCTAATTTCAATATAACTTAGCATACAAGTAGACTACACTAAGATACATAATTTTTTATATTGGATTTTCAATGAATGGTGTTGCCATGGTTACTAAAAATATAAATTCTCTGTGAAATACTTTCAAAATGCTACTCCTCCTACAGTTTTTTTTTCTGATTTCAATATAACTTGACAACAAGTAGTCTAAACTAAGAAACATAATTCTGTTTATCAGTTTTTGATTTCAATTTAATGGTGTTCCCATGGTTACTAAAATTATGAATTCTCTTTGAAATAATTTTAAAATGCTACTCCTCCTACAGCTTTGGTCTGATTTTAATATAACTTGGCACGCAAGTAGAATCCAAGAAACATAATTCTATGTATCAGTTTTTGATTTCGATGAATGATATTGCCATGGTAACTAAAAATAGAAATTTCTGTGAAATACTTTCAAAAATGCTACTCCTCCTACAGTTTTGGTCTGATTTTAATATAATGTGGCACACAAGTAGACTATACTAAGATACATAATTCTGTTTATTGGTTTTGGATTTTTGTTTGATAGCATCAGATTGACAGCATGATACAAGAGGAGCCATCAGATGAGTAAACTGTCAAAAAATGTTTCATTTTTTTTTTGGGGGGGGGGGGGGGGTGGCAAATGGACTAATGAACTAATGTTATGGACTAGTGAATGTCATAGGCATAGTAGATATGTTTAGGGAAAATTTAAACCCCTGCATGTAGACACTAGACATTGGAAGATATTGTCAGCTAAGTTTCTTGAGTACCATTTGCTTACATCAATTTTGGTACACTGGTACCCTTCGAGAAGTATACTACCCCTACTGATATTGAGATCTGATAGTGAGCAAACTCTGTATGTATTATGTTTGCCCCTGAATAGAAGATGACAAATTGTTTTCAGTATAATTACGGACTTCTTAAAGTTGTTCTGTTTTCAAAATTGCCACACAGGGACAAGTAGGTTTTTCAAACATTTCTTGTCTAGATGAAAAGTCAAAAATTTCTTTAAAAAATACTTGTCCTGAACATATTTTCTCACCTCTTGGTACAGATGGACTCATATTTCAGCCATAGAGTGCCAGTGTCAGTGAGTAGAGGAGGTGCAGTGACCATGAACCAATTTTCTAGATGAAAGGTCAAGGTTAGAAAACCTCTCTGCAAAAAATCCTTGTCTAGAGCATATTTCCTCTCCCCTTGGTGATATCTTGCTCATACTTCACCCATGGAGTGTCAGTGGGTAGAGGGTGTGGAGTGACCTTAAACCAATTTTCTTGATCTAAGGTCAAGGTCAAAAACCTCTGTGTAAAATTAGTTACTCTCCACTTGGCCCAGTTGGGCTCATATTTCACCCATAGAGAATCCATAGGTACATGTAGAGGGTGTGGAAGGATCTCAAGTAAATTTTCTAAGTGAAAGGTCAAGGTCAGAAAAACTCTTTTCTTGAGCATTTTTTTTTCTCAGGCACAAACTTCATCCATTCATCCAAAGAGTGCCCTAAGATAAAGGGTGTGCACTATGCAGTGTTAAATAATTTAATTTCTTTTTTCCTTTTACTAATTAATTCCTGAGACATTCTGACCCCATATTTTGGCCCAGTGTAAAATGAGTGTTTTTGCCTCACAAATGTTGAATTATAGTATGATATCTAAAAATATTTCAATTCATGAAGTTTCAACCAAACATTTTAGGGAGGAATACCACACTTTTTACTGGATCTTTAGAAAAACTTTTTTTATTATATGGTTTTAGCATCCTTTCTTTTTTTAAGTCACCTGATTCACTCTTGAACCACTGAACCAATTTCAACAAATTTTGGTTTATAGCATTAATGGATAAAAAGCTAGGTACAAAAATTATGATTTTAATGGTCCCTGCCCCCTGGCCAGTGGGGCTAAAGGGGTGGGGCTAAAACCATCTAAATTAGTGCTATCTTTAAAAATATTCTTCTTTACTCCTGAACATCAAGCATTCAAACTGTTGGCATGGTTGTAATAGGCATTGATCCCTCTAACAAAATTGTGAAATTCATGGCCCCAACATCAAAGATTCTGGAGTTAGGATGGGGCTCTAATGACCATATAGTGAAAATACATAAATTCTTTAAAAATCCTTCTCTCCCTCTGTTTTTACATGTTAAGCAGAAGAACTAGATGCATGGTTATGATGATCAAGGAGACCTCCTCTAAAATGGTGAATTTTGTTGCCCAAGGGTCGGGGGTTCTGCGGAGGAGGTGTTGGTGGGAATCTATTGATGATATGTATATAGTGAAAGAGCATTATTTCTTTGAAAATCTTCATCTCTGCTCCTGGGTATAAAGCAAACAAACAAAGTGCATAGTTATCCTGAATTTCATGGCCCCTGGGTCAGGGGGCCAGTGTTTGAGTGGGGCTCTATTGATTATATAGTGAACTGCATTAATTCTTTGAAAATCTTCCTCTCTAGCTGCTCCTTGGTATTTTGTTTGAAAATACGACACTTTAAAACTAGAATTTGCTGTTAATCGATTCATGATTTATTGATATCGTATAAAATGTTAAGAAGAGTCAGAAATGTCCAGAAGAGCACGTCAGATCTAGACTTTTTAGAAAAAAAAAGAAAATTATGGAAATAAATCCTAGGGATGGAAATTTCCAACCGTTAACCAGTTAACTGGTCACTTGGTGGGATGGATGGTAATCAAAACTTTTTTATTGGTTATTCGAAAAAATTGAAATATCATAATTTTGAATGCATTTGTTTAAATCCATTTTTAAAAAAAAAAATGCTGAATATTGATAAGTTAGCGATTTTCAAGTGTATAAATTAAGCTGATTTGGAGGTCATTACACGTAAAATTCTCTGAATGTTGTTAATTGTGGGGGGGGGGGGGGGGGGCGGCTGGTAATAATTAAGTTCGTGAGGTATATGTATTTACATTTAAAAACACCATGTCGTTATCCAGCATGCTCTGCATTTCTTTAATGAATTTTATGAAATCTCTGATGAGAACTGTTTTTTGTTTTGTTTTGTATTTTTTTTTTTGTATTTTTGTTTGTTTGTTTGTTTGTTTTGGGGGGGGGGGGGTCAGATAATGTATATAAAAATTACCCCATCTATCCTTTGCAGTTATTTTTAAACAAACATTGTAAATTAAGATTATGGTTACAATGCAAACTGAATTTCTGTGATATCTGTTCTAAAAAATATTTTAGGCCTGATGGCTCTGATATTTTTGGCTTACAAACATATTACCATGAAAAAAGAAAAAAATAATAATGCCCAATGTTATAATTTTTTTAAGTATTTTATGATTGCGATAAAATGGGAAGTTAATGTTTTTTTTTATTTTTATTATTATTATTATTATTGGGGGGGGGGGGGTACTTGATACTGGTAGGCTTTAGTAGGGTGAATTCACCATGCATCGTACACCCTCGCACTTCAACAAGTTCTAGCGATATCGCTACCAACCGAATATTATCAAAATGGAACTTAACATGTAGTATGTGGTTAAAATATAAAATTTTTGACACAATCGTGTGCTATTTATAGAGAAAATATCATTAAAACCCGATTTTTTCGAAATAAGTCAGAATTCACCATGGATCGAACAATATTCCCCATGCATCGGACATACGGTATTTAAACCAAAAAAATATCATACCTTGATCTCGGTGCTTTAAAATTAGTGATATCGATACATTTTTATCTTTTATTAAAAAATTAAACTTCTGAATGACTGTTTCGATCCACAAATGTGAAGAGATTTTAGGTGCATCACATCGCCTTAGAAAGTTGGGAGTTGCTGCAGTAAAAAACAAATCCCTAGCGGAGGTTAGTAACATAATCAGTGTAAAACTAACTGAAGGAGGAATACTTAAAGAAAAGTGACTTCGACCCAAACTAAGGCACTCGCCGGCAATGGGGGGGGGGGTCTGGTAGCAGTGTCATCAAGAAGTAAAGTTCACAAAATATTTTATAAATTTTATTATTAAAAAAGGTATCACAGGAAAGATAAAGGGAAATGCTATTTTCCACAGCAATATACCAGGACTGACATGGCGGAGAAAGAAAAGAGACATACACAATGTGTTAGAGGAGAAATGGACCTAAGTTAGATCTACATTGAAAATTTATACACACATATGAAAATTTATAAATACTTAATCAAAATGAAAGGCTGGGCCAGGAATTCTGGACCCCTGCATGACTAATCAGATGCTCTAACCCCGATCCAGGTCAGCAATCACATTCCATATTTATGTTTATGGCATATACCCTATATATGGAAAATCACAAAAAACAGAACATTCAATTGTTCAATTCAGGAAAATTAGTTGAGAAACACTTATACATGTACCACCATTTACATGCATTGGTCAGTCCATGAAATTAACTTTAGTTAATGAAACTGTGTTATATACATGCACAAAATAATTTTATCAGAAAGAATCTCAATCTAAATGATTGGTTATTAAAAGTTTAATGTTTTTATTTTAAAATTTACTTTATTAAATTGTATAGAAATGTGGAAAAGTGTATTATGCATTCTTCTGAATTTCTTCAATAATGGATAATAGATCAAATTTAATTTACATGTTTTGATTATTTTTTTGTTTCAGGCTCGTTACAAAAACAAAGGCAATGAGCTGGAGCAAAGCCAAATGGCTGAGGTAAGAGTAATGATCCCTAGCTGCCACAGACCAGTATGAAAAGCATCTGCATTACATGTACCAAATATTCAATTTTAAAAGACAGTCTATGCGAAAGTCACAGGACCGTCGGTTTTTACTGGTAAAAATTGGTTTGGGTCGGTAAAAAAATTCAGGATATAGGACCAAATGTCCGGTGAAAAAATAAGGCCTAAAAATCTGAATTTACATGTTCATATGGTCTTATTTTCCACACATATCCTTTATTCGATCCATTTAGCAGTAATGCATGATTAATTTTAATCTATATCAACCCTGTTATGATCGTTTATTTCTAATTCGAATTTCCTCTGTCATGGAATATAGATCTATAGATAGCTCATACGTAGATTCGGTTGGGTAGATTATTTTCATTACTAAACAAGAATAACTATTATGAGTTACTTCAGGAAATAAATAAATATATTTTAAAGTGCATTTTCTTAAGGGGAAGAAGGACCTTTAGCTGAAAAAGTACTTGTCATTCATTTTTTTTTATATTTTGTATATTTCTTATTAAGTATGTCCCACATATCTTAAAGCAGTTATATCATTAGGTTTCTTACCTTATTTTAGAGATATTTACTGACAAATATTATGCCCTACAGTATCTAAGTGGAGTTTTAATTCTCCATGTTTCCGGGCTCATTACTCTGTCCATAACTGGATTTTTAAAGCATATATAAAAAATATGTAAGTGAACATGTATCTTTTAAAATATTTCAGAGTATGAATTGGGTTTAAAATTCGAAAAGGCAAGTTTCATCTATCACACTGCATCTGGATAGGGAAAATTACGAACTTTTTAAGACAACTTAAACAACAAGAAATGTAATTTACAAAAAATCCTATCATTCAATATTTTTAAATTTACGTTGAAATGCAAGTCCTTCAAATTATTGATTAACTGTAAAAATTTCGAATGGTGAAGCTGACCTCAATATTACACAGGACATCGTTAAAGACGACATAAGCAGGACAAAAACTTGTCATGTTTAATTTCTCGAGAACGGGAAAAACCAACTATGACGTCACACGTAAGCTAAATAAGCGAAATAAGATATACTTACATAAGATTTCCGTCATCAGCCATGCAAAAATAATTTTTGTGTTCCCCGTTTCTCAAAATACTTCATCATATACTGATTATGACCTGTTTTTGCATAATAATACCGCCCTTGTATTCACCGAGTATGATCTTGCTGTACTAGCAGATCGTGTATGACGTCACCGACTTGTTGGACGCGCAGTTTAAAGAAACAGAGGAGTGGATCAATCTTTTTTCATAATTTGTTAATGTTTACAAGAATGTTAAACTTTTTATTTTTTTAATATAAGATGGTAATTAAAGAAAAAAAAATTGTCAAAAATTTATACAAGAACTGATGCTATACACGTTTTGCACTTATATAAATGGAGACTATGACGTAGTTTAACAAAGTCATGTGACCATGTGTCCTTCATCCCCTTAAGTTTTAGAAAAAAATCTTTGACACTGTATATTTCGTTTGTATGTGTCAAATAACCAGAAAAAGAAAAATTGTATGCATTTGTCATATATACTACCTTTAAACAAAAAAACAATAATAAGTTTGTTCATTTCAATTTATTTACATTTGCAAATATTTTTCTTAGATGAACCTATTGAAGAGAAAATATGTTCAATTCTGTATGAACTTATTTGGGGGTCAGAGGTCATGGCATGACCGAATCACACAGCGCGATGATATCTGTCTACATATTTCTGTCACGGTGACACTGGTTTCGGAACTTCTAACCCGTTAAAGCGATGAAAAAGATAAAATTATTGGAACATATATGTTTTTCTTCGTTCAACAAATGATCATTTGTTCTTTCTTCGATGCGAAGAAAGCCTAAAATCACGCTTACCTTTTTAACCCGAAATCCCTCTGAAGGTATGTAAACGGAAGACGATAGCACCGCTTTTGACTTCATATATAAAGAACTCATACAATAATAGTAAGATTATTGTCAGTAGCGATCATTGTTTTGCATTAGGAACAGATATTTCCTGAACTGGACTGCTGAACATCAATGTAAGTATTCAAATGTTGGAGCGAGGCGAACTCTCAAGACCAAACAGCTTCTAGGTCATTGCGCGTCACAACGTAGCAATACGGCGGGCCGTTCGTGTAATAAATGCAGTTCTTTTCAGAATATTTGTCTCAAATGTAAATAAAAGTAATAAACAACAATGTTAAAAAGTTCACTGGGAAATGAACTTGGTTGGTACGTGATCAAATCTTCTGAGAAGCCCTTCGGGCTTCACAGGATTTGATCACGTGACCAACCAAGTTCATTTCCCAGAGAACTTTTTAACATTGTTGTTTATTTCTTAAAAAATCATTTTTTTTTAATAATCTCAACTCTGGATCTATTTAAGGTTCAATTTAACAGTGAGAATACACCCCTCCCCCCCCCCCTTTTCAATCTCTGAATCATAATGATGTATGAATTAATTTAAAGAAAAAGGTCGGTCTGGTAAGTAAATGCTTGGTCTGGTAAAATATATATTTTTACCAGACCGTATGTCCTGTAAAAATTTTAGACTTTCGCATAGACTGAAAAGAATTTGAAATAATTGTCTTGTGGAGACTAAAAGGTACATTTAGCCTTTATGCTTGATGTTTAAATATTGGGTACAGCTTTTGATTTATTCTTATTTATTTCCTAAACTAGCTTAACAAAAAAAAATACTTTTAGCCATTTAGAATTGACAAATTTCTGTTTTTGTTTTTGTTTTTTTTGTTTGTTTTTTTTTGTTTTTTTTTTGTTCTATTAGTTATTCATTTCATAAGAAATTAATTCTACTTTGATGTGTTTACAAACAAGAGATATAAAACTTAAGCAAAAGAGCTGTATATATTTATGATTGTATTGTTAATAAAGTTGAATTACAATACCAATTTATATAACTTAACTTTAAAGGAGTAAATTACTATAAGCATTGATAAACTTACCACAAGGAATGTAGCAGGAGAATGATTCTAGGGGAGGGAGTTGTGTGGGAGGGGGATAACAAAGCCTTTTAGTTTCAAGATTTCTGACCCAATATTTCCTGTATCTCTGTGTCTTTAAATGAACTTCAAGGATCATAAAGTTATGTTTGCATGGTTAGCATTAAGTTAAGCATTCTTTGATTGAACATTTAGATGGCCAAACAAATGGAAATGTTCAAAGTGAACTTAGAAGACTTTGCTGCTTAACACAAAGATGACATTAAAAAGGACCCACAGTTCAGGGTCAGCTTCCAGGAGATGTGTGCCTCCATAGGAGTGGACCCACTGGCCTGTAAGTATCTGTATCAGTAAAAGTAGACATTAAGCCTGTATGTATCTGTATCAGTAAGAGTAGACATCAAGCCTGTATGTATCTGAATCAGTAAACGTAGACATCAAGCTTGTAAGTATCTGTATCAGTAAGAGTAGACATCAAGCCTGTAAGTATCTATATCGGTAAATGTAGACATCAAGCCTGTAAGTATCTGTATCAGTAAGAGTAGACATCAAGCCTGTATGTATCTGTATCAGTAAAAGTAGACATCAAGCCTGTACGTATCTGTATCAGTAAGAGTAGACATCAAGCCTGTAAGTATCTGTATCAGTAAGAGTAGACATCAGTGAGTGTAGACATCAAGCCTGTGATTGTCTGTATCAGTAAGAGCAAACTTCAGTAAATGTAGACATCAAGCCTGTAAGTATCTGTATCAGTAAATGTAGACATCAAGCCTAAAAGTATCAGTAAGCATAGACATCAAGCCTGTATGTATCTGTATCAGTAAACGTAGACATCAAGCCTGTATGTAGCTGTATCAGTGAGTGTAGACATCAAGCCTGTAAATACATATCTGTATCAGTAAGTATAAACATTAAGCCTGTATGTATCAGTATCAGTGAGTGTAGACATCATGTCTGTAAGTATCTGTATCAGTAAACATAGACATCAAGCCTGTATGTATCTGTATCAGTAAACGTAGACATCAAGCCTATAAGTATCTATACCAGTAAACGTAGATATCAAGCCTGTATGTATCTGTATCAGTAAGAGTAGACATCAAGCCTGTAAGTATCTGTATCAGTAAATGTAGACATCAAGCCTGTATGTATCTGTCTCAAAAAATGTAGACATCAAGCCTGTATGTATCTGTATCAGTAAGTGTAGACATCAAGTCTGTATGTATCTATATCAGTAAACGTAGACATCAAACCTATAAGTATCTATATCAGTAAACGTAGATATCAAGCCTGTATGTATCTGTATCAGTAAGAGTAGACATCAAGCCTGTAAGTATCTACTGTAGATTCCTTATTCTATGTGAGTACTTAATATCATGAAATTGCCGTTAGGCGTCAAACCACGAGAACAATAATTCGTGAATGGACTGTTGATCAACTGATTTTACATGGATTTCAGCACCACAAATTCATAAGTGAGTAATTTTATTTCGCAAGTGATGCTTCATATGAAATTACGCGAATACTTAGGAATCTACAGTAAATCAGTGAGAGAAGACATCACTGCTGTTAGTATTTTTGTTGTTGCGAGTGGACCCTCTTGCTGAAGGAATCCTTAAGAGTAGTCCCTTGTACTTATGAAAATATACAAAAAAAATCATCCCTTACTCATGAAATGATTATCATATCAAACTACAGAACATTGAATTTTCTACTAAATATATATATTTTGATATCTATTTTTATCTTGCCTTCTATTTTAATCCTCTTGTTTGTTGTTGTTATTGGTATGTTTTTTTATGCCCCCGGATCGAAAGATCCAGGGGGTATATTGTTTTTGTCCTGTCTGTCTGTTTGTCTGTTTGTCCGTTTGTCTGTTTGTTTGTCTGTTTGTCTGTCTGTCTGTTGTCAACTTTAACCTTGCCCATAACTTTTGATTGGTTGGAGCTATGACTTTCATATTTCACTTGTGTATTCCTTGTGACAAGACCTTTCTTTGGGTACCATCATATTTGACCTTTTGACCTTGACCTTGGAGTTTGACCCACTTTCGCAAAAATTTTATGAGACTTTAACCTTGGCCATAACTTCAGAACAGTTGGTGCTTGGGGTTTCAAACTTCACATGTGTATTCTTTGTGACAAGGCCTTCCATCGGATACGAACAACTTTGACCTTTTGACCTTGACCTTGGAGTTTGACCTACTTTTGAAAAATTTCAACCTTGGCCATAACTTTTGAACAGTTGGTGCTTAGGGTTTCAAACTTCACATGTGTATTCCTTGTGACAAGACCTTCCTTTGGATATCAATCACTTTGACCCTTTGACCTTGACCTAGGAGTTTGACCTACTTTTGAAAAAATTCAACCTTGGCCATAACTTTTGAATGGTTGATGCTAGGGCTTTCATATTTCACATATGTGATCCTTGTGACAAGACCTTCCTTTGGATACCAACCACTTTGACCTTTTGACCTTGACCTAGGAGTTTGACCTACTTTTGAAAAACTTTAACCTTGGCCATAACTTTTGAATGGTTGATGCTAGGGCTTTCATACTTCACATATGTAATCCTTGTGACAAGACCTTCCCTTGGATACCAACCACCTTGACCCTTTGACCTTGACCTAGGAGTTTGACCTACTTTTGAAAAACTTTAACCTTGGCCATAACTTTTGAATGGTTGATGCTAGGGCTTTCATACTTCACATTAGTAATCCATGTGACAAGACCTTCCTTTGGATACCAACCACTTTGACCCTTTGACCTTGACCTAGGAGTTTGACCTACTTTTGAAAAACTTTAACCTTGGCCATAACTTTTGAATGGTTGATGCTAGGGCTTTCATACTTCACATATGTAATCCTTGTGACAAGATCTTCCTTTGGATACCAACCACTTTGACCTTGACCTTGACATTTGACTTTTATTTAAAAAACTTCAACCTTGGCCATAACCTTTGAACAGTTGTATCTAGGTCTTTCAAATTTCACAGGTGTATTCCTGGAGACAAGACCTTTCTTTGGGTATCAACATTTTTTATCTTTTGGCCTGGATTTTGACTTGCATTTGAGAAACTTTAACCTTCACCATAAGCTGCCATACGGGGGCATCAGTGTTTCACAAACACATCTTGTTTTCTCTCTAGCCAGTAAAGGCTTCTGGGCAGAGATGCTGGGTGTGGGAGACTTTTACTACGAGCTGGGAGTACAGATTATTGAAGTATGTATGGCAACCAACCATAGAAATGGAGATAAATAACTGGTGACTTATTGTTCAGTTTGTTAAAAATGTTTGCTTTTCCCAGGAATTTCATTTTTGTGGAGTTAAATGCCATCCTCATATACTAGTAGTATCGCTTGTGTATTATTTTCTCTTTATTATCTCACCTGAGATCAAGGTTTTCTGATCAAATTTGCGGTCTGTAAATTTTTAACATTTTTGACCTCTTACCAAAAACCTTGAGCAATTTTTAACAAAATTTTGTAAACTTTTGCTAGCCTCTCTTTGTGCAGGAGAATTAAATTTGACTGTTCTCCCTTCCAAGGGGAGTTAATCAATAAATGATAAAATGGGATGGGTCATTTGAAAGTTCTCATCTCAAAGACCATTTGGCTAAGAAAGACTAATTAAAAGTTAAGTTAAGCTTCCTGGCTATATGTATAATTATTGTAGTTTCAAGATTAGAATGGGGGTGAAGTTGGGACATAGAATTAAACATGAATTTTTTTTCAAGAACAAAGACTCAGAAATTAGTTACATTTATACACTGCACATACATGAATTCTCAAGTTTATTCAATTAGTAGTCCCAGGTTAGGAATGGGATCACAATTAGGGCATTCAAATTTGATAGCAATGTACAAAATTTTTCAAGAACACCATGGCTAAAATACATATGCTTGACTTCAAACTTCAATATACTTACCTGGTAATCAAAATTGCTGAAAGTAGTGAGTTTTTAAAGTTGATGGGTAAACTAGAAGTGGTTTTATTTATGAATGTATTTCTTTGTCAAAAGGATGATTCAGGTAAGCATCGTGGTCCTTGGGTGTCTTGTTGATACTGTTCAGTTTGTTAGAAAATCTGTAAATTTACTTATTCACTCATATGACCTCAGTAATATTAAATTACACATCAAGAGTATATACATGTACATGTATAAACTGGATTTACTTTGATGTTACAGGATTAATCAGTATAGAGGAATTAAGGGACAAAGTAACAGCCTCCAGGGGAAAGAAAAGTCAGCCCATTAGTATGTGAGTACTGATGTCCTCAGCCTAATATGTAATTAAAAAAAAATATGTTATTCATTAGAAATAGATGTAGTTTTGATTATCTTTAATAAGTAATGTAGAAATTCATTATTATATAAATAATTCATGTAGTTATGGGTAAAATTGAAAATTTTCACCACAAGAAAACCATTGTCAACCGAGGCACAGCCAAGGTTGACAATGGTCAATCTGATTAAAATCAGATCTTTGTTACGCTCCAAAATTCTGATGGTCGCTGCTTTGTACAGCAACCATCAGAATTTCGGAGCGTAACAAAGTTCTGATTTTAATCAGTTTGGACAATGGTTATCTTGGGGTGAAAATCTTCATTGTTTCCTTCAATTACTTAAAGTGTTTATTATATTATACTGAATGTTTTAAATAAATACTAATAACAATGAACAGTGTGCGCATAGATTCTGCATGGTTAATATTTTTTGAAATATATAACCCATTGTCAAGTAATGCCAACTGTTGTTCTATCAAGATGGAAGGCATGGTTTCATCATTTAGAGGATAACAGTGTGTTTTTAACAAATGTTTCTCAACAAATCAAATTCAACTAATTTACATCAATGTATAATGAATTAAATGTATACTGCATCTTCACTGAGGCCTAAGCTTTACAGTTGAACTTTGGTGTGTTGACCATCAATATTTCAAACATCTTGAATATGTCAATGTGAGCTGAAAGTCCCCATCACTCTTTCTTTATATATTTTAATCTCATTATCTTGAATCCATGGATATATTCAGTGTTTTCCCTAGGAACTAGCTACTGGCCAAATTGACCACTTCAATTGATATAAATGCCACTTAAAAATAAAAAATTTGAAAAATAATTGTAAGAGATTTTGTTCATAAACCTCAGCCCCTAGCCTGTTACAACTGATCTTTAACCCTTGTGAAATAAATTGAAAACAGTGTATATTGAAGTTGGTCATGCACCATTCTAGTTCAAATGACAAGGCTGAAAATCTAATTTACAAGTTCATGTGTTTCAGAGATGATCTCTTGCGTGCAATAAAGAAGCTGAGGATTCTGGGTAATGGTTTTACTGTGATAGCCCTCGGAAAGAGTTACATGGTGCAGAGTGTACCAGGGGAGCTAACTATGGATCACACCAAACTACTGCAAGAAGCTCAGGTACATGTATATAAATATTTTCTTTAATTTAATCATTGTAGAGGAAGCAATTTTTTTTGTCGAGAGATCAAACAAAATCTTGTTTTTATGGAGACCATGGTCATCCTTCAATTTGACAAATCCCAATGATCAGTATTTTATTCTGTATAAGAATTCAGATGAAATGCACATATTAAGATTTTAGTTTTAGTTTTTTTCCTGTCAAGTTCCTCAGTATTGTTTTTTTTTTTTTTGTTTTTGTAGAGTGAAGGATTTGTGTCTAAGAAATCGTTGATGTCTTCTTTGAAGTGGGAAGAAGAGCGTGCTTCCAGAGCCTTGGTATAATTATGGATAATGCATGCTTTGTGGCATGAAGAGTCCTCCACAAAATCTTATAAATTTTCAAACTACTGTATTATTTTTAATTCAATGCTTCTTGAACCACAAACCAATACAATCTGTTCCAAAGCTGGCACTTAGCTCTAAATAGTAAAGGGTTATCGAAATTATATTGGTGAATGTTGGCACAAGTTTGCTTTACAAATGCATGATCTTGCAAGTGCACAGCCAAAGACTGCCAATACTCACTAATATAAGTTCAATAACGCCTTTATTATATAGCTAAAACATTTTATCATTGAATTATAAAAATTATTTAAATGAAAAATTTCCAGATTAATGAGAATTATTCAATGTCAGTATTTGAATGAAAATTGAGTGTGCAGTATCAGCGTCTGTCCTGGAAGTGTTCAAAAATTATACTGATGACCCTACCAAAGGTTATGATTTGCTTACTGGGTTTTATTAGTTCTTCTGAGCCAAAGGTTCAAAGAGCTAATGCTATGGCCATTTGTGCGGTGTGCGTAAACTTTTTAGAATATGGGCCATAACTCAAGAACCCCTTGGCCAATTATTGTCAAATTTGTCACAGGGTATCCTTGGCCCAAGGGCTCCCTTTTATACTAAAACTGGGGTTGTGACCCTTTAACAAGGGGAGATAATTAGGAAAATAGAAACAAAAGTACTGGTTGCTAAAAAATCTTCTTCTCAAGAACCACTGGGCAGATTATCACCAAACTTACACAAAAGGATGAGGATATGTTGTAGATTAAAATTTGCACAGGGATTTACCCTGGGGCAAAGGGCGTGGTCTCAAGGTCACTTCAAAGTTGACCAAAAATTACATTTTATTAAAATGTTGATATTTTGCTTACTATAAGGACCAGGATCATCAAATCTTGTCAGTTGATGCATCTAAGGACCTCATATCATGTTGACTCAAAAGTAGGTCATGGTGAGCTACTTTTTAAATTTTTCGGCCATTCTTTTTCAAAATGATTTAGAGGCATATTTTGAACAATTTAAGGCCTATGATCATCAAACTATGTCAGTTGATGCATCTTGGGTCCTCAAAGTACGTCAACTAAAAAGTAGGTCACCTTGACCTACTTTTTGAATTTTATGGCTAATCTTAAACAATTAAGGTCATTAATTCGTATACGGGGAGGCTTAGAATCATTAAATCTTGTAAGATGATGCATCTTGGGGCCATAAAACGTATTTATTAAAAAGAAGGTCACAGTGACCTACTTTTTGAACTTTGCAGGCATTCGATTTCAAAGCGTTTTAGAGGCATAATTTGGACATTTTAAGTCCTATGATCATAAAACTTTGTAAGTTGATGCATCTTGGGTCCTCCAAAAAGGTCAACTGAAAAGTAGGTCACCGTGACCTACTTTTCAATTTATATGACTATAATTAAATATTTCAGGTACTATTTGGCTTAGAATCATCAAACTTTGTCAGTTGATTCATCTTGGGTCCTCGGAGTAGGTCGACTAAAAAGTACAGATAAACTTTGTTATCTCGACATCGACGGGACCATCCGAAAATGTCGAGATATCCGAGGTGTCGAGATATCAGAGTTGAGACTTGACGTCCAAGATTTCTCTGCATAACCAAACACATACACGTGTATAAACTTATTATACGTACATGACTTCAATATAGACTGTAGGTCAACTTATTTCAGTAATCCATCTATTTTTATTAAAAATCTAAGAAATTATTTTTAAAAATTTTATTTATGAAACCTAAATTTTTGTAGTTTTCCATTCAGCATTCGCGTGTTACTTGCTTTTTTGTCAGAACAGGATACGAAATGCGCTCTATAAACTTCGAACCGAACCGTATAAACATGATAAAGTCGACATCTGAGATACGAAAACATATGAAGTGCGTAATTATTTTTTTTTCTTATTTCATTCAGGAAGAATGTGCATTAATATTAATTTTTTAAGAGATTTGTGTATCTAAACTAACGTAGTGATATCACAGATGCATGAATTACGGATGATTCGGTTAATCGTGTCGTAAATCGGATTATTTCCTGTTGAATGCATTTTAACTACGAAATATTATTAGAACATCGTTTAATTCTTTAGTTTGAATTTATTCAATATGTTTATTATTCTTTGTAATTTAGTTATCTTTTTCAGTTTTAAAAGTTATGTTAGGTTTCGAAATAAATAAACACCTGTAAATTTAAGCAGAATCGTGCAGATTTATCAGTGATATTACCCAAGCTGAACATTAAGCAATTAACGTCTCAAAGACGCCGAGGGGGGCTTTGGATTCACCTACAAACACAGTCAGACTCTATAGAATTAATTAAGCAGCGTGAAGTCAAAACATGGGTGTGAAAGGTGTAAATTTTTGACGACGTCGAGATACCCGGAGCTGTCCGTGCGTGACGAGCGACCCTATCTGACAAACAGTTAGGTTCAGTGG
This sequence comes from Saccostrea echinata, assembly GCF_033153115.1. Taxonomy (NCBI): domain Eukaryota; kingdom Metazoa; phylum Mollusca; class Bivalvia; order Ostreida; family Ostreidae; genus Saccostrea; species Saccostrea echinata. Next base: position 3,690,410 of record NW_026889777.1, read on the forward strand.
AGCAGAAAATTGCCGATGTCGACATATACCAGGTAAATTTTGCTCTTGGGACTGTGAATATACGTCGAGATAACCAGGGTTGTCGAGATTACCGAGGTCGACATATCAGGGTTTTTGCAAATCATTTATATAGTAAATACTGCCGGGACCGCGGACGGACGTCGACATATCCCTGGTTGTCGACATATCCGATGTCGAGATACCGAAGTTTACCTGTAGGTCACTGTGACCTACTTTTGAAAATTTATGGCTGTAATTAAATATTTTGGGTACTTATTGGCTAGAATCATCAAACTTTGTCAGTCGATGTATCTTTGGTCCTTGGAGTACAGTAACTAAAAAGTAGGTCACGGTGACCTACTTTTGAAAATTTATGGCTTTAATTAAATATTACAGGTACTAATTGGCTTAGAATCATCAAACTTTGTCAGTTGATGCATCTTGGGTCCTTGGAGTAAAACAATTGAAAAGTAGGTCACTTTTGACCTATTTATAAAATTTTATGGTTATAATTTTAAAAAATATTTTAGGTATTAATTGGCTTAGAATCATCAAAGTTAGTTGATGGGTCCTCAGAGAATGACAAGTGATAAGTAGGTCACCATGACCAACTCTCAGGTACTAATTGGCTTAGAATCATCTTGGGTTCTCAGAGTGTGAATTGGAATTTCAAGGGTTTATGTAAATATACAGGATACTTCGAGGCTTCAAATAGAAGTGATAGGTTGTACAGTTTATCAGAAGAGCGATTCAAGGCCCATGGGCCTCTTGTTTATTAGGCTATAGGTACTAGATTGTTAATATTTTCAATTTTGTGTGAAAACAGATGCATCATACATGCATGTAGCTGCCACTACACATCATTAATTTTGCTGTTGACCAGACAACACTTTTTGTTTACAACGTGGCGTTTGATATTAAACGCTCACGTTCGGCATGTTCCGGGGACATACTCTTATATGTGTTGCAAACTGAGCATTCAATAAAATGCTAAGATATTGAATGCTAAAAAACTGTAGAGTTTTATTAGGTTTTTATTATAGACTATTTATTAGCTTTTATTAGGTTTTTACATGTATTATGAACTATTTATTAGCTATATAATAATGAAATTTATTGCAGACTAAACTATTCAAATTCAACCAGATTTATCAAAAGTAGTTGAAAATACATGTACATTTGGGCAATAAATTGCAGTGCAAAATTTTAATGCTTATATGCTTGTTATGCCACAATTAAAATATTGTTGGTTTGGCGTTGCCGACTTAGTCTTTATACGTTTGGGTCGGTAGGTAGGGAAAATATTTTTTTTATTTAAATTTCAGAAATGGTACATGTTGTTAGTATCCAAACGTCATGGGTTTCCGATAGTTTAACAACAACCACAGTCTGAATTGATTCTCAGTTTTGTCATTAATTTTCAAATCCTACAAGTTTTAAACCTTTAATGTACATAGTATTAAAAATCACTGACACTAAATCAGTGTAAATTCGAATCATGTGCACGAATCCAAGCATGGCAGCTAGACTAGCAAATTGGACAGGACATTGTACCCTGAAATTTCTATTTCGAACTGGTATATCTTATTCATCAGTTTACTTTTAAAACCACATTACCACAGAGAGTCATGCCATCAACTTCTGATATACTGAGTTTACATTTTTGCTAGCGCTCTCGAGCGCTAGCAACTACGTTAGTCTATATTTCTGAAATACGCATGCTCGACTTCACGGTCGGGGATTCTGGGAAAACTACTGTAGATAGACTGTACGATAACAATTTCGTTTTGTCATACAAAAATAGAAATGATCCGAATTTACACTGACCTTCCCTGTCTGATATGCACGATATACATTTCTTAGGTTAGAGACAGTCAATACCAGTCTAGATCCGGATTCTGATTTTTTTTTAAATTTATTGTCTTACCTACAGATAAAAGTACAAGAAAAAATTTGGCCATATAATGCCAAGATTCTAGACATCTAGCTTTCCTTACAGTTTTACCACCTTAGTGGATAATTCCAGCAAGCTCGGAAAAAACAACAACAACAACAAAAATCTTTTTCAGAGTATGTCGGAAAGACATGTCAATTTAGTGTTTATCATCTGAAAATACATACATGTATGATCTGAAGTTTCGTGTTTTGTTGTCTAACCTGCACGTAAATGAACAAAAAGTAACAGTAACTCAGGTCTTATAAAACCAAGACTGTAATTTCTAAAGTTATAATGAATACATAGCTTTTCTAATCTACCTTCATGGATTTTTCCGACAAGCTCGGAAAACCGCGGCAACCTCGGATATGTTTTCCGAGCTTGCCGGAAAAGCCCGAAGGTGCTCATTGGTTCTACTGACCTTTTATTTTTCACCTTGAAATTGAAATTACAGTAAAATACAGAATGCTTAAAGCACAGTAAGGAGTTATGCCATTGCCGACGTGAAGCATACTCTTAGATTCACCATTCTGAATTGTGACATCCCCCCCCCCCCAAAGTCAACCCCCAGTGCACCAATCTGCCTTCCTATTAATAATTAATCGATTCAGCAAATTTAACAAATGGTTCAGATATCTTCTTCTGTATTTTATTATGCTACAGCGCTAGCTCACCAATCTTTTTAAAAGATAAGCTTGTACCACTTAAGACAGCCAGGCTTGGATTCGTGATACGCATTTATTCAACATCACATAGATGCTTATAAATGAAAACTGTTTGATCAATCAAGCGTTTACATGATTCTTTCCCATTCTGTATATATTACGCAAACGTACAAACACCTAAATCCGGATGAATATAACGAAATAAAAATTATGATCAGTATCTGTTGAAAAAAATTCTTCGGACCGCACCGATTTATGCGAGTCGGCTGGCAACGCCAAACAAAGCTAATTTTATTTTTGGCCCTATGGGAAGATGGAACATAATTGTTTGAATTGTACAATTAAGATTTTTATTAAATGACTTATTTTTGTTTTAGGACTACATGGTAAAGGAAGGCCTAGCCTGGGTAGATGACCAAGCGTCAGACGGTAGACAATACTGGTTCCCCAGTTTTTTCCCAGAAATCTCCTCTGTCACGTGATGTCGTTCTGTAGACTTTAGCAAATACTGTTTCGGTTATACATTATTCATGATTGTTGCACTACATACATGCAGTCGATGGACAGAGATAAATTTCCATTAATTCCATTAATTTAATTTTGATTCTGTAAATTGATTACCTTCAGTTCCTATATATTTTTATTAAGAAATAAGGTATCATTTTTAAACATCTATCGGGCTATAAATACGGGTTGGTCACAAGATTAAATTCCATAAAGCCCAAAGGGCTTTATGGTAAATTTGATCTCGTACCAACCCGTATTTATAGCCCAATAGATGTTTTAAAAATGATACCTTATTACTTATATTTACATTTGTGACTTATTCATATTTTATATTTGCCTGATTATAATCTTTAACGCGTGAAATGTTTTATTTTTCAAACCCAACGGCACGTGTTTGATCCACTGAATTGCGAGTCGACCCTTTATGACGTCGCTGAGAAATTACATCGAACATTTATGACGCGAGGAACCCGTGTTTATACGGATATAGATACGCGTTGCTTTTAATAGTGTTATATAAAAGAAAACATTTGCAAATGTAAATATATAAAATTAAATCACAGAAAAATGTTCTAGTATACAGGACAGTCTCACTTTTAACATAATTTCTGCAATTGGTTCCATCTACTACAGATGCATTGATTTTATGTTCTCAGAGCACGTACAGTACATAAAACAGTTTTTTTTGTAAAAATGTGCTTTTTTATGAATCAACCATTGATTAAAAAGAAAGATTGTTACACTAAAGTATTGTGCCTTTATGCATTTAAAATCATATGGACATGATATTTGTTAGATATTAGTTCCCAGGTGTGTACAGCTAATGTACATGATTTAATATTTCATTTGCAGATTCTGCTCCTATATGTCTAGATTTCTGAGAGAATTACACAATCATAGAACTATTTTGCTAGTAGGTTTATTTTGTCAATTTATTCTCCAGGTTTTTCTGTAATCCATTGGCATTACTTCCTATAAAATGATTGAAAAGATTTGAAGTAAATGGAATTTCAAAATATACAAAAAGTTCATACATGTTTATAAATCAGAGTTACCATAGAAAAGCTTTTCTCATGAACATTTTCAGAGCGTATTCATGTTTGTCTGTGTAGATATGTGTATATCTGCTGCTCAGTTTGTCAAACAAAATATTTGTGAGTAAAGGGTATTCAAATTTGTATTAACTGAAGGACACTATATTATTACCTGAATTGATTAGCAGTTGGCTATTTTCTCAGCCTTTAGTGCTGGTAGACTGTCTTTGAACTCTGCTTCTGTTATGGCTGCATCAGCTATTAAAAGAATTGATTGATGAATTAGTACATTTTCATTTGATATACTGGTACACGAAAATTGTGTTTCATATTGAGCAAGCTGTTAGTAAAACTTTTAAAATCAATGATCAGACCAATTCAATCTAGACTTTTGGTTTTTTTTAGGCTCACTAGAAATAAAAAATATTTTTTTTGTCTACACCACATATGGGCTAACATTTCAACTGCAGACCTGAAGGGGATTTGGGAGTCTGGAACCCTCTCTCCTGCTAGTTTTAGAGTTATTAAATTAATATGTAAATGTAACCAGAAAAAAATGACTTTGGACCTCCCTTAAAATTTAAAATGTTAAGGAGAGTTGTGTACCTGAAGAAAATTGACTTAAGATAGTGCCCCCCCCCCTCCCGAGAAAAATCCTGGATCCGCCCCTGCATTTGCACTGTGCAAAAAATTTAAAGAAAATTGTCGTAACACCAAAATCCCCAGATTCATGTTAGTATATTCAGCTCACCTGAGCTTTTCTGAACACCCATTGTCCGTCATCTGTCTAGCCGCCCACCCTAATGTAGATTTTCCAAGGGGTTTGGAAAAGTTTTGGAATTCCATGGAATTCCAAACATTTCCATACAAGAGTCTAAAAGTGTTTATGGAAGTTTTTGGAATCTTTTGGAATTTGAATAACAAATTTGGACTTAGATATTTTGAGGTTTGGAAAGTTGTGGAATTCTATGGAAAAGCTGATAAAATGAGAAACTTAGACATTTTCTGCTCTGGAAAGCTGTGGAAAATAACTTAGAATTTTTTCTTAAACTGTCGGCTCATAGTACAATTACGTCGGGATCGATGTCGGGCTCGATGAACAATTAATTTAAACCACAGCCCGCCAAAATTCAACAATTCGGCTGCCATGTTTTATTGTTGGACAGAAGGAAAGTGTCACGAAGAAGGGAACTGCTGTCATTATTAGCTTGAAATGGAATTTGTATTTTGACAAAAGATGCAGACATTTTAAGACCCGGTAGGTACAATGTACAGTATTTTATGTGTCCTTGAAGTTGAATGGATAATTGACTGTTCCCCAGTCTGGGCACCACCACAGGGGCTTGCTCCCGGCATGTAATAATTATTTATTTTAAAAAAATCATATACGTTAATACTAAGTATTAACGTATATGATTTTTTTTAAAATAAATAATTATTACACGCCGGGAGCAAGCCCCTGTGGGCACCACACACATAGAATGCCCGACGATAAAACCTGCGCATTAGGGCGAGCGCAGTTTCATTTCTGTAATTATTATTGTACAACTCTAAACATCTCTTATCAAAATATGATTGAACAATGTGTGGATTTCAACCCGAATTTCCTCAGTTCGTACATGTCCTTAGACCTCGCTATATATGCTAGTGGCACGTTGCCAACTGCGCCACGACAGTCCATGTTACATCGTACACAGACATCATAACACTATTAGTGTCTCCAACATGTTGCAACATCTAAATTGGCTATCTTTACCATGTTTACAACGCAGAAAACACGTGTAGACAGTGGTAGACTATTAATGCTCTATCAGCTGTCTATATGATACAAAGTTGTGCACAACTTAGTTGCAGTAGACCCAAGCCTCTATTTAGTTTCACAGACAACCACCAACAAAGGCATTTCAAGTTTTCCTTACTTTCAGACCTTCAGTACTTGCACAGACAATTTAAATATTAAGCTCCCCCCCCCCCCCCCCCATTATGGAATTCTCTTCCATGCTCAGTGGTGTCGGCAGCCTGATCTTTGGGGCCAGTTCAGAACTCTGGTCCAAATTATTAGCTAATAACATTCCTTAGTACAGGTACTACTAAAATTTACAGAGTACAATGTAAATAATTATATCTATTTTTTAATGCATGTTCATGATCATTCACAGCACTTACTTTTATTATTTTATAGCTGAAGTACTCGATTCGCACAGCGCCGGCAATTTTATAATCATCAAGTTTGATGAAATGTCCTAATATGTAGATGTAGATGCTAAGTCATTCAGTCACCTAGCTTGTGAGAATGGTGAGAGCCTGCTCAAATTATCATTCAGCACAAATAAACTAACATTGTTTTTATTAATTAATGTTTTATAGCATAAGATTTTTTTTTATCGAGCAAGTAACAAGAGGTTTATATTCTTAATTCCTCAATAATGCATAACAATTATAACTTTTGACAGGTAATCTAAACATGCTAAATGCCTACACGGAGTACATGCATAATCATTTTACATTTTATTTAAGTATAAATATTAAAAATGACTATACTCTATGACATAAAATCATGCATGCATTATTTACAGGAATGCTCACAAAAAGGTCAAGAGCTCAGAGCTGTATGGAAATTTACACAAAGGTAACTTAAAGATTTTTTAATCATTTTCCTAATCAATAAAATCAAAAGAATTGAAATTATGTGTTTATCAGTGTTAGCCAGGCATTGAGAAAAATTATTATGAATGTTAGACTCCACTCTTTCATTGACTTTCAAATATATTTTAGTTATTTTAAGAAGTTGTTGCTTTTAACTTGTTTCCTATGTCAGTTCTCTGTCCTGTTCACAAGTTTTTACCTATGCCTTGCCAATGTCATTCATCATATTCTTACACAAACCTATTAGTATAACCTTAGTCGCAGATATAAATTTCCAGAAATAAAGAAGTACATGTATACATGTGCTAATATATTATCTTAATACTGAATTGATGATGCATGGAAGTTACATGTATTTATAACAGTTTATCTAATATTTTCTTAATTTTTCAAAAATAAAATATATGTACATGTATTTGCATGTTTGAAGCCTAGAACAAATGTATTCTATATATTCACTTTATGTTATTTGCTTTGTCTATATTTTTGTTACATTGTAAATTAACCAATGTGCATTTAAAGCAATTACATATGCCTATAAATTCGTCTTTTCCTCTTTTCAAGGGTCAGTTAACAGAGTAAGCAGATATGGAGGATAATATATCAAAGGCAGCATAGGCGTCCAAACTCCTGTTCAAGGTGCTTTTAATCAGAAGCTTAAGAGACAAAAGACGGGCCATTGACAAGGCAAAACTGAATGCATGTTTTATATGGTATATAAATTATATTTACTAATGTACTTTTTTTCATACCTTAACTTTATTTGCTGAATGTTTTTAAAGGTACATAGTTTATGTAATTTACAATGTTCTCTCTCATATTCAAGGTTAATTAACTTAGACACAATCATGTCTCTTTATTTTTTTTTTAAATTTCACAACTTCCATTAGTTTAAAAAGAAATCAATCCTAATCTGAATAAAAAAAATACAAGATAATAAATTCCTATTCTAGAGTATTAAACTGATCTGCCTGGTTGTCTTATATAGCTTTAGTTTATTATTTGTCATATATTCATATATGAGATAAATATCATACATCTTTATGGTAATCTTTTCTTTCAGAAATTGAGCAAGAAAAGTTTGAAGTGTCTTTGGGAATGATCAACATCAAACTTGCTGAGCTTTTGAAGCCGTCGTACCAAAAGTGAATCCATTCGTGACACCAATTATCTGACCACCCTCTAGCAGAACCAGTGAGGAAGTGATTCTAGCCAATACTTCAGAAGTTTAGGACCTTCAATAATTAGGGTCTTGGGGCATGTTGGGGGAAAAAATAGCATGTGTTGATTTTATGGGATCTTCCAAATATAGTTGTGTAGTAGATAGTTGTGTACTTAATACCTATGTTTGTCACTCTAGTCATTAACTTTGTATGGTAATTGTATATGGACCACTGGAAGATCATTGTAACTGTATACAAATGTTGCAAATATACCCTGTTAAGGCTTTAGTGGCCTTTCCCAAGGTCATTCAATGAAGCAAAAGGTCATAATTAACGGGTTTTTTTTTTAATCTATTTTGTTTTATTATCAAAAAATGTCATATGTTTGAGATTACTCTAGGTACAAGGATTTTCTTTAATCAAAAGTCATTTATTTCTCATGCAGACTGTAATTTACTACATGTACATGCATGTATATTATAATAATTCTCATTAATTAAACCAAGGTGATCATCCAGTAATGATATTTTTCTGTGGATTTTTAACATTGTTTAAATAACCTTTGATGTAAAATACTTTCAGTGATAATACTTTTTAAAATTTGTGCTTTCATTATACATAGAAGTGTGTATGCAATATTTGTCCCCAAACACATTGTAAAGCAAAAATGATTTTTTATTTTGAAAATATAGATTTGATTTATGAAAAATTGTGATGTAGTCATTTTTTTGTAATTATTTGGCCCTTAAATTATTTTGATTATTCCAGTTTTTTGTATTTTCCTGGAATTCCTTGGATTTCCTTGGAATTCCATAGATTTCCAAATATCCTGGAATTCCATGAATTTCCAACTATTTCCGCAAATTTCTATTCTGGCATTGTTCCGCTCTTTTCCAGGCTAGATTTGAAATTCCATACCATTCCAAAAAAGTTCCGTCCCAATACTCTTGAGAATTCCTCGGAATTCCATGGAACACTTTTTCCATGGAATTCCACGGAATTTGTTATGGAATTCCACGGATCTTACGGAAAATCTACATTAGGGCATCTGTAAACTATTCACATTTTCAACTTCTTGTCAAGAACCGCTGAATCAATTTTAACCAAGGATGGTACAAAGCATCCCTGGGTGAAGAGGACTTTAAATGAAGGACCAAGACACCTTCCAAGGGGAGATAATATTACAAGAAAAGGCAAAAATTGGGTGGGGTCATTAAAAAATCTTCTCAAGAACCACTAGACCATAAAAGCTGAAACTTGAGTGGAAGCTTTATGAGGTTGTGTAGATTCTGAAGTTTTCATATCATGTGCCCCTGCGGAAGGATTGGGCCACAATATGAAATCAAAGTTTTACATTAAAATATATAAGAAAATTCTTTAAAAATCTTCTTTTCAAGAACCACTGGACCAGAAAAGCTGTGTGGAAGCATCCTGGGGTAGTGTAAATTTCAAATTGTTCAAATCATGTCCCTTAGGGGGTAGGTTGGGGCCTCGGTAGGAAATCAAAGTTCCACATCGATATATAAAGGAAAAATCTCAAGAACCGCTGGACCAGAAAAGACGAAATTTAGACGAAAGCCTCCAGAGGTAGTGTAGATTGTAAAAATCGTGGCCCTTGGGGATAGGGTGGGACCACATCAAGGAATCAAAGTTTTACATTGAAATATACAGTAAAAGACGGTTATAGCGAACGCACCTATGAATTTACGCTTACAGCGAACTAATTTCCATTCCCCATGGTTTTGAAACGTTTTTCTAACTGAACGTAAAAAGCGAATCATGTTTATAACGAGTTAAAATTGTTGGTCCCAGGCACTTTACTATAAGCATGTTTTACTGTATAGAAAAAAAAAACTTTAAAAAAGAAGATGGGTGAACAAGGCGTGCAGGATGCCTATAGTTTCAGATATTAATAAAATCATATTCAATTTGTGAATTAAGTATTTAAAATAAAGTTCTCATTATTGAAATTTATGAAATTATAATCAACAAAACTTTTCTGAGAAAAAAGATCTCGGAAAAAATTATTCTTTTATTAAAAAAAATAAAATGGTATTCGTGGGATTCGAACCCCTATCAATAAAAATCCGGATATTGTTTTGAGACTAACACGCTAACCACTACGCCACGCAGCTCCTGACGAAAAGTGGCATTTAAATCATGTTTGTGATATGATCCTTGACTTAATGGACTTCAAGTATTTCTCGGAAAGATGCGAATGCTTTGTCATAAAAGTGTACTTTTAAGGTATAGTGGGTCTTTGCTCCATGTTTTTGTAAACCAAAAAATGTATATTTTTATGCAAACTTTTAGGATCAACTTTCAAAAAAATGGAGCGAAGACCCACTCATATCAAAAAATTTTGTTAACGTATGAGAAAATGATCCTTTCTGTCCTCTTTAGTGTGTGTATGCTATTTCGTAGGCAAATAATTTCAGTCTTTGCGAGATTTTTGTAAATTGTAGAGATTTAGCATAAAATATACTTTAATGTTAGATGAAATATCAAAGAAAATTTTTATTTAATTGAGATTTTATTTTTCACTTCATGTTTGTCGCACTATAGGCACTTCGCCCGCCTTGTTCACCCATCTTCTTTCTTAAGAACTGCTGGACAAGAATAGCTGAAAACTTATATGGAAGCTTCTTGAGGTAGTTAGATTGTTCAGGTTATGGTCCCTAGGGGTAGGATGGGGCCACGTTAGGGATTACATAGGCATAAATCTTTAAAACTCTTTCTACTCAAGAATTAACAGCAATTTCTTGAGTAAAGTAGATTACTCAAAGTAATAAGAGTATCTGGTAATGTAGATTCATTTTTGTTCAAAACTCAGCCCCTGTATATAGTGTGGAGCCATCAACGATCAAAATGTTACATAGTCATTCTATAGGGAAGAAAATCTGATGCAGAACAGCAGAGCCAAAGTGACTGAGGTGAGTGTTGTGTCCAATGGGCCTCTTTGTTTATTTTAGTAACCGCCAACCGGCCTTTCAATGATCATTTTTCATACTAAATTTTAACAATTAAACATTTTGAACACTGTTTAGAGAGAAAAAAATCAGTAACCCACCCCCTTTCTACCTGCTTAGATCTTTGATGCAAGATTTTAATCTACCGGTATATGATTTAAAAAAAAATCCATATACGAACCATCAGCATCCATTTTGATGAAAATAGTCTCGGTAAGCGGTCTTGATTTTGGAGCCACGTGTCTCTGAAATTCCTCAAGCGTAATGGATCTATCACGATTTGCGTCAAACAAGTTGAAATTACACGGCAATGTTTCGTCTGATTCACTACCACCACGCTGAAAAAGGAAAGTATTTTTTTAAATTGCATGTATGTTTTTTCCCTATTTTTTTTATTTATATATGCATGTATTTTTAAGCTATAATGACTCTAATTCTTATGGAATTCCATATACGACAGCCAACTGCCACTGTTCATAGATATTGCCTGTTTTGTTATCTTTAATATCTTTAAAGTCATATATGGCGTATTTTTTTATAAGTTCAGACTAACTAAAATTAAAAAGATCTTTCTTATTTATTTTATTACTTTATATAAAGATAGGACTTTCCTGTAAATTACACAATTTAAAACAATCAGTTTCAAAGATATAAAAAATTTAAAACAATAACCGATTTATTTACCGACTCCACATTTAATTAACAGACACAGTTTAAAATCAATTTAACTATGGAAACATGAGGTTATTCAAGTTCAAAACCGGTGAAAATTTTAATTTGAAAATAAATAACATATGTCATGTTAATTTACACTCAGTCTCGTATTTTCATTTTGCTCAGATACGCATGCATGAATAAATTCCATGATAGCAAGAATATTACAATAACAACAAAAATTGGCGGATTCAAGAATTTTGAAACGGTGAAGACGAGGAGGGAATTAATGGGAGGAAGAAGTATTTCTACATATCCTTGCAGGCAAATAATTCAATAGCTTTTTTTGACGGGGGGGGGGGGATTGGAGGCTTATATAACGTCAGAAAGGGAGGTGCAGGATCCTCAGTAACATTTGTTGGTATACGCATTTATACCAGAAATACTAATGAAAAATCATAATACATTCCATGTGAAAACAGTTGACCTCAGGCAAAAATCAATCAGCTATTGAATTATTTGCAAGCGAGGAAATTTGGGAATTAAATGTTTTATTTTTAAGAGGAAATACTAATTCTTTCAATTTACTTCTCCCTCCCCGTCAAAGTTCCTAAATCAGCATTTTTTTTTAATATTGTAAGAACTACACACGCTAACACTAATTCCCGTTTACATTTCACATCCATTTGATTAAATATTAACGGGAATTTGGCCATTAAATCTTGTTTGAATGCAAAGAAAAGTTCATTAGAAATGGATTGATAATTTTAAAACCAGTGTCAAAAAGTTAATTGCTCTTATTTACAACTCCTTTCGTAAGGGGGGGGGGGGGGGGTTAGAAAATGTTATCAATTGAAATCAGGCTTCAAAACATCACCAGATTTTCAAATTCTCATGAAAATGGATACATGACCATAAATGTTTAACTTATGTAAAACTCAACATATCAGACATCGTCGCAAACAACGGCTAAAATTTATGATCCTTTCCCGTCCTAGAAAGAGCTATATGCGGACTCCGAATCGTGGCTTGAGACGATGCATATCAGATTAATAAAGTACATTTCTTACTTGTTATCTCATTTGAAATTGGTTATAAAATACATGGAACTATTTTTTATTGTTTTTGTAATAAAAAACCCTTTGGTATGAGTTTGTGAAAATAACAATTCATAATACCTGTAAAAACATATTGTTGTTTCAAAGGGGGTGGGGGTGGGGTGAAAATAAATATCCGTTTTCCGTTGATTTGTATAGTGATAAACACAAGTTTGACCAAAATTATAGGCATGACTCTCTTCGATTTTCCAAATAATTTATTTTTTATGAAAATTCACATAAATTTCTACATAAATATAAAAAAAAATCATTCAAATATGTCATAGGATTTATTCAATCATGCGTATTAAAGATATTAAGATATCAAAATATAAGCAATATCATCTATAAGCAGTAGCAGTTGGCAGTAAGCAGTGAGCAGTTGGCAGTAAGCAGTGAGCAGCTGGCAGTAAGCAGTTGGCTGTCGTATATGGAATTCCATAAATTCTCTGTATTTTTTATTCATACCTCAAAATATTAAGTTTTAGATTTTATAATGCAATTTTTAGCAGTTCTGACAGAAGGGAAAAAAGCTATATTTCTTATTTTACTTTTCACTTGAAATTCACCTTTTACATTAAATTTCCATCCTGTTATTTTTAGCTACAAATAAGTAATGAATGGAAGCATACAAGGCGAGGACAATCTCTCGTTAAAAGTTCATTGAGAAGTTATATTTTCAAAAAAAAAATGTTTTCAGTATCATCTTTTACACACTTGATTCCTTTATTTTACCGAGAATAATAATAAATAATTCAATAAAATAAATGAATCAAATGTGTTAGTCTATAGATAATATTATGGACAACATAGATTTGGAAAATATAACTTTTCCATGATGTTTGCAAACTGAAAAACACTAGTATATTATCTCTGAGGAAGAGATTGTCTTCACCTTGTACGCCCTCATTCTTTTTCGAAAAAAAACAGACCCACTGACAACGATTAATATGCCATATCTTGGGTTTCAAGATAAAAAAAAATGTATGTATCCAGGCATTCGAAAAAAAAAGCACTTTCTAAATACTTATATGGTATTTTAATTCTTCTGTTTACTTCAATTGTTATTTAAAACACAGCTGTAAAAAGCTTTAGCTGTCATTGGAAGACATCACAGATTACTTTCAATGACTTATGTTCCTACAATGCGATAAATACGGCGCAGTAAATTATGGAATTAAAGAAAACGTGCTATGGTTTTTGCATATATATATATATATATATATATATATATATATATATATATATATATATATATATATATATATATATATGGAGGACTTCTGTATATAAGGGACCACTCATCCATATATATATATATATATATATATATATATATATATATATATATATATATATATATATATATATATATATATATATATATATATATGTTAAGGTGACCGTGATAGTACGGGTACACGGAATTGGTCCCCCTAATGTTTAAGCTTTAATACCCTGATAATGGACTATTTCAAAGAAAATTAATTGTGAAATTTTAATAAAGTTCAGTATCATGTTACATTATTTATTCAAATTTATTTCTTTAAAATATCATTAAATGATATAAAAATAATTTTTTTTATTCATCTTGTATATTTTAAGGAACATAAAATTATGCTTTCGGGGCACCACCAAAAATCATCAATTTTTTACATATTTCCGATATATATAAATAAATCAAACGATGCATATTTTTATTCATCATCTTTTAAAGCTTATGCACACGATTTCACATATTTTTGAAAACTAGTTTAAAATTTTCTTTTCCTCTCACTGGGCATCTTCGCTAGCCAAGTGTTTCCGATCCGAAATCTACTCTACAACAGGGTTGTAGAGTAGATTTCGGATCGGAAACCCTTGGCTAGCGAAGATGTAGATTCCCTATCCCTCTCACACCAACTTTTACGACAAACATTTACAAAGGTGTGATAGTGCAGTTTTATAGACTAAAGATTAAAAAAAAAAAAAAACAAGCGTGAAATACATAACATAAAAGTTAACAAATGCACTGGTCGGGAGTGGTTGTCCTTCACACGACGACGCCTCTCAGAAAAGAAAATAAGGAAGGTTACTACGGGATAATAAATTCTTTACTGACATGCACCAAGAATAAAACACCAACAACTGATTTTATTTACATAACCAAATTAATCATTGATGCGCATCAAATTTGTTACTGACAGCATATTCTTTTATAATTTTCATAATAACCCATATCACACGCCTGATTTTGAAGACAGGAGTAACTCTGAAAATTATACATTAAATGATTATTTTTGAACTTTATAAAATTTTCAACTTCAGACATAAGAAAGTTTAGAAAAAGACAAAAATATAAATAAAAGTCACTGAACCCCTTTTGTTTGACATTGCAATTCAGGTTTTATCAAATAACATGCTGAGGTCACTTGTCGGAGATACCGTTTTATACAGATATACCAGCTATTTTTTCATTTCTGAGCTTACTCAAGTCTCATTTCCTGAGGTGCATTTCTCACATTGGGGTGTATTTGTATTATATGACATCTTTCTCCGATTGCAATAATACAACACAAAAACCATCAAAAGCACGACCCCAACGGCCACACCCACGATTATGTAAACAGTATTTGAAATTGTTTCCTCTTCTGCCTCATCAAGCTGTGTTGATTCTTTACTGGTCGGTGGACGTTGTATGTTAAATTCTGTAAAGATTGTCGTCAATATGACTGAGAAATTTGAATTAAAACAGATATTAATTTTGATCACAAAATCCTTGATATTAACAACTAATGATATTTTAACATTAATCCTAAAATGATGGGTTCCTTTAGGTCAATAAAGAAAAAGGGAGATAAATAAGATTATTTCATGATTGAATAATTCCTAGCTCTCCAAATGCCTGACATCCAAAATTGTAGAAAAATATTACGCTATGTTCACCGGCACGTGACCTTCCAGTTTAGCATAGGAATTTATTCTTTTTTACATTGGACTCAAAAAAGAATGAGAACTTCTATACTGATACGATACGTTCACCCGCATTCGACCTCCACCCAGGTGAATAACGTTCAGGCACGTGATATGTGTGTATTAAAGGGTGGGGTTTGGGTAGAAGGGTGTGCCCCTTCCTACTCTTTTTTGAAAGTAAATATATACTTTATTAATTTAATATAAATCTGTTCATTGTTAGTTTGGTTGCTCCCTCCCCATCCTACCTTTTTTATATTCAAATTCCCCTAGTGCTCATGGACAATACCCTCCCGCCCACACACACACTCACACACGAAATAAGATTTTGTTGTTTGGAGAATTCTCTTTTTTTAACTTGTTTATTCGTTTTTTGGTAAATTGTCAATTATTCTCCTTCCTGTCCGCCTCCCCCTTTCAAAATGGTTGCTACACATGTATGTGTCTGACATGTATTTTTTTCTGTAAGAAAATTCCAAATTGATACAACTAGTTCTGTAATATTAACCCCCCCCCCCCCTTCTCATTGTATTTGGCTAGGACTTCGACATTTGTAAACAATCAAGAAAGAATACCATGGTTCGCTTAAAGAGTTTGTATTATTTGAATCATGTATCATTAAATTAAGTAATAAAACAATATTTTTTTTTCAGTCAATACGATGATCGAGTCATCACCCTCGGGTTCGGTGAATGTTGTACTCCTCATGTGATCATCATATTAACCTAAATCAGCAATAATTGTATAATATTGCTTGTTCTTGTATTTATGTAAACATGTTGTAAAATATATGGATAATAAATGTTTCTTTTAGTTTAATTGCTATGCTTTTAAATACTTGTATTAAATAATTGACGCAATTGCTTATTGTTTTTGTAAGTCTTGATGATCAAATTGCGCTTTTAATGCTAAGAAAGTCAAAATTATATTACCCTCAAGACCCTCGTCGTCTGTGGTATCTAGGTAATATATCATAGGATTTGGGGTCATTGGTCTTGGCCTCGTTGTATTGGTGATGGTTGGAGTAATGATGGTTTTGGTTGCCTCTGTTGTGGTGGTTGTTATTGTGGAAGTGGTGTTAGGTTTCACTATGGTGTTTGTTATATTTCTGCTAGTGGTGGTGGTCATTGAAGTGATGGTGATGGTTGCCGTTTTTGTGGTTGTCCATGTAATGATGCTGGTGGTGTGTGGTTTTGTTGACATTTAGATATATCGACGATGTATTGTCAATTAACAATGGCTATTTTCATTCTTATGTCGATACGATATATCCTGGTGAGTTTGAGATAAAAGATACCACAGAGTCTGACACATCTGTTTCATATTTGGATATTTTACTTGGAAAAGACGTTAATGGTAATCTAACAACCAAGCTTTATGATAAACGTGATGACTTTAACTTTTCAATCGTCAACTTCCCTTACTTATGCAGCAATATACCTTCATCACCGGCATACGGGGTATATATCTCTCAGTTGATTCGATACGCAAGAGCATGCTCTACGTATGAACAATTTCTAAAACGAGGTAAATTATTGACGAACAAGTTGATGAAACAAGAACATCAGCTGTCTCGTTTAAAGTCATCATTTCGTAAGTTCTATGGTCGATACAATGACCTTGTCAGCAAATACAATTTATCATTGAGTCAAATGCTGACTGACGTTTTTCATACTAATTGTTAGGCCATTATTTACACACTGAATTGTCGACGGATTTTTCCGTTATTTCCCGATCATGACAAGGAGCACACGGTGGGTGTGACCGGTCGGCAGGGGATGCTCACTCCTCCATGGCACCTGATCCCACCTCTGATGTTTAGAGGTCCGTGTTTGCTCTGCTCCTATTTTGTATTGTTTAATGGACTTTTGAGCTTGAATACTGTTCGTTATCTCCATATATTTCATACTATTGTTGTTTAGTGGAAATTGGTCCTTCTCTAATAAAAAAAAAATACTACAGTTAACTATAGTTTACTATAATATCAAAGTTTTAAATCAAAGTTTCAACTAAAGTGAATCAAAGTTTCTTTTGTATTTCATTTTCAAAACTCCCTACCGTATATTCAATTTTCTTATAGTACAAGGAATAATTACTTGTATATTTACATTTTTTTCAAAAAAATACATCGTTGATATGCAATTTAAGAATTATTTTGTCTCTAAATCCTAATTCAAGAGTATATGAAGTTTTATGGTAAATCAAAGTATTTACTATAGTTAACTATATCTGTAGATGTTTTGAGATCGATCACTGTTCGTTATCTTCACCTTTTTCATTCTTATCTCTCTAAAATTGATTTTTTTAGTGCATGATACATGTTAATTAAGGTGTATGTTAATGGATTAAATTCGTGGTTTGTTAGATCAAAGAAAATACAATGCACTCTAATTCAAAACAGAGGAAAAATTTCATTTTCTTAATTATGTGGAATAACGGTTATATTTCTCTATATCATATCCTATTTTGTATTGTTTAATGGACTTTTGAGCTTAAATGCTGTTCGTTATCTCCATATATTTCATTTATTACAATATATTTCTATAAAGATTATTTATATTAAACAATATTTTTATATGATTGCTGTATACGGATGGTAAGGAATTCAATCAAACTAATAACAATAACACTCATCCAAAAAGGCTTGATATTTTCAAAATAACACATTAAATGATTTTGATCACAATAACAAAAATATATAATATTAATGAAAGATATATTATTTTATCCTCATATTTCAACAATTAGATTTCCAATATAAAAAAATACATACCTTATATCGTAATTTTTCATGAAACACATCCCCGTCTTTGAACCACGTTGTTTTGGGTTTGGGATACCCGTATGTTGAACAGTTATGCTGGACGTCACTTCCTGAGAACTTGGTAATGCTGATACCCTTATTGAGTGGCCATGACTGTGGCGTCTTCCATATTGGAGCTTTTAAAGTATATTGATTGCAGGATTATTAGATTAGATTTCACACGTACTTTATTTTCAATGACAAAACTCTGAAGATAAATACCGATTTATTTTAATATCGTCGATGTTTTTTGTTTGTTTGTTTGTTTGTTTGTTTTTTTGAAATAGTTGATATTCAGTCTTAAATTACCTTCGTGTTTTGTTTGTTTGTTTAGATGTTTCGTTTTGTTTTTTGTTTTGTTTGTTTGTTTGTTTGTTTTCTTTTTTTTTCTTTTCTTTTTGGTTTTTGGTTTTTTTTTTTAACAAGAGGTTGAATTCAAGGAAACTGGTGGATAAGCTTAAAAAGTATTTGAGATATGACTTGTAAGGTAGTTTCATTAGTTGTTACCATATAGTACTCCAAGAACTGCACTGTCTTAAACTGAGTAGAGTGGGATGGGTAGAATACTATTTAAGGGAAATCTTGACCAGACATCGATAACTCAGAGACAATATGCAGAGACATTTATGTAAGATCTCAATTCATAGCTAGCTTTAATGAACAATAAAAAACATAAACAAATTTAGTCGTACTTAAAAGTCTGGATTGACTTTAATAAGACCACTTATACTTGTACAAACCTTGAAATAAATTCTGCGTAGCATTATATCACTCCAAAACATTTTGACCACATGACTGTTTGCTAAAATGGTTTTATGTACATTTTCACCGATTTAATGTTTTATTTGTTAATATTCTGTAATGAAAATTTTGAATAACTGACTTCCACTATTCTATATACAGATAGAATGCATTTCATTTTTCTGTAATAATGAATCACTCTGGAACTTCAATGTTTTCCTTATTTCATACTTAAATTATTTTCAGCTTCCTCTGAAAAAAAAATCTGCAGAAAAAGCATGCAATATCACTTGAAGTACATAATGTTTCTTGAAGACTTTTTGATGCCCATGAAACATTCAGTAATTACAGTTCTCTGGTTCATCGTAAAGACAATTATGTAAATTTATGTGCGTATTTTTTTTTCAAACATTATTATTAGCTTATTATAAAGTTTAAGTGCTGTATTTTGCCTAAATAATGAAAGTGTTTGTATATAAGCTTAACTTGAGGAAATAAGTATCTTAATAGCTTCAAAAAATTTAATTGAACTAAATGCATATTCTTGAATTAAATATATTACTACTAAACAAAGACGCAAACAAAAAAATATATATGTGAATTTTGCATTATTACTATTATAGCTTTTCTTATATTCATTATTCAATTTGAATATTTACATTTCCAATGTCTTTGTCCGAGATAAAATTACAAATTGTAAAAATACTTTATTTCTACATAAACCTACTGGTTCATCGATAGGCGCGGTTTAAAAAAAATCACGTGCGGGGCAGGACAAATAGAGACAGAAGCGGGGCTATTAGCACGGGAATTTGCAGAATCAGGAGCATGTAAATATAAGGAATAACTGTCAGATTTTTTGGATTCATGACGATAATCAATTGATTGGCTTGCGTGATAATTTTATGCATAAACGCCTTTGGCGTTTATGCAAATTATCACGCAAGCCACTCGATTGATCAGATCATGAATCCAAAAAATTAGACAGTTATTCCTTAATACTTTACTCGTACATTGTATAGTACATATTTAGTACTTAGTTGCTCCCTTTCTGCATAAATATCAATCCTAATGCAATTAGAATTGTTATGAACTAAGTGTCCTAAAACTTTTTTTGGAAATGAACACCGTTCTCTAGAGAGGTTTTCATATATCTTTTTATTAATAGGTTGTTCCCATGTTTTGGGTATGGTCCAGTCTTCCTTATTTGTTTTAATTTTGGTTTGAATCAGGATTGTCTAAGGTCAATGGACGTGTAGAAATTATATTTCGTTTAAGATATCTCTTGCGCTTTTTGAGTTATAGCATGCTGCTAAATACATGTAATATCTACAAAACGTTTTCTGCAAAATTCGGAATAAGCACATGTGGTAATAAAAAATTCATCGCTCCTGATGAGTACAAGAAAGTTTCTCAAACGCAATGCATTTTTTAGACTAATGTGGCCGAGAAGCATGCATTTCTAGATGACACTCAATCACAAGCATTTCAGTTGAATTTTAATATGGAATGAGAAGACTTAAGTTAAAAAGAAACATAGAGACATAAAAGAATATTTCACAATACTTACGCTTCTTTTGTATTTGACCATCAACTAATGATGCAAGACAATTACTGCCAACCAGTAAAAATATACACAAACGTTGAAAAGGTTGCATGATACAAAATACATGTTACGTTCACGATTTCTGAAAAGAATGTTGACTTTTTTCATAATGCAAATTTGCTTCGTTTGCACTATTTAAGATTTTAAAAACAGTTACAACCTTCTCTCTCGTGCTCTCCAATAAGAAAATGGAAAACAATCTTGGGCCAAAGTTTAAATGAAACAAGAAGGAAGCATTGTCAAAATCAACTTTTAAAAAACTTGACCAAATGTCAAGGAACACTTTATTTCCAAAGCCCCTAGATTTTCTAGCCGTCTCTCACAATCTTTTCTGATATAATTTGAGTAACATTTATAAAGGCGTGATAGTGCATAGATTTAAAGACTAAAAATTAAACAAAAAATGCAAAGGTGTATTTCATAAAGTAAAAAGTTAACACTGTTAGCATTGTTCCGTGGGGATTGTCCTTCCCGCACTGCCCAGAAAAGAAATTTAGAAAGGTTAATAAGAAGTACCCAGTGTAAGATAATTTGCTGTCATGCACCAAGAATTTTTTTTATTGGTTTATTGATTAACGTCCCTCTCGAGAAATTTTCACTCATATGGAGACGCCACCACTTGCCGGTGGAGAGCTGCAAATTTTGGCGTATACTCGGCACTCAGGGTCATTGAGCAGCGAGGGATCTTTTCGTGCCAGCGCCTACTGCGACATGGGACCTCGATTTATACGGTCTCATCCGAAGGACCAGTCTCCACGTTTCGCAGTGGTATCGAACCAGCGACGTAAAACGAACGCTCGAACCACTGCGCCACGCAGGCGACACAAAGAATTTAACACAAACAAATAATGTTTGTTTACATGACCATATCAAAAACTGATATGCATCGCATATGATACTGAGAGTGCGTTTCAAACATATTCTTTTATACTTTCTGTAATAAATCATTCCACAAGACTGTTTTTAAAGACAGAGATACATCTGAAAATTATAAATTGAAGCATGAATTTTTGTCTTTATAAATTTTCAAATTCAGTAGTAATTTACCTAAAGTTAAACCCCATATGGCATATATAATGTGCTTGATTTTGAATTTATCTAAATCTTCTGTTCGAAAGATTTTGTTATATAAATCAACACGTGAGCAAACCATTACAAATCTTCTTTTATCAAGGACATACTTTACGTATAGTATCTTCGATAATTTTGCAAGATATTATAGAGTTAATTAAATATTAAAGTACATTCCGATGTTCTAAGACAAAAAAATCATAATACATTAACAGGGGTTTTGAAAAATGTCAAATGATGAAAATCCTTTTCCATAAAGATATATTTTCAATGAGAAAGAGACTAATTATATACTAGTAGTTGTAGCTGATATTTCCTCAAAATGAGTTCTAGAAGTTATCATAAGAGTCTCATAAACGTTTTTAACTTTCAGGAACTAGAGAAAAAGATAAAAACAACTTTAATTTGCATGTGTCCTTTAGTATTTATGCACTGTTTTCTCAACAACAGACTAAAATATAACACAGATTCGGAATACTAAAAAGACATGATTAAAGAACAATTCCGTATTTTGATAGAAGAGGTGTCCCCTCTCAATAATGTAAAAACCAAATATTTAACAGATATGGTTGGCTACATAATAAAATATACACTGTACACACTTGTTAAGATATTGAGCTTTGTTAGAAAACAAAACTTGGAAATTTTTGTGGATTATTATAAGATATTATGATTTGAATATATTTTATTGCACATGTGCTTTGGGACTGGACAAAAGTTCGAAAAACTTAAATACTATAAGATATCATAATGACCCAATTGAATATCAAAAGATATTCAAATATATATAAGTGTTAGAAATTGATACATGTAATTTCAATAAACGAAGAAAGCATGCATAATGATAGTAAAATTTAATCAATTCATATTTCTCTCCTATAATAAAGAAAGGTGAGAAAAGGACAAAAATATCCATAAGAGTCACTGAACCCCCATAGTTTGGAAAAAAATACAATTCAGGTTTTATTAAATAAGATGTTCATATTGTCATTTGTCAGAGTTTCCGTTTTATACAAATATACCAGCTTATTTTCTCATCCCTGAGCTTACTTAAGTTTCATTTCCTGAAGTGTAATTCATACTTTCTAATACTGGGGTGTATTTGTATTATATGACATCTTTCTCCGATTGCAATAATATACCAAAAACATTATCACGAGCACGACCCCCACGGCCACACCAACGATTATGTAAATTGTATTTGAAGTTGTTTCCTCTTCTGCCTCATCATGCTGTGTTGATTCTTTACTGGTCAGTGGACGTTGTTTGTTAAATTCTGTTAAGATTGTTTTTAAGTTAATATGACTGAGAAAATTGAAATAAATATTAATATTGATCACTAAGCCTTGCTATTAATAACTAATGAGCCTTTAACATTAATCTTAAAATGATGTGTTCCCTTATGTCAATAAAGAAAAAGGGGGATAAATAAGATTATTATATGATTGAATAATTCAAACCTCTCCGAATGGCTGACATCCAACTTCGTAGAAAAATACTACGATATTTCATCGGCACGCGACCTTCCAGGTTAACATAGGGATTTATTTTTTTCTACATTGGACTCAAAGTAGAATGAGAACTTCTATACTGATACGATACGTTCACCGGCATTCGACTTCCACTCAGATAAATGTTACATTCAGCACTTGGTATGGGTATGTGTGTTAAAGATTGGGGCCGAGGATAGAAGGGTGTCCCCCTTCCTCCTTATTTTATTATTTAATTAAATGTTTACTATATTAATTTAGCATAAACCTTTCATTGCAAGATTGCAAGAATGCTTGCCTTCCCCCTACCCTTTTTGTATTCAAATTACTCCAATGTTCATGGACAATACATCCTCCCCCAAGGAAATAAGACTTTGGAGTGTGAAGAGTTCTCATTTCTATGCTTGGCAGTGATTTCTTTATAGGTACATTGTCAATTATTTTCCTTCCTGTCCCCCTTTCAAAATACATACAATGTGTGTCTGACCATTTTTTTTTTTCTGCCAGACAATTCCAAATTGATGCAACTGGTTATGTTTAGTTTAACCCTGCTCTCTCACTTTGTTTAGCCAGGACTTCAACATATGTAAATAATTTTAAAAAATATACCATGGTTCGCTTAGCGAGCTTTTATCATTTAATCATTAAATCATGTAATAAAAATAATTGCTTTTATTAAGTCAATATGATGACTGAACCATTCTCGAAATACAAACCTTAGGGCTCGGTGAATATTGTACTTCTCAGGTGACTAAGTCAATATATTGACCTCAAAAACAGCAATCTTTGTATATTATCACATGTTTACTCCTTTATACGGTGGATATAGTTCATGGGATATCGTTTTTATATCAAAGGGTGTGAAGTCACAATGGTTTTTGTCTGAATTTGATCAAGTCAAATATTGTGGATTTACAACAGTAAAACAGTGTAAAACATGTAATAGCTATGTGTAAAACACATGATAAAAAGAATCTCTTATGGTTTGTGGTAAGATCCTAGGTTTTTTTCATCCAACTCGTTGTGTGTTTTTATCCCCGAGCCTTAGCAAGGGGATAAGAATACACAACTAGTTGGAGAAAAAATCATATTCAACTACAAACCATGGGAGACCTACATGTATTGCCTGTTCTCGTTCTTTTAAAAATAAATACTGATTGCAATTGCTCATTGTGTTTGTTAGTCTTGATGATGAAATTGCACCTTAAATGCTAAAAAATTAAAATTATATTACTCTCAAGATCCTCGTTGTCTGTGATATCTGGGAAATGCATCATAGGACTTTTGGTTATTGGTCGTGGCGTCGTTGTAATGGTGGTGGTTGGAGTAGTGTTGTTTGTTGTTGCTTCTGTTGTGGTGGTTGTTATTGTGATGCTGGTGTTAGGTTTCACTGTGGTGTTTGTTATATTTTTGGTAGTGGTGGTGGTCAGTGAAGTGGTGGTGATGGTTTGTGGATGTCCCTGTAATGATGAAGGTGATGTGTGGTTTTGTTGTGATGCTAGTTCGTATTTTATAGCGTAGGTCCACCGTCTAGCAGTATTAGTTGTCACTATAGTGCTTAGTGATGGTTTTGTTGTGGGATAGTTATTGATCTTCTAGTGATGGTGGTTGTTGTTGAATTTTAGGTTCCGGTGGTTGTTTTGGCATTTTAACTGTATTCTGATTTTTACATCAAATAATGGGCCAAATTTGGCCATAATCATAACCTCTCCTTTAATGCATCCCCAAAATTAACATGTTTTCGAAATGCGAATTTGATATCAAGAAAAATACTTTGTTTAACACATTCAATTATTTACGTCATTTAATTAATATTTAACTTAATATTATGCTGTAACTGTTAACTTGAAAAGGTATAATAAGAAATTGTGATTTGCTTTTGAATTGTAATAATTGATACTGCTTTAGAATCTTTTTTTTTTTTTCTTTCATTTTTTTAGCAATCTTACCTACAACATTCAAAAGGAAGGTAAAGTAGTCGTAGACTGTCTTCTGAATTTTGGACAATATAAGTATAGCTTCCGGTGTCTGATTTCTGGAGAATCTTGAGTCTTAACCATTTCTGGCTATTGCCTAAAATTTAATTTACGCATATTAAATTTTTAAAACGTTTCACTTTTTTGTTAAGACATAAACTTAAAAAAAATAATAATAACTCAAAAAAGATCGCAAAAATAAATTCATAAATCTTTAAGTTTACCCTTCAAATGTTACAAAAATGTATTGACTATTAATTTTTAAAACCCCAGAATTTAATATATCATTTCTTTCAAAAATTTCTACATGAGAAGAGGAATACACTTCCTGTGGCCTTAAACTCGGCATTCAGATATATCGGCGACGTTTTATCAATTAACAATAGTTACTTCCATTCATATGTCAATTCGATATATCCTGTGAACTTGAAATTAAAGACACCACAGAGTCTGCCACATCTGTTTCATATTTTGAAATCTTACTCACTGTAGAAGATAAGGACCAACTAACAACTAAATTATATGACAAACGAGATGACTTCAGTTTTTCCATCTTTCCTTATTTATGTAGCTATATTCCGCTATCACCTGCATTTGGTGTTAAGGTCTCCCAACTTATTAGATACTCAAGAGCATGCTCGGAGTACGATCATTTTTTAAACCAAGGCAGGCTATTGGCAGATAAGTTGATGTTACAGGATTTCAACAACCTTGTTTAAAGTCATCGTTTCGGAAATTATATGGTCGTTATGATGACCTTGTTAACAAATATAACCTATCATTGGGTCGTATTTTGCTTGACGTGTTTCATACCAATTGTTAGGTCTTTCTTTTTATATACAATTTGCCTACGGAACGTTCAGTCTACCTGATCAATACATAGGACTTACTGCCAGTGTGACCGGTCAACAGGGGATGCTTACTCCTCCTTGACACCTACTCATCTCTCTAACTCCCAGTCGTCCATGTTTTATGCCCTGTTCGCAGATACGTATTGTTTGTAGATGTTTTGAGATTGATATTTTTCGTTATCTTCTTCTTTTTCATTCCTTTCTCTCTAAAATGAACTTTTCAGTGCATGATACATGTTAATTAAGGTGTATAATATGGATTGAATTAGAGATTGTTAGAAAAAGATTCAAAACAAAAAGAGGAAAATTTTCATTTTCCTTCTTATGTGGAATAACGGTTATATTTTTCTATATCACGTTTATTGCAATATATTTCTGTAGATTATTTATAATAAACAATATTTTTTTTAAGATTGCTGATTACTGATGTTGAGGAATTCAATCATACTTATAACAATAATACCTGTCCAAAAAAAGACTAATCTTAAAATTCATTTTCCCAAAAATAACATGTTCAGTGATTTTGATCGTAATGACAATCATATACAATATAAATGCAATAAATAGGATTTTATCTTCATATTTCAAAATAAAATTTCCAATATAAAAACTTATATACCTTAAGTCGTAATTTTTTTCATAAAACACATCTCCGTCTTTGAACCACGTTGTTTTTGGCTTGGGATACACGTATATTGAACAGTTAAGCTGGACGTCACTTCCCGAAAACTTGGTAATACTGATACCCTAATTGAGTGTCCATGGCTGTGGCTTCTTTCATGTTGGAGCTTTAAGAATACTGTAATCGTTTTTTTTTTTACGGATTCATCATTCCGCGAAAACATAATTTCTGTTCAATCCACGGGTAGAAAATTATGCGGATTTCTTACATTGCTATTATGTACCTTAGATGTCCTTTAAGTACGCTGGGACAAATTTCTTCGGAGAATTTATGAACGCGTACATATAGCGTAAATTCATACCACGCGGAAAAACGTTCTTCTACAGTATATTAATAGCAAGAACATAATATTATTAAATTTCAGACGTACTGTATTTTCAATGACTGAACTTTGAATAAAAATACTCATTTAAATTTATATTAAACTAGAATTAAAAAAAAATTCAAGTAAATTAAATTTGATTGTTTTAAAGAGGTTGGTGTTCACTTTTTATTGTCTTCATATGATAATTTATATGACAAATATGATGACTTCAATTTTTCCATCATCAACTTTCTTTATTTATAGAGTAAGATTCTGGCATCACCTGCATATGGGGGTTTACGTCTCCCATCTTATTCGATACTCGAGTGAATGAGTACTGTCAACCTTTAAACCGAGGTAGGCAACTGACAGATAAGTTGATGTTACAAGGATTTCAACAACATTGTTTAAAGTCGGTATTTCGTTCATTCTTTGGACTTTATAATGACTTTGTTAGCAAATATAACCTATCATTGGGTCGTTTTTTGGCTGACGTATTTCGTACCAATTGTTTGACTACGGAACGTTTAATCTACCTGCTCATAGAGCTCACGGCGGGTGTGACTGGTCGACGGGGGATACTTGCTCCTTCTGGGCACCTGATCCACCTCTGGGATTTCTAGGGTCTGTATTTTATGCCCTGTTCACAAATATGAATTGTTTGTAGATTTTTTTAAATCGACCACTGTTCGTTTCTTCATCATTTTCATGTAATGATAATTTTTAGAGAGACATTTCAATGTGAACTGCTGGATAGGCCTGTAAATTATTTGAGATTTGACTTGTAAGGTAGTTCCATTAGTCATTACTCTGTACTAGAAGTACTGCATTGTCTGAAACAGGGAGGAGTGACTAAATTGGTTTGAATACTATCTAGGAGGATTCTTGACTAGAAATGGATAACTCGGAGACATTAGCAAAGATATTTACGTAAGATCTTAATTCACAGCTAACTTCAATTTGTGAAGTAAGGCCTAAGTATAATTAACAACATAAACAAATTTAGTCGTACTTAAAAGCCTAGATTGACTTTGATACATGTACGACCACTTGTACAAACTTTAATGTAAATAAATTTTAGCATTATATCACTCAAAACTTTTTGAGCACATGACTGTTTGCTTAAATTGCCCAAATTTTACTGGAAGTTATTGTTGACAAAGTACTGGCAGATATATACCAAGATCAATCTCAAAGCTATATTCATCATGCATATAATGCAAATAAATCCAAATTACAAAAAAAACGATAAGTTGAATCATACAAAAATACAATTTAACTATTTCAATCAATGTTGAAACAAAAACTGTAGTCAGAAGTCATTCTGCATTTTATTTCCCATCTAAAATATTTTAGAATACTTACGCTTGTTTTTGTTTTGACCATCCACTGCTGATACAAGACAAACATTGCCCACCAGTAAAAATATAACCAAACGTTCGAAAGGCGTCATGATATCAAATGTTATGCTCACGATATATGAAAAGAATGCTTTCCCTTCTTCGTAATGCAAATTTGCTTCGTTTGGATTCTGCGTTTACTAAGATTTTAAAAATCTACAAAAAGTTGCGTCCTTCTTTCTCTTGCTCTCCAATTGTAATTTGAAATCAGGAAAATTGAAAACAGTCTTGGGCCAAAGATAATTGACACAAAAAGGAAGCTTTGTCAAAGTCAACTTTTAATAAAACTTGACCAAATGTCAAGAAACACTTCATTTCCAAAGTCCCTAGATCTTCTAGCCCACTCACACCAACTTTTCCGTCAAACATTTACAAAGGCGTGATAGTGCAGTTTTATAGACTTAAGATTAAATAAAAAAAAAAAAAAAAAAAAAACAGGCGTGAATTACATAAAATAAAAGTTAAAAAAATGCACTGGTCGGGAGGGATTGTCCTTCACACGACAACACCTCTCAGAAAAGAAAATACGGAAGGTTAATAAGGGATAATAAATTCTTTACTGACATGCACCAAGAATAAAACACAAACAACTGATTTTATTTACATAACCAAATTAATCATTGATGCGCATTGAATTTTTTACTGACAGCATATTCTTTTATAATTTTCATAATAACCCACATCACACGCCTGATTTTGAAGACAGGAATAACTCTGAAAATTATAAATTAAATAATTATTTTTGAACTTCATAAAATTTTCAACTTCAGCAGTAATATAAAAAAGAAATAGAAAATTATACAAGTAATTTCAATAATCAAGAAAAACATACATCACGATAGTGAAATTTATTCTATTCATTTTTCTTTTTAATAAGACATAAGAAACTTTAAAAAAAGACAAAAATATAAATAAAAGTCACTGAACTCCCTTTGTTTGAAGACAGTGCCATTCAGGTTTTATTAAATAACATGCTGAGGTCACTTGTCGGAGTTGCCGATTTATACAGATATACCAGCTATTTTTTTTCATTCCTGAGCTTACTCAAGTCTCATTTCCTAAGGTGCATTTCTCACATTGGGGTGTATTTGTATTATATGACATCTTTCTCCGATTGCAATAATACAACACAAAAACCATCAAGAGCACGATCCCTACGGCCACACCCACGATTATGTAAACAGTATTTGAAATTGTTTCCTCTTCTGCCTCATCAAGCTGTGATGATTTTTTACTGGTCGGTGGAAGTTGTATGTTAAATTCTGTAAAGTTTGAAGTCAATATGACTGAGAAATTTGAATTAAAACAGATATTAATTTTGAACACTAATCCTTGATATTAACAACTATAATGATCTTTTAACATTAATCCTAAAATGATGGGTTCCTTTAGGTCAATAAAGAAAAAGGGGGATAAATAAGATTATTTCATGATTGAATAAATCCTAGCTCTCTAAATGCCTGACATCTAAAATTGTAGAAAAATATTACGATATGTTCATAGGCACGTGACCTACCAGGTAAGCATAGGAATTTATTTTTTTTTACACTGGACTCAAAAAAGAATGAAAACTTCTATTTTGATACGATACGTTCACCCGCATCCGACCTCCACCCAGTTGAATAACATATAGGCACATGATATGTGTGTGTTAAAGGGTGGGGTTGGGGTGGAAGGGTGTGCCCCTTCCTACTCTTTTATGAAAGGAAATATAAACTTTATTAATTTAGTATAATCCTGTTTATTGTAAGTCTGGTTTCTCTCCTCCCCATCCTACCTCTTTTATATTATAATTCCCCCATTGTTGATGGACAGTTACCCCATCCCCACCCCCACACACACTCACACACACGAAGTAAGATTTTGGAGTTAGGATAATTCTCTTTTTTAAGCTTGATACATGTAATTCTTTTTTAGGTAAATTGTCAATTATTCTCCTTCCTGTCCCCCTCCCCCTTTCGAAATGGATGCTACGTGTCTGACAATTATTTTATTTTTTTTTCTTCAAGAAAATTCCAAATTGATACAACTGGTTATGTTTATTTTAACCCTCCCTTCTCACTGTGTTAGGCTAGGACTTCAACAATTGTAAACAATCAAGAAAGAATACCATGGTTCGCTTAAAGAGTTTGTATTATTTGAATCATGTATCATTAAATTAAGTTAAAGAAACAATATTTTTTTTTTCAGTCAATAGGATGATCGTGTCATCACCCTCGGGTTCGGTGAATATTGTACTCCTCAGGTGATCATCATATTAATCTAAAACAGCATTAATTGTATAATATTGTTTGTTCTTATATTTCGGTAAACAAGTTGTAAAAAATATGGATAATAGATGTTTCTTTGAGTTTACTATGCTTTTAAATACTGTTGACGTACTTTTTTTTCCGCGTGGTATTAATTCACGCTATTGTACGCGGTCACAAGTTTTCCTCGGAAATTTGACACAATGTGCATTTCAGACATACAAAGGCAATTCAAGAAGTTCCGCATAATTTTCTTCATACGGATTGAAATAAAATTATGATTCCGCGGAATTATGATCCCGTGGAGAAAAATACGTGTACAGTATAAAATAATTGACGCAATTGCTTATTGTTTTTGTTAGTATTCATGATCAAATTGTGCCTATGCTAAGAAAGTCAAAATAAGATTACTCTCAAGATGCTCGTCGTCTGTGGTATCTGGGAAATGTATCATAGGACTTTTGGTTATTGGTCGTGGCTTCATTGTAGTGATGGTGGTTGGAGTAGAGTTGGTTGTGGTTGCTTCTGTTGTGGTGGTTGTTATTGTGGAGCTGGTGTTAGGTTTCACTGTGGTGTTTGTAATATTTCTGGTAATGGTGGTGGTCATTGAAGTGGTGGTGATGGTTGGCGGATTTGTGGTTGTATTTGTATTGATGGCGGTGGTGTGTGGTTTTGTTGTGATGGTACTTCGTAGTTTATTAGCGATCGTCATCCTTGGGGAAGTATTAGTTGTAGTCACTAGAGTGTTTAATGATGGTTTTCTTGTTATTGGTCTTCTGTTGTTAGTGGTTGTTATTGGAGATTTGATTCTGGAGGTTGTTTTTTGAGAGATTGTGGGTGATCTGGTGGTTGTAATCGTAGTTGTGGTAGTGGCTGTTGGAGTGGTTCTGTTTTGTTTTACTGTGATGGTAGTTTTATGTCTTTTGGTGGTAATGATTGTCGGATAGGTGGTGGTTGCGGTTGTTGTGGTGGTGGTGGTGTTGTTCAGTTGGTTTGTTGTAATGGTAGTCGTTGTTGTTGTTGTAGTTTGTCTTACAGTCAGCCATACATCAACCAACTTTATGCCGATATAATTTTTTGCCATGCATGTGTATTTTCCAGTATCTTTTGGGCTAGCACTCTCAATAACAATTTCTGGCCCCTTGCGTAGAAGTTTCTAAGAGCAAATATTGACAAGTATATTTAAATTCATTACTACTAAGGACACCAGGGAAAATGAAACATCTACAAGATATCTACAATAAGAATTTGTCATTGATGAAAGATACGTTCCGATTTCGACTTACAAAAGTAAGAAGATGATTTTCATAATTGATCATGCACTCAAAAATAAGCTTTGTTCTTAAAAAGAATATTGATGCATTCAGACTTATGGATGCCTCTTACTTCTCTAAATGTGCCTTTTAAATCTGGTTAAAGAGATCAAATGTCAGTAACTATATGTATTTGCAATTTGTAACACCTTCACATTTTTACGTTTGTAATAATTTTGTATATAATTATAACTATATTCACTTACTATGTTGCAAGTGGAGCTTGGGATGTTTAAGTGCACGCATACATCTTTATTGTATCCACCTGTATCACCAACTTCAGTGTCCCGCTTTATCCACTGAGTGGTGGCATCTGGGTCATTCAAGACGCGGCATCGGAACACTACCCTCTCTCCCTCCATCACTGTGACATTCTGAGGCTCCTCTACCTCTAGTGGCCAAGGTCTTCCTTTATGTAATATCAAATGTTACTGCCGCTGGAAGTTTAGATATACTTTTGTTCAAATATTTTACGTATAGTCTGTCCCACATGACCTCATTACACATTCGAATTATAATTTTTTAAACAATTTTTCGTCAGATTTAATAAATACAACTCGAAACACATACGTTTGATTTTTTTTTACCTTACAAATTAACATTTTTTATTTTAGCCATTGTTTTTTTAGGACACGAAGAAGTTGTTGCTGTTGAGGGAATTGTACAAACATCAAAATTTGTTTCGTCATTACCCTATGAAAATCACTAATAATAATGGATCCCTTACCGAAGTAGAGGCCATTTTTGCAATGTTAAATTCCCGTAAACTTTTGAATTTTGCCGCGGTGTCCATATATTAGTTGAATTAAATTAAGGGATCACATATGATTTTGGGAAAATCCATAAATTGCACGTAATTTGAAATAGTTATATGATTGGAGATAAAATGCAAAAAGTGATGACGTTAGTATCGTCAAACCATAGGAAGGATTAATATTTTCGTCTTGGTCATGTTATTACTAACCAATTAGTGCAACAAGAAGTTAAGTTATACTTTTTTTCAGATATATTAATCGCATATTGATTTACATTGTCCCAATAACGTTACTTTTATTAAATCTCTTCTACAGGTATTTTTACTATCATTGTTCCACAAACACGCCCTCACACACACACGATATTATTTTTACTCTTTCTGACAAATTTCTTGTGAAAACAGCAAGAAAACAAACTTACGAATGATATTGACAGTATATGTGAAATTGAGACTACCCTCTGAATTATGGACCACACAGCTATATTCTCCCGTGTCTGATGTCTGTGTATCATTTAGCAGCAATGAGAATCGTCTGGTTTCTGTCTAAAAAAAGAATTCGTTGAACAATTAACCGTGGACAATTGAATTGAATAATTGTGATATGTGAACCTTTGTTTACATTTTATTGCAGTTTACGTGTATTTGTGGGTTTTTTTTTTTTTTTTTTTTGTGTATTGCACTGACACTGCAAGTGTTGTAAGTTTCTCCTGGTAACTTTCTCTGCTGCTACGGAAGATGCACACAGTTACTTTTTTCGCTTTTCGGAGTGTTTTTCAATTCATCCGTCTACACAGGTGAAAACTGAATACATTGAATCGTGACTAAGTGAACGGCTTATATATAGGGGCCTCAGATATCTAAAGACAGAATAAAAGAATATGGCGGACAAATTCCTTTTACGAATCGTGTTTAACTTGTAAAACCTCCTTTAATACATGTGGCCAACGTTGTGATATTTCTTAGCGTTGCAAAATTTGTCAGAAGTTTGTCTCAAATATATTTCATAGGTCGCTAAGTCATTGCCATGATCTCTAAGTAATCTCCTAGAGGGATGCAAATTCTCCATGGTCTCATCAAAATTTTTATTCTAGCTCAACAATCCCAATAGTAAATTGTCTCTCAAGGAACGCCCAAAGAGAGTTGTAAGATTTACTCAACGATCTCCTAAGTTTCCAAATTAGCTATAGAGTCTTTTAAAGAACGCAGATCGTTTATTATTTTGTTAAAATACATTATGATTGTACACACAAGTACTCTTTAGTTGATATTAAAAAGATGCTTGAGTTTCTGACTGATAATATCTATGTGGTTTTTGGAGACCAGGTCTTTCAAAATTCTATTGAAATTGCCATGGGTACCAATTGCGCCCCGCTATTAGCAGATCTATTTTTGTATTCATATGAAGCAGAATTTATTCAGAATCTTATGTGTGAGAAAAACAAATTTCTTGCTGTGGCCTTCAACTCGACATTTAGATATATCGACGACGTATTATCAATTGACAATAGTTATTTCCATTCATTTGTCGACACGATATATCACAGTGAACTTGAAATAAAACAAGTTGATGAAACAAGAATATCAACAGTCTCGTTTAAAGTCATCATTTCGTAAGCTCTACGGTCGATACAATGACCTTGTCAGCAAACACAATGTATCATTAAGTCAAATGCTGACTGACGTTTCCCATATTAATTGTTAAGCCATTATTTACACACAGAATTTTTTTAACAAAATAATTTTGCAAATGACCAATGACAATGTAAGTAAATTTACGACTTCCATTTTTATGTCAAAAAGCCTGGACTTTAATTTATTGTGGGGAATGGCTGTATACAGAGTTGAAAAGTAAGTTTTTATGTTATTGATTTTGGTAAAAAATTTTCCCAAAGTTCCTTGGAATTTTTAAATATCAACATCTGATTTACACCACCTTTGAATATATTTTTGCACAGTACTCCTGACGTTTCTCCTTCACTGCTGTTAATATTTTAGTGAGGAGTAAAGAAAGAGGCTTGGTAGAACATTTACTGGAACCCGCTATGTATCTTTGTTTGTAAAGATTTTTATGAAGTTTCGGAATCCAATATAAATATGGTAATTCAAATTCAATGTGGATGTTGGGAATATTAAAAATATTCAAAACTGGCAGATGATTTTGAAGAATTTCCCCTTAGAAAGGAGGAAAGCTAAAGCTAACTCACATTTAATCGTTGACTAGCATTAAACCAATCCCCGTTTTTGTACCACGTTGTTTTTGGTGTAGGATTTCCTGATGCTGGACAAGTAAGATTGATGTCACTTCCTGTTAACTGGGCAACGTTGTTCTCTCCCTTGAAGGGTCTGGACTTGGGTATCCATCTTGGAGCTGTAAAATGAATAAACATTACTTTTGTGATTCCATTAAAGTGTGTGAGGGTGTGTGTGTATGAATAATTTGTGTCTCTCGGGTTATCTATATAATCGTGCAGTTGATTATAAAATATTTACATTTCCAAATATTTTTCCTTCAGATTCTTTGCAAATTAGAGAAAGTTCATTCTCATGAACTACCGTAGGATGAGTAAGAATATTTCCATTGTGATGTGACTAAAGTAAAAAAATAATGCAAACTTTTTTTTTCAAAAATGATCGTTGAATGACAAAAAATATTTGGCAAGTCATCAGAAAAATAATTTAAATATAAGATATGAATTTAATTTTTGAGAATTCATGAGGTACATGGACTACAACGCTTCACGTCTGCATATTTATCATGAGGCGCTAACGCGCTTCATGAAATATGCCGGCGTGAAGCGTCGTAGTTCATGTCCTCATGAATTCTCAAAAATTAAATTCATCTCTTAAATAAATTTCCAAATACACTGCCATAGATATTCAAATATGAATACATTGTGATCTGATCTAAAATTTTTAGTTCCATAAGTGTCTTACCAATTACTCATTACTTACCAATGAGTTTCTTTTGACCATCCACCAGCAAAACAGGAGAAATGCTACACACCAGCAACAAACTCACGAAATGTTGAATAGGCAACATTATGATAAAAATGAAGAATTCAATTCGGTAAAATATGATGATAGCCTCTGTTACGTTATGTTCAAAATGCCCAAATAAAAAATGACCTTGGTTCCTTTATTATAAGTCAAGTTTAATGTGCCATGCAATATACTTTCTCCGGTTTTTCCTTTTGCAATCTGAAATCATGCAATTAAAAATAGCATTGAATACATCGTCATTGTCACAAAAAGGAAGATAGTTGAGGATCTCAGAGACTTTTAGGCAGGGGACAATATGTTAAGGAGCACTTTACTTAAAAAAGAATTTTTGTTTTTTTTTTATGATTTCCTGCTATAACGTTGAGCAAGGACTAATGACTAGACCTGTAAGGCATCTTTAAAGCTGAACATGATTCGTAAAAGGAATGTGTCCGCCATATTTGCTTGGTCTCTCGCTATATCTGAGGACCCATATATAAAGCCGCTCACTTAGTCACTGTTCAGTGTAATCAATCGTCACCGGTGCAGACGGACGTATGCCTATACAGCACTCGGTAGCGACAAAAAATAACTGAGTACTTCGTCTTATGCAGGAGAGTAAGATACCAAAGAAACTTACAACAGTTGCACAGGTCAGTGCTGTATACAAACAAACACAAATACACGTTACTGCAATAAAATGTATAAGAAAGGTAATGCAAGATAAACAGCACGAACACGGGTTGCCATTCCACGCCGATACCCGTGATAATAAAGCAGTCAGGTGTAACGAATGCGAAGAATATACCCCGGTGCTGATATCGTAGAAAGTAATATTGAAATGGCGTGTGCCTATTTACGAGTCGTGTTCAGCTTTATATCACGCGAAAAAGTCCTCTAGCACTATTGCAAAAGCTTTTCCTGTGGATAAAATTAATTACAAAAACTAATAATCTTATTAGTTTATGCATTATTAGACAAGTTTTTCTAAGTTTGTCTCTTTGTATTGAATTCCATATACGAAAGCCAACTGCTAACTGCCTACTGCTCACTGCATTACCAACTGCTTACTGCCAACTTCTGATTGCCTCTGCCAACTCTTTACTGCCATTGCATGCTTAAAAATGATATTGACTTGTTTTATATTCAATACGAATGCTTGGTTAAATAAGTATTACAACAATGAAAAAAGGGGCGGATCTAGAATTGTTTGTAGGGGAAAGGAGAAGGTAGAAGCTTTTCCTCTGTCAGAAAATACTGAACTTAAAATTTTTTTGATAAATAAAGAAAACTAGAAACAATTGTGACAAGAGGAGGGATTACACTATATACACACTAATATAAAGACAGAAAAAATGGTGATGGGGTGAAAATTTAACTCTCAAATTTCTTGAAGACCATTCAGAAG
The DNA here is from genome assembly GCF_033153115.1 of Saccostrea echinata. Taxonomy (NCBI): domain Eukaryota; kingdom Metazoa; phylum Mollusca; class Bivalvia; order Ostreida; family Ostreidae; genus Saccostrea; species Saccostrea echinata. The sequence goes on from NW_026889777.1 coordinate 3,727,663, forward strand.
AAAGGGGGGGGGGGCAACTAACTCTTTAAGGGTCCTGACTAACATTTGTGTATACATGTATTAGAAAAACTACGGAAAATCATTTTGACTTTTGCCTAGGGTAAAATGTCTTGATATATTTAGATATTACTTTTTAAAATACTATATGTCATATGCTACAAGACACATTACCCTATATGCAAAAGTAATTCTGATTTTTCGTAAATGTGTCTAATTTGAATCAATCGTATAATCTTATGTTACTCCAGACCCTATTCAGAGATAACTGTATTGAAACCTCTAATAATCCCTCTGAGTTACCTGTGGCAACGCACTTTGAAATTTTTTTCCAAGTGCGTTAAATTTTGTACAAAATCAACTCACTTTGAAATTTTTTTTCAAAGTGCGTTAAGAGTGTACATCAACATTTTTTTTTAGCATGGAAACACTTTGAAAAAAAAAATGTATATAAAGCAAAAATTCTGGACTTAGATTTTAGAGACAGTATTATTTTGTTATATTTCTTTCGAAAAACTGATGAATTTGATCTACCCTCATCGAGAACTAGGAGAAGACAGGTAGAAGATCCCTCAGTCCAACTCTTTATCTTTCCTATCCAAATATATTTTAATAAGATTTCTTTGAGAAAAAGTTATTAGTGAACGAGGTAAAAATTTCAGTCGAGTGAGTAATGTGGCTAATTAGGTTTATTTTTCTCACTATCAAATAAATGAGTCAACCATTGTTTCATGTATGTTCACAAACGATAGATGAATATGGTAGATTGATAGATAGATAGATAGATTAGAGAGGAAGAGAGATAGAATATTCATCGTATGGAAAAATCATAATTGCTCCCTTTTTCCTAAGAAAAATGCGATGGTTTAAATCACTTATCAATCCCTACATCTACCGAACTTATTACAGACTGAATAAAATAAAAAAAAAGAAGAAGAAACTATTATATTGTGCCATTAAACAATTATTCCTCCATTATTTCTAAAAGACCCGTTTCCTTTTCATAACATTTACGAGAACCTTTTGGAACAAGACAACCTAAAAATCTTTAAAACGTCTATATCTCATAAATGACGTCATCACCGAAAAGTTATCCAACCAGGTTCAAATAATTATTTATCATATCTAAAATTTGCAAGAATATTGACCAAGCTGTGCACATTTGTTTTCAAAGTGGTTAATATGGTCGATATTAACGCACTTTGAAAAGAATTTTTTTTTCATAGTGCGTTAACTTATAGTCCCAAATTTAGAAAAACTTTGAACAAATTTTTTTCAAAGTGTGTAATTTTTCAAAGTGTATTGTAACAGTGATCTCTTTTTCATAAACGTAGGGAGTTTCTATGAATATGATTTTGCATAAGGTAAAATACCTTGTGATTTCTGACATTATGACTTACAATTTATTAATCGTCCAAGGTTGTCCAGGACACTAATAAGACTTCACAGAATATGATACCCCCTCCCTAAATTGCTTCCCAACAGATGTAGAAAAATTGAAAGTTAGATTTCTTTTTACCTCTATATTTCTGTCGTTATACCTGGGTGCCGCCCCCCCCCCTCCCGAAATATCTTGTGGATTATTGTTTTTTTTTTCACAAAAAAAGACGATGGTTCATCGCATTATAAAACAATGGATCAGCTCTTTGTCTGAATGTCGAAACATCTCATGGGTTCATTGATAAAAGTTCTTCAATTATACAAATTTAAGTTAATCTCACTCTGCATTTCATAAGATTTAAATATTCTGACAAACTTGGAAATTTTCTTAAAATATGGCGCTAAATTCGGTAAATTGCACTAGAAGTAAGAACATCTTTGTTTGAGCCGTAGACTGTATATTCTGTAAAGCTTCAAATCCAAGTGATTATTCAAATTTCAGGAGTCATATGATTCATTGATCATGTGGCTAAATATTGCACGATTTGGCATATATTAGGGAAAAAATTATTCTTAGTTTAGAATAATTAGCATTCAAAAAAACTTAAAGGAAACATAAATATGACATTTTTGTGTTTGCCATTAAATTGAAAGCTATTTTCATGATCTATGAGATTAATATTTCCTTAATCTAAAAAACGACCATTTGTTATTGAAATGATAACAAGAGGCCCATGGGCCTTGAATCGCTCTTCTGATAAACTGTACAACCTATCACTTCTACTTGAAGCCTCGAAGTATCCTGTATATTTACATAAACCCTTGAAATTCCAATTCACACACTGAGAACCCAAGATGATTCTAAGCCAATTAGTACCTGAGAGTTGGTCATGGTGACCTACTTATCACTTGTCATTCTCTGAGGACCCATCAACTAACTTTGATGATTCTAAGCCAATTAATACCTAAAATATTTTTTAAAATTATAATCATAAAATTTTATAAGTAGGTCAAAGTGACCTACTTTTCAATTGTTTTACTCCAAGGACCCAAGATGCATCAACTGACAAAGTTTGATTATTCTAAGCCAATTAGTACCTGTAATATTTAATTAAAGCCATAAATTTTCAAAAGTAGGTCACCGTGACCTACTTTTCAGTTGCTGTACTCCAAGGACCAAAGATACATCGACTGACAAAGTTTGATGATTCTAGCCAATAAGTACCCAAAATATTTAATTACAGCCATAAATTTTCAAAAGTAGGTCACAGTGACCTACTTTTCAGTCAACCTACTCCGAGGACCAAAGATGCATCAACTGACAAATTTTGACGATTCTAAGCCAAATAATTCCTGAAAAATATTAAATGCAGCCATAAAATTTCAAAAGTAGGTCACGGTGACCTACTTTTCAGTTGTTGTACTCCGAGGACCCAAGACGCATCAACTGACAAAGTTTAATGATTCTAAGCCAATTAGTACCCGAAATATTTGATTAAAGCCATAAATTTTCAAAAGTAGGTCACGGTGACCTACTTTTTAGTCGACCTACTCCGAAGACCCATGACGCATCAACTGACAAAGTTTGATGATTCTAAGCCAATTAGTACCCGAAATATTTAATTAAAGCCATAAATTTTCAAAAGTAGGTCACGGTGACCTACTTTTTAGTCGATCTACTCTGAAGACCCAAGATGCATCAACTGACAAAGTTTGATGATTCTAAGCCAATTAGTACCCGAAATATTTAATTAACGCCATAAATTTTCAAAAGTAGGTCACTGTGACCTACTTTTTAGTCGACCTACTCCGAAGACCCAAGATGCATCAACTGACAAAGTTTGATGATTCTAAGCCAATTAGTACCTGAAATATTTAATTATAGTCATATAAATTGAAAAGTAGGTCACGGTGACCTACTTTTCAGTTGACCTTTTTTGAGGACCCAAGATGCATCAACTTACAAAGTTTTATGATCATAGGACTTAAAATGTCCAAATTATGCCTCTAAAACGCTTTGAAATCGAATGCCTGCAAAGTTCAAAAAGTAGGTCACTGTGACCTACTTTTTAATAAATATGTTTTATGGCCCCAGAGGCATCTTCTTACAAGATTTAATGATTCTAAGCCTCCCCGTATTCGAATTAATGACCTTAATTGTTTTAAAAAAGATTAGCCATAAAATTCAAAAAGTAGGTCAAGGTGACCTACTTTTTAAGTGACGTACTTTGACGACCCAAGATGCATCAACTGACAAAGTTTGATGATCATAGGCCTTAAATTGTTCAAAATATGCCTCTAAATCATTATGAAAAAGAATGGCCGCAAAATTTGAAAAGTAGGTCACCGTGACCTACTTTTGAGTCAACATGATATGAGGTCCTTAGATGCACCAACTGACAAGATTTGATGATCCTAGTCCTTATAGTAAGCAAAATATCAACATTTTAATAAAATGTAATTTTTGGTCAACTTTGAAGTGACCTTGAGACCACGCCCTTTGCCCCAGGGTAAATCCCCGTGCAAATTTTAATCTACAACATATCCTCATCCTTTTGTGTAAGTTTGGTGATAATCTGCCCAGTGGTTCTTGAGAAGAAGATTTTTTAGCAACCAGTACTTTTGTTTCTATTTTCCTAATTATCTCCCCTTGTTTAAGGGTCACAACCCCAGTTTTAGTATAAAAGGGAGCCCTTGGGCCAAGGATACCCTGTGACAAATTTGACAATAATTGGCCAAGGGGTTCTTGAGTTATGGCCCATATTCTAAAAAGTTTACGCACACCGCACAAATGGCCATAGCATTAGCTCTTTGAGCCTTTGGCTCAGAAGAGCTAAAAATATATTCACACTATTTTAATTACATGATTACATTCTTTTCGCAATCGCTGCTTTTTTGATCATGATAATTTTACTTCATTCCGTCAAAGACAACTGCTTCTTCAATAAAATGGAACTCAAAAATAATGATTATCATACTCTGTGACTGGTCATCCAAATGATTACTTTGTCAAAAATCACTCTGATTCTACAACACAAGTACTCTGAAGTTGAAATTAAGAAGATGCTAGAGTTCCAATCTGACACTATCTTTGTAATCTTTAGAGGCTGGGTCTTTTTAACAATCTATGATTCCGAGGGGCACTTATTGTTTATTAGCCGACCTGTATCTATATTTACGCGAAGCAGTGGTTCTTGAGAAGAGTTTTGAAAAATATTTTCCTATATATGCATTTCAATGTAAAATTTTGATCCTCTATTGTACCCCCACTCTACCCCAGGGGCCATGATATCAACAATTTAGAATCTACACTACCCGGGAAGAAGCAATTTAAGTTGCAGGTCCAGTGGTTCTTGGCAAGAAGAGTTTTAATTTTTTTTCCCTATATATTTCAATGTACAACATAAGCAACATACTTTTTCATAAAAAAAAGTTCAGTATTGCATATTCCACCATATTTTAAGTTGAAGTCTACAACCTGTGTTTCCTACAAATATTACCTAACCTTTGCATCAAAAATTTTCAATTATGAACAAACTCTACAGAGTGTAAATATTGATCATCTAAAACAAAATTCTCCTAAATGTTCTTGTTCTTTCTCTTCTTTCAACTATAGTCCAGCTGGAAACATCATTACTGGTGATGCAAGTATAATTCAAAATGATGACCTAAAAGCTATCATAAGTTTATGGAGATTAGATCTTTAAAATGGCGACAGAATTTCATTTCAATTAAGCATTCCGTCGAGGAGTACGCTAGACGATGGGTATATATGAGGGGATAGACCTTGACACTCTGTCAGAATGGATTAAGCGTTCGGTTCCTTGTATCAATATAGTCTTTGTTTGTAAGGCTCATTATCTGCATTTAAGAATTCGGTAATACATTAATTCCACATCTGGTAATCCAACCTATTCTCAGAATTCCCTTTCAAAAGATGAAATTCTTCGAAATCACCTTTTCAGTTTTAAATATGTTTAACATTCCAGTCATTGGAAGTGAGTATGGTTTACCGTACCTATAATGGATTCCAAAAACCTCATAAAAATCCTTATAGAAACAAGGCTATATTGCAGAGTTGAGAAATGTTCAACCAAGCCCTCACAAGATGCCCATGGGTCACAACGCATACCTGAGTCACTTTGGCCCTGCTATTTTGCATCAGATTTTTTCCCCTAAATACATGTGTTCTTCTGTATTTTTTAATTCCTTTTATGGTCCCACCCTATACACAGGGGCCGTGATTTGAACAACAAGAGGCTCAAGGGCCTTAACGGTCACCTGAGTACAATACAACAATTTAGAGGATCCATAAACTGATAAATGAAGCTTTGTTGCCCAAAAGCAAGAAAAATAGTATGATTAGCATCAACAAAATAATTGGTCTAGTATCTATCTGTCTCCCATTTATCACTTTTACCATGCAGACTATTAACAAAATGTTTATTTTTCAACCCCATATTATTACTTCTCACACTGGCCTCTATGGCCTTTGAAGAACATTTAAAAAGATAAGTTATTTTTGTTTCATTTTTATTCATTTATTATTTCCAAGTCATTAAAACTATGAAAGTACTTTTTCTATTCTACAATAAATATTTTTGCATAATTCTCTAATTCTATTAACCTTTCAAATACATTATTTACATTGATTAATTATCAAAGGTGAATGGCAAAGGGGAATAACTTTGCTCAGCAGATTACAAGTTAATGGTCCAGGTGTTCAAAATTCTGGTAAAAATACCCTTGCATATTAAAACTTTCACTCTGTTTGCCTCAAAAATGCCCAGAAGCATAGAAGATTTTCAAAGAAATGCATTTTCACTATATTATTAAATAAATAAAGCCCCATCCTTACACCAGAACATCTGACCCATTGGCCGTGAATTCACAATTCTGGAAGAAGCACCCTTGCTCATCATAACTATACACTTGTTTCTTTGCTTTATAACTAGTAGTAGAAAAAATATTTTGAAAGAAGTTATGCATTTTCACTATATAATCAATAGAGACCCCCCCCTTTTCTCACCAGAACCCCTGACCCAGGGGCCATGAATTTCACAATTATGGAAGAGGCATTCTTCCTTATCATAACCATGCACTTCCTTTGTTTGAAAAATACCCAGGAGTAGAGAAGAAGATTTTGAAAGAATTTATGCAATTTCCCTATATTATCAATAGAGCCCTGTCCTAATGCTAGAACCCCTGACCCAGGGGCCATGAAATTCATAATTTCTGAGGAGGCAGCCATGCTCATCATAAGTATGTACTTAGTTTATTTAATATCCTGGAGCAGAGAAGAAGATTTTCAAAGAATTAATGCATTTTCAATATATATATATATATATATATATATATATATATATATATATATATATATATATATATATATATATATATATATATATATATATATATATATCAATAGAGCCCCTCCCTGACACCAGAACCCCTGACCCTTGGGTCATGAAATTCACAATTATGGAAGAGGAAATAATGCTCTTCAGAACTATGCAGTAAGTTAGTTTATTTTTTATATCCAGGAGCAGAAAAGAAAGTTTTCAAAGAATTAATGCAATTTTACTATATAATCAATAGAGCCCCGCCCTAACACCTGAACCCCTTACCCAGGGGCCATGAAATTCACAATTTTGGAAGAGGCACTCTTGCTCATCATAACTATGTACTTAGTTACTTTATTTAATACCCAGGGGCAGAGAAGAAGATTTTCAAAAATGCATTTTCACTATATAATAAATAGAGCCCTGCCCTAACACCTGAACTCCTGACCCTGGGGCCATGAAATTCATAATTTTAGAAGAGGCACTCTTGCTCAACATAACTATGTACTTAGTTACTTTATTTAATACCCAGGGGCAGAGAAGATTTTCAAAGAATTAATGCATTTTAACTATATGATCAATATAGCCCCACCCTACATGTAATACCTGAACCCCTGGGGCCATGAAATTCACAATTTTGGAAGAGGCACTCTTGCTCATCATAACTATGTACTACATGTAAGTTAGTTTATTTAATACCCAGGAGCAGAGAAGATTTTCATGCCAACAGTTTGACTGCTTGATGTCCAGGAGTAAAGAAGATTTTTAAAGATTGCATTAATTTTTGAGGTTTTAGCCCCACCCCTCAGGCCCCAAGGGGGCAGGGGCCATGAAATTCTTAATTTTTGTTCCCCTTCACCCATAGATGCTATATGTCAAATTTGGTTCAAATTAGTTAAGCTGTTTCAGAGAAGAAGCTAAAAATGGTCAAATGTTAACACACAACGCACGACAACAGACGAAAACAGATAGCAATAGGTCACCTGAGTGATTCAGATGACCTAAAAATGGATGAACACTACCAAAGGATGCTTCTACATTTAAAATTAGTATGATTTATCCATGACGGGGCTTAAGGGTATTTCCCTGTATAATCCCTATTGTGGCTCCACCCGACCATCGGGGGAAATGATTTGAACAATTTTGAATCTACTTATCTCAGGATGCTTCCATATAAGTTTCAGCTTTTCTGGTCCAGTGGTTCTTGAGAAGAAGATTTTTCCTATGTATATCAATATAACACTTTGATTCACTATTGTGGCCCCACCTACCCCTGGGAATGGCCGTTGGAATGGGGCTTGGCCCTTTATTTGAAATAATCTCCTTTACCCAAATTTAATTATGATCTTGTAAATTCTTGGAGTCAGACATTTGATAAAGACAAAGGAAAAGCTGTGATGTCAAATTGCTGTCAAGTTGAGCAATCTATTTGCTTGTTGCTCTCAAAAAGGCACAATATGAATTGCCAAGTATTAAATTTCATCTTCAACCAAAAACACAGAATTTTAGTATAAATTTCAAAATAAAGGCTTATTGGCATGAAGAGGTTTATCTCAGATGTCCTATAATGTTTTTGTCAGAATTCTACATGGTTAAGTCTACTATTTGATCCTTTGTTGTCGAACTTAGGATCACATAATCATATAATATATCATATAATCCAGCATTTACCAGCCTTCCACAACTAAACAGATTAGAAAACAACTATTCAGGGTACTTATAAATGGATACTTTATTGACTAAAAATGTAAACTACAAACAAAACTTAAAGGACTTAAATTGATGATCTCATTTTTGAACTATACATTGACTACAGTGTAATATATTCAACATGAATACTGAACAACAATGCCATACTATAAATTCTTTTGACCCAATACAGATTATTGAAATGAGTATATGCATGTTAATATCAATAGTTTGTAAAATATTATAAGGAAACACCGGACTTCTGAACTACTCAAACAACATCTGACCAGTACGTTTTCTTCATTTTTACATATTTCCTTTACATGTTGATATACTTACGGACAAATGACCCTCTGCTATGGGAGAGAACTCAAACAAGGAAAGAAATTATGTTTCCTTTAAAGTTTTCATCTTCAATATAATTTGTCTCAAATTTTGTGCCCCACATGGTATACCAAACTTGCATATATTGCATTTGTATTTTGTTTAAAACATTCAATTATTACAGTAAAATTGCCTTTAGTGAAAATAGGTAATTTTCCCTTAAAAATTAAAAAACCCTATTAACTTAAATGTAATTTGTATATAAAACACTATTCTTCTTATAGCCATTGAAAGTAAATTCTTTGATTCACATCTACGAGAATAATTTTTTTTTTCTCCCTAGAATACAAGTAGTATAAAATGTTCAAACAATTTTGAAATTATCATTACTGATAGTTTTAAGAAATGGCATATGCACACAATATGCCTAATAAACCATTGTAAACTTTTCAATACCTTGAACATGTTGAATGGTAAAAATGCAAGTTGGAATCTGAGATTGCTTTATGGTTTTGTGATACACATGCAGAATATACCTAGTCTGGCCTACTTTTCCCTGTAAAGATTACAAATTTAAACAATGTACTCGTAGATGTAAAAGATATCCTTCTAAAGGATCAAATCTCATCACCTCTGATGAGTATATCTACAATATATTGAGTATACTTACATGTACTATGTCAAAATGAGGCTAATATTCAGAATATTCACAAAATAATTACAAAAAGAGACATGCATCAAATAAATACATTTCAAGAGACAAACTTAATGTGATTTTTATTATAAATGGTTCCTGATTTTGTGAACTGTATGGGACTTAAGACTTAACAGGATATTATTTTAGTTTCCTTGACATCTTTTTGAATACAGGTACATCATACGTTTTTTTAATAAATAGTTACATCATACATTGACTTTGTGAGAAATTTAAGAAAAGAAATTTTTCCTATGCATTATATGAAATTCTTGGTAAAAAAATCAGTGGGGAAAAAAACCCAATAGACTAGTTCTTTTAATTGAAAGATCTTACTTCATCATGTATTAGGATCCAAAATGAATCTAAAGGATTTTGATATTCAAACAATTAAAGTATGTTTCTTTACTTAATGAAGATATCATTTGTTCTTCAAGAGGTTTAAATAATTACATTAATTGGGTGATTCTGAGAGAAGGATAATTCAAAATGGACAATAAATACACTCACTGGAGTATGAAAAAGATACTCAAATTTAAAGCATTTACCTGCATGTAAATGACACAACAGCACCATTAAAGTAACTGGTCAAATATATAAAACACATACACAGATTGTTGGTAAATGTACGATAAGTGACTTATGAATTAAAAAAAAAAAAGAAGTTTTTAACATTAGTTAATAAAATTCAAATAAAGTAGATAGGTGACTGTCCTTCCAGCAAGGGCAGAAAATATATATACAATATTAAGAATTAACATCCATACATTTTGAGGGATGCTATAAAATGTAAAGAAACAATTACTATTGTACTAACATAATTAATACAGAAATGTCTCGAGACAAGAAACTTACAATATCAAACCATATTGCACACTGACCAGAATGTACACATAACATGCACCAAGTGAAATATACAATAAAAGACAAAAATATCAACAATGAACTTTTCATAAACACATATCAATACTAAATATGACTATCATTTATGATGTGTTACATATATGTAATTACACATACACATGTCAGTTGAAAAACTGTTTCGTTGTGGCAGTGTTCATACTATATTAACATTTTTAAAGTTTCTTATTAATGTTTGTGTTCACAAAGAAACTTTCATTGCAGTTTCATAGGATGTAGTCACCAAAATGGTATTTACTTCAAGATTTAATGCTGCCCTCTCATTTCAGTGTCATCACTGTTCAGCTGTGTGAATATACCATTTCACAATTGCTATCTTGTACGTAGCAAATGGCAACCATTTAAAATGTAATTAAAAATTTTGTCATTGTCCTCAAAATGCATTGCAACATATAAAACGAGGACGAGGGCTCAATGTCTGTTCACACTGATGTGTGTTTGTACCCATTTCGGTCCTCAATACGATTACAACAGAGTGCCACCACAATCGCCACCAGCCCTACAAGGAGGACACCACCTGCCACCAGACCCACAATAATGTAAATCGTCCATGCACTCATTCCCTCTTCCTCCTCAGAATGCTGTTGTGTCCCTGCTGGGAAATCCTGAAATGTATCCCTATTAATGGGGAGTCTGTCGTTGTCAGGATTTCCAGAATTTACGAAAATATTGTCTTCCTCTGATGGTGGAGTTGTGGACGGGAAACGGAAATCTGGCACAATAACACCTAGTTGAAAAAAAGGAGGGAAAAGTTCAAGTAAATATTTGTTGTGGAGAGAGATTTACCGATAAATAAAGCATTATTATACTTGTAGTAAAATCATTTTTGTTTCAAACCAAAAAGGAAATGAGAAATACAAATTGTAATAGTGTATTACATCTTTTTTTTGACATGATTTTTTAAAAAAAATAATCCCTACATGCAGTTAAGATTTGTGCATATAGTCATCTTTCCATTATAAAATAATATTTTATGAACAAAATTGGTGAAAGTACTGTTTGAAAGGGATGGTATTTAACAGTCAGAACAGCATGATTTGAATCGAACTTCTTTAACTTCTCCTTGGGGCACTCTTGAAATTCTTGAAATCCAAGTAATCTGGCTTTCATAGATAAAACCTAGCTTACAGCCATATTTCAATGGCCACTCATTGATTCTCATTTGACTATGGAGATAATAGATCCCAGAGCAGTAGAAAGAATAGCCTCACCTTGGTTGTTGTTATAGATGTCAGGATTGTTGAAATCTGGGAAGTTGCCAATATCTCTGTTATCTTCCATTCGGTCCTCCTTGTTCGTGCGATCTAGCTCCTCCTTGCGTTTTTTTTCCCGCTGTTGCTGCTTTCGTTCTCGCTCCCTCTGGCGTTCCTTCTTTTTCTTCTTCTTGTTTTTCTTCTTCTTCTTTTTGTTCTTCTTCTTCTTTTTTTTCTTCTTCTTCTCCTTTTCCATATCATTTCCACTTCCTCCTTGTAGAAAAGATAAAACATGTCTACTCAGACACTGGTTTCCAAACATGTTAGCAAAAAAAAAAAATCAAAGTACTGAAAGTACTGATGGAAGTTGTTTTTAATGACGGATTCATTAAATTCAATTTATGTAACCTTGCCCACTTTTCAAATTATGTACAACATTAATGCTCCATAATTTGGTATGTGAGAAGCAAATGACTAAGAGTTACTCAGACACTGGTTTCTGAACACATTAGAAAAAAAAACCATTAAACACTGTCACCTAAGCTTAACTAACTTGGAAACTACTGAAAATAAAGACACTGTAGTACTATAAATTCCTTTTTATTTGCCAAAACATTATCTTCTGATCACAGAAATTTCCTTCTCAGGTATATTTGTGTTCTTAAAGATAATATACCTAAAAGTACATGTATATCATGGTATACAATGAAAAAAGGTAGATCAGACATGAAATGTATATGGGCTTATATTGCAGAAGAGTTTGATAATTTCAAGGAAGGGTAAAACCATAAAAGAAATACTTTTTTTTTAATTTTGGCAAATTAATCTGAAAATATCAGGTACACGTGTTCAAATGACATGTATTTCTGAAAGTTTGAAAAATATTTATTGAATACTTTCTTTGATATTTAATCTCCAGAAAAAGAACATAAAAGGTTTAGCATTATCAAAGTGAATAACACATTACCCTCCAGGTCCTCATCATCTGTGGTATCTGGTAGGTATGGGAATTGTATCAGAGTATTTACAGTTGTTGGTCGTGGTGTCGTTGTTGTTGTGGTAGTTGTTGGTCTTCTGGTGGTGGTGGTTGTTGTTGGAGTGGTGGTTGTGGTGGTTGTTGTTGTGGTGGTGGTGGTGGTTGGTGGTTTTGTTGTGGTGGTAGTAGTGGTTGTTGTGGTGGTCTGTCTTACTGTTAACCAGACATCAACTGACTTTATTCCAATATAATTTCCTACCATACAAGTGTATTTTCCTGCATCTTCTGGACTAGCATTTTCAATAACGATTTCTGGTCCATTGCTTGGAAGAAACTGAAAGCACACATAACAATTACAGCAAAATTGAACCCCAAAAATAGGATACATGTACAATATATAGGAAATATAGATATCATTGACAATGAGATGGTGTCCATCTCAAAGGGCCCCACTTTTAGTAAGGGACATTATAGGGGTGCAACGATACACTAACCTCACCATACGATACGTGTCACGGTATTCAGTTCACGATACGATATGTATCACAATACATGACAAGGTTAAAAAGTCTTTCAAGTTTGTCGTCATATCTTTTTAAAACTTGACAGGGATATATAAAATGTTCATATTTTTTAATAATAATTAAGGTACTCTGATCCTCAGCCAGGAAGGATAACTCTTCAATTTATAATTTAATTCAAAAAGTCTCAAAATGAAGCTTGAAAATCAAATCTTTTCATGCAACAATTTTCATTTTATACCTCTCAATGTGCTTCAAGGTTCTTCGAAGTTCTCAGAAAGGTCTTATAAAATGTCGAAATTTTTACCCCATAAAAGTATTTTAAAATTACATACTTAAAGAAATTGAGGTTCATTTTAGTCTAACCATAGATACCAATGTTTATTTACATGATATGAAATTAGAAGTGATTTATGGTGTTTTGCAATGATAGGAAAATCTTAATACACTATGCATTGTAAAATGATCAAAGTAAATAGAAGAAATTAAAGTACCTTATATGTATGAACATTGTGCAATTTCTTCAAAAGCCTGGATACCTATGATTTTTATTTCTAAAATGTGTTTGTTGATCAAATTTAAATTGGAAAATGCATAGTAGGTGTTTTTATTCGCATTTCGTGAAAATTTATTTGAGATTTACTAATTTTCCCTATATAATATGATAAACTTTAAAGATTAAATTTGAAGAATTATCGTGGGTAAAAACACGTTACTTTGAGAATTCAGAGACGTTTTTGTGAGCATTTTCAATTACTCAATGCCTGATTTTCAGAACCTGAGGATCGGAGTACCTTAAAATAACATTTTGTTAACTTAAATTGGATTGTTAGGTAGATCTTTTGAGTTGTGACAACATTCTAAACCAATGATGAACATTTACAGGGAACTACGGGGACCTTTCCTAATAACCTCTCTTTTAAAATGGAATGAAAAAGGAAGACATTCATTCTTTTATTCCTTTTATTTACGTAAAAAACCAGTTGTCATATTTCTCGTGTTAATATGTTTTAGTCAACAAAACAGCGAATTTTCATCGAAATACACCCGTGATGGAATATCATGTATAGTATTACCAAAGAATACGTTAAGATCTAAAGGGTTTATCATTTGTCTTAACATCCATAACCTATAATCACATTAAGTCCTTCTCTGTGTTAAATATGAGGTCTGTACGATGCTGGAGATAAGTTTAACTGCCGTAAATGCGTTATTGGCGACCTCACGTTTTGCGCGGAAGCCATTTTGAAATAGTAAAGAAAGAGATAAAACGGACAAAATGGATAATTCTGGACCGATTGAACCGAACCGCGATATCAGTTTAGCATATCGTGAATTGAACCGTGGAAAAATATACCGCGATATACCGTCAAACGGTTTATTGTTGCACCCTTAGGACATTACATGTAGGTTGGTTGGTTGGTTGTTTCACCCCCCCCCCCCCCCCCCACACCCACCCCCTCAACAATTTTTTAGATGGAACTCTTTGGTTGGAGTATGATCCAGATTGGACAATTGGACAAAGGGGAGAGAAAATATGCTCAAAATAAGGATTTTAAACAGAGTTATGCTTTGACCTTGACCTCAGACTTACAGTGGCTGCAACGTTATTGTTGACAACTTACACAAACGATCACGTTACACGAACGATTCCGCACGATTAACGCACGATAAAATCTGTTGCACGAACGATCCTTCACGCACACGATTCTACACGTTACACGATCTTACACGATTGCTAACGCAAACGCACGATTCTTCACGCAAAATAGTTCAAATTCTTTAGGAATGGATATTTTCAAAACGAAAGAAGGCTTTATACTTATTTTAGATTTCAAATAATTATTGATATCTTGAAAAATGAAAAAAAGAAAAAAAAAAAGAAATGGATTTTTCTGGAACTAAATACATGTAAGACTTATTAATTATTTTAGATTACAAATAATTATTTACGTAATTCTCCGACTTGAGAAAACTGATTTTTCCCCTTCTATCAGAAGATGTACATGAAGATGGACCGTGAGTTTTGATTGAATTGGATTTCATACTATGCGGAAAGGGATAAGTTTGAAAAAAACTAGAAATATGTCCATAGGACATGAATGCCCCGCCAAGGGTATATTAGTAATGCAAGATTTTAACACAAATTGAGAAAAGTGAGGTCAAGGTCAAAGGAAAGGTCTAGGTGAAAAAATATTGATGCAGTTGAATAGCTTACATCAGTATGTATCAGCATATGAAGTTTGACACTAATTTAAGAAAAGTGAGGTCAAGTTCAAAGGAAAGGTCAAGGTAAAAAAATGTTGATGCAGTTGAAAAGGTTACATCAGTATGTATTAGCATATGAAGTTTGATAAAAATATTGTGAATGGTTTCTTTAAAACTGAGCTAAACACTAATTTAAGAAAAGTGAGGTCAAGGTCAAAAGAAAGGTCAAGGTCAAAAAATATTGATGCAGTTGAATAGTTCTCATCAGTATGTATCAGCATATGAGGTTTGACACTGATTTAAGAAAAGTGAGGTCAAGGTCAAAGGAAAGGTCAAAGTCAAAAAATGTTGTTGCAGTTGAATAGCTCTCATCAGTATGTATCAGCATATGAAGTTTGATAACACTATCTTGAATGGTATCTTTAAAACTGAGCTAAAACTTATTTCAGAAAAGTGAGGTCAAGGTCAAAGGAAAGGTCAAGGTCAAAAATATTGATGCAGTTGAATAGCTCTCATCATTATGTATCAGCATATGAAGTTTGTTAAAAATATCTTGAATGCTTTCATTAAAACTGGGCTAAACACTAATTTAAGACAAGAGGCCCAAGGGCCTTAACGGTCACCTGAGTATGATACAACAATTTCAAAGATGCATAGAGTATAAAATGAACTGAAAGGTGAAGCTTTGTTGCCCAAAAGCAAGAAAAATAGGGTGATCATGATCAACAAAATAATTGGTCTTAATATTCATTAACAGTTCATAAATTAGGTTCTAATCTATTCCCCATTTATCACTATCACTATACAGTATATTAACAAATTATCAATGCTTCTGTACTATTTTAATCCTTTGTTGAAATCTCTTACATTGGCATCTCTTGGTCTTTGATGAATATTTAATAAGACAAGTTATTTTTGTCTCATTTTTATTTATCTACTACTTACAAGTCTATCTGATCATTAAAACTATGAAAGTACTTTTTGTATTAATACAATAAAAGTTTTTGCATAATTCTCTTGTTCTATTTACCTTTCAAGTACATTATTTACAGTGATAAATTATCAAAAGTAAATGGCAAAGGGGAATAACTCCTCTCAGTAGAATACAAACTAATAAAGCCCTGGCCAGGACCAGAACACTTGACCAAATGGTCCAGATGTTCAAAAATCTGGTAAAAATTCCCTTCCTTATAAAAACTTTTACTCTGTTTGCCTCAGATATGCCCAGGTGCGGAGAAGATTTTTAAATAAATAATGCATTTTTACTACAGATTCCACTATATTATCAATAGAGCCCCCCCCCCCCCCAATCCCCCACCCCCAAAACACCAGAGCTTCTGACCCTGGGACCATATGTTTGCTCATCATCACTTTGTTTATCTGCTTAACACTAAGGAGCAAACAGGATTATTTAATAGAATTAATGCATTTTCACTAAATTATCAAGAGCTCCACCCTCACACCAGCACATCTGACCCAGGGGTCATGAAATTCACTACTCTGGAAGAAGCACACTTGCTCATCATAACTATACACTTAGCTTCTTTGCTTTTTTAACCAGAAGAAGAAAAGAATATTTTCAAAGAAATTTTGCTTTTTCACTTTATAATCAATAGAAGCCCCCCCCCCCCCCCCCCCCCCCCCCCACCAGAACCCTTTAAACCTGGGGTCATAAAATTCACAATTTTGGAAGAGGCATCCTTGTGTATCATAACAATGTACTTTAGTCTGTTTAAGCAATACCCAGGGGCAGAGAAGAAGATTTTCAAAGAAATAATTCACCTTCACTATAGGATCTATATAGCCCCGCCCTAACACCAGAACTCCTGTCCCCGGGGCCATGAATTTCACAATTTTGGAAGAGGCATCCTTGCTCATCATAACTATGTACTTAGTTACTGAATTTAATACCCAGGAGCAGAGAAGAAGATTTTCAAAGGATTAATGCATTTTCACTATATGATCAATAGAGTCCCGCCCTAACACCAGAACCCCTGACCCACGGGCCATGAAATTCACAATTTTGAAAGAGGCACTCTTGCTAATCCTAACTATGTAATTAGTTAGTTTATTTAATATCCAGGAGCAGAGAAGAAGATTTTCAATGAATTAATGCATTTTCACTATATAATCAATAGAGCCCCACCCTAACACCAGAACCCCTGCCCCTGGGGCCATGAATTTCACAATTTTGAAAGAGGTACTCTTACTCATCATTACTATATACTTAGTTAGTTTATTTAATACCCAGGAGCAGAGAAGAAGATTTCCAAAGAACTAATGCATTTTCACTATATAATCAATAGAGCCCCGCCCTAACACCAGAACCCCTGCCCCTGGGGCCATGAATTTCACAATTTTGGAAGAGTCACTCTTACTCATCATAACTATATACTTAGTTAGTTTATTTAATACCCAGGAGCAGAGAAGAAGATTTTCAAAGAAATAATGCACTTTCACTATGTGATCTATATAGCCCCGCCCTAGCACCAGAACCCCTGACCCTGGGGCCATGAATTTCACAATTTTGGTAGAGGACTCAATGCTTATTACAATGATGCCAACAGTTTGACTGCTTGATGTCCAGGAGTAAAGAAGAAGATTTTTAAAGATTGCATTAATTTTGGTGGTTTTAGCCCCACCCCTCAGGCCCCAGAGGGGCAGGGACCATGAAATTCACAATTTTTGTTCCCCTTCACCCATAGATGCTATATGCCAAATTTAGTTGAAATTGGTTGAGCGGTTTCAGAGAAGAAGCTAAACATGTTCAAATGTTAACGCACATCGCACGACGCACGTCGCACGCCGACGGACAAAAACGGATAGCAATAGGTCACCTGAGTGACTCAGGTGACCTAAAAAGTGAGGTCAAGGTCAAAAGAAAGGTCAAGGTCAAAAAACGTTGATGCAGTTGAATAGCTTACATCAGTATGTATCAACAAATGAAGTTTGATTACATTATCTTGAATGGTATCTTTAAAACTGAGCTAAACACTAATTTAAGAAAAGTGAGGTCAAGGTCAAAAGAAACGTCAAGGTCAAAAAATGTTGATGCAGTTGAATAGCTTACATCAGTATGCATCAACATATGAAGTTTGATTACACTACCTTGAATGGTATCTTTAAAACTGAGCTAAACACTAATTTAAGAAAAGTGAGGTCAAGGTCAAAGGAAAGGTCAAGGTCAAAAAATGTTGATGCAGTTGCATAGCTCTCATCAATATCTATCAGCATATGAAGTTTGATAAAAATATCTTGAATGGTATCTTTGAAACTGAGCTTTGAACAGAGCTAAACGCAAAGTGTGACGGAAGGACAGACGGAAGGACGGAAGGACAGAAGGACGGAAGGACGGAAGACGGACATGACAAACACTATATGCCCCGGCCATATTCATGGCGGGGCATAAAAATGGCATGAAAATGAATTATAAGTTATGTCCATGTTTCCATTTCTGAATCTCTAAAATAACAATTATTTTACAAATCATTTATTTGCAGAAATTAAAAAAATAATTAAAGTAAGCTCCAAAGATAAACACTGATAAACGAAACCCCGACAATCATGTCGTGTACATGTACATTTGCCAATTAAATATTTATGTAAGCATTGAGAATTGTTTATTTATTTATTTGTAAAACTATCTATTTTTGATCTTTTGATTTTAAAAATATCTTGACCATAATTAGCAGTAAACATAATTAACATCAGAGAAAAAATCCTTACACATCTAAGTAAGGTTTATCACAAAAAATCAAGCTATTTGACGAGAACACAATATTGTACGACCTAATATATTGCTTAGTTCCAAGCGATAATTAGCTCATTCTGCTTTTAATTATGTAAATCGCGCTTCATTTGTTTTATTTGGATTAAAAAAAACAAACAAGCGAAATGCTTGTATAACAAATAACATTCCGATAAAAACTTACAAAACGAAATTTACACGTTTCTTAACGCACGATCACGCACGATTAAAACCGCAAACGATTGAGTCTGATACACGCACGATCTCGCACGTTACACGAACGATCACGCACGTTACACGAACGATTCTACACGATTGGTTTGTCAACAATAACGTTGCAGCCACTGTACACCTTTACCCATAAACTAGTTGGGTGAAGCAAGATCTAGATTGAGCCAAAGAAAGAGAAAACATAACATTCTCCAGACAAGGATTTTAGACATTGTCGCAAACCACGGCCAAAATGTAAGATCCACTCCCATCTGGCCATGGTTGAATGAGAAGAGAATATTTTGCAGCTCATTTAAATATTGACCAATGCAAGTAAAGCATAGTCGGATGATGAACTTTGATGCGACCTTTCAATACCCAATCACAGTTAATACAAAACATTTCTTGTATACTGCTAATGTCAGTTGTTGATTTCAATTGCGATGGAAACAAATATTGTCATTGGCTGAACATGATGTCACAACATAGAGGCATAAATATTCAAGATTACGACAATTTTTGTGATCAAGCAGCCACGGGTAGGAGAGAGCTACGTATGCGGACTCCGGACCTTGGCTTGAGATGATATTTTTTTACTTTGACCTTTAATCCAGGAATTTGTTCAAAGTCACTGCACACACTTTACTCTTGAGCACTCTATAGGTAAAGTTTGATTTTTTTTTTTAACCCTGACCTTTGATCTTCAAATTAATTCAAGGTCACTGGACACCCTTTATCCACAGACACTCTCTGATTCATGTTTCAGCCTGATTGGGCGAGGAGAGAGAAAATATATTCCTGAAAAGTGATTTTGGACAGACAGAGACACTGATCAGGTGCTTGCTGAGCGGAGCCACTAAGAAAATATTTAAAACACAGTAAAGTCAAGCAGTGAATAACCAATAGAAGGTAAAGTCAACTTTGACAGTCACAGGACTGATCATAATCATAAAAGATCTTGTACAGGACAGCTCTAAACAAGCATAAATGTATATAAAAGCTAATGAATGTTCAACAAGTACCAAGATTAATATTTTCTATAATACTCATGGCCATGATCTGCAATTTATATGTCACACACCAGTAAAAATTCTGTGTGTTATCATAATTATTTTCATTTCACTGCATTGTGAGGTTGGAATGGTTTAGTAGACACATACATCTTTATTGGATCCACCTGAATCACCAACTTCAGTGTCCCGCTTTATCCACTGAGTGGTGGCATCTGGGTCATTCAAGGCACGGCACCGGAACACCACCCTCTCTCCCTCCATTACTGTGGCATTTCGTGGCTCCTCCAACTCTAGTGGCCACGAGGTTCCTGAATGTTAAATCAATATACAGTAAAACATGCTTATAGCGAACACGCATATAAAGAATTAATGCTTATAGTGAAGTGATTTTCAATCCCTGTGGTTTTAAAAAGTATTGTGAACTTAACTGACATAACCAATTACGTTGATAAAGAAGCAAAATTGTTCGTCCCAGGCACTTCACTATGAGTGTGTTTTGCTCTAGTACTGAGCTATTAAAAATTAGATAAATACCACAGTATTTTTTTTTTGCCTTGTTTCTCAAGAGATTAAGAATAGGTCCATTCCCTGAAAGTAAAGGAGCTGACGGAGGCCCCTAAGGGGACAAGGCCCATTGCTTTTAAGGAATGAAAAGGTACACTGAAGGAGGATATTAACCTACAAATTTGGTACACCTATTTTAACAATAAATCTAAATAATTTGCATTTAAGAATTCAAATACTGGGCATATCATGATATACTTCAAAATAGTTTTTGAATTTAAAACTGCAAAAATGGGGTCATGGAGCACATCAAAATTTAGTCATTTGCAAACAATACACTAATTAATGTCTCCAATCAAATCACTATAATCGTCATTAAAAAGGTATAATAGTTGACGTTGCAGGATGTCACATAACACAAGTCAAGATAAAACAAGAGGCCCATGGGCCACATCGTTCACCTGAGTAACTTTGGCCATGCTGTTCTTTACCAGATTTCCCCCCTTGTAATACCTATTGTGGCCCTGCCCTAACCTGGGGGTCATGATTTGAACAATTTAGAATCTACACTACCCCAGGATGCTTCCACATAAGTTTCAGCTTTTCTGGTCCAGTGATTCCTGAGAAGAAGATTTTTAAAGACTTTTCCTATATATTTCAATGTAAAACTTGGATTCCCTATTGTGGCCCCGCCCTACCCCGGGGGTCCTGATTTGAACAATTTAGAATCTACTCTACCCCAGGATGCTTCCACATAAGTTTCAGCTTTTCTGGTCCAGTGGTTCTTGAGAAGAAGATTTTTAAAGATTTTTCTTATATATTTCAAAGTAAAACTTGGATTCCCTATTGTGGTCCCGCCCTATCCTGGGGGTCCTGATTTGAACAATTTAGAATCTACACTATCCCAGGATGCATCCACATAAGTTTTAGTTTTTTTGGCCCAGTGGTTCTTGAGAAGAAGATTTTTTAATGACCCCACCCTATTTTTGTCTTTTCTTGATTATCTCCCCTTATAAAGGGACTTGGCCCTTTATGTTAACAATTTAAATGTCCCTTCACCCAAGAATACTTTGTACCAATGGTTCTTGAGAAGAAGTTGAAAATGTGAAAAGTTTACAGACGGATGGACGGACAGACGGATGGACGACGGACAACGGATGATCAGAAAAGCTCACTTGAGCTTTCAGCTCAGGTGAGCTAAAAAAAACCTACAAAACAAACTCTAAAATGCTAGAGGAAGAAAGAAATAAGTCAAAAGTGAAACATGCATTTTTATATGATGCAGACAATTTTTGAGTGGTAGATATACAGCACTGGACGACGAATGTCTGCGAGGAAACAGATTATGTCAAGAGTTAGTAAGGTCAAGGACAGTGTTTGGTGCTTCACTGTTGCAAAACATGTGAAAGCAGAGTTACGCAGTAAAAAAAAATTGAAAACACTAACGAACAAACTAAATCTACCTGAACAATTGTTTTCAACCCAGTTTCAAGTGGTACATAAACTTTTTTAGTGAGTGGGTAAGGTACCACCGTGAAAAGTGGCAGGTGAGCCTTCAGGCCTGGTTTTTATTTCCCTCTCTAGATCTATCGGGATATATTCTCCAATAATACCTCCAATGCTGGAATTATTTCTCTAATATTTCAATGTCTTTTTCATGATAATATTTTGATTTGTTATACCCCTACTAAACAGTCCCTTTATAATTTCTTACTGTAAAACAGTCCAACAGTTCAACTGTTTTCCCTAACTGTCGGTCCAGGAACTGTTAAAATAGACTGTTAAAAAAGACTGTTGCCTGCTGATGTCAAATGGCGCTAAATTGAGTTATCTTTTCCTCATTCGGCAAACTCTGGCTGATTCGGGTAACGGTGAGTTAAATGTAATCAGCCATGGAGTGCAGAGTAGTTTAAACCTGTTGTTAAGATAAACAGAAATGGCTGATCTTTGTTTTGCTGCGGCGAACGAGGATGAAATTCAGGCGATACTTGAAAGTAGGGACAGTAAAAATATGAAAAATGTTTATTAATAAAATACACGTAAAGTCTCTCTCTCTCCCAAAACAGTTTTATTTTCTGTTAAATTTATGAATTCGATTGAGTAGGAGTATATCAAAACAGTTGTTGACAGGAATCTCGGGAAACAGTCAATCTGTTGGACCAGAGTGAGAGCTGTTGCCTGTGGCCTACGGCCTTGGGCAACAGCCTGCACTTCGGTCCAACAGATGGACTGTTTCCGTCTACCCCAGTCAACAACTGTATATTGTTGTCTGCACTGGAAAATTTTAAATTAGTACCTTATACAAATACATGTATTAACTTACGTATAACATCGACAATGAAGGTGAATTCTATGCTGCCCTCGGAATTTTGGACCACACATTTGTACTTCCCACTGTCTGATGTCTGTACATCATTAAGACTCAGGGCAAAGTGTCTGGCCTTTGTCTGCAATGATATTGAACAAAACAGTAAGCACAGTAATCTATACAGTACAGTGTATAACAGATATTAAAAAAAATGAAAACACAATGCTAAGATTAAAAATTTATATGCTACTGCATGTCATTTTATGTAATAATGCAAGTAAAAAATAAATCAACAAACCAAGGAATCTTTATTTTTATAAAATTGTAAACTAAGGATCTCCCTGTCAAGTAAAATATCCAAGTTGGCAAGAGAACCTTACTAAATACCAAACAACTGAAATTACTGAATAGAACCATGCATACACGAAACCAAAAATGAAATCTTTCTAAATTATTTCAATTTTTTCTTATTTAATTTTACAATGAGTAATACAATGAAAAATGTGCTTAATGAAAACTTAAATATTCTTAGTTCACTTACTCAAGCTTGAGGAAATGGTCTTCAAACACTTTAATAGCATGAAGATTGCACCGCAAATCTTATCAACATGATCAAAGAAATTTGTTCTAGAAGTTGTATGAAAATGAACTGTTACATAACCTCATACTGCACATGGTGTGTGCATATATGAAAATTATAATTTAACGTAATCTTATGTAGATCAATTTTTGAGCATTATATGTTGCTGGTGCACTCAGAATTCATCATATGGAGTTTAATGTAACATTTCATCAATATACCCACATAAAACTTCATTTTTAAAACCAATCTTTTAAACTGTGCAGTGCATATGTCTAATATCTTCCACTTGCACTACTAGTCCAGGTGATAACTTAGCAATGCTTAAGAACAATGAACATTTTGAATGCAAAACACTAACACCTCCCCAGCAGTCATTTAATCAATGCCAAGAGATGAGCTCTCTCATCTTAGCCTTCAAAGACTCTAAGTCTTGGATCTGTTGGGCAATATAAATAAAAGGAATTACTGAGTCATGAGATGTTTATTTCACAAGAGGAAAAAAGCTGAGGAAATTAGAAGGGTGGTAATATTAAAGACTCCAGGAATTTTCAGCTGAACACCCCTCTTGCAAGATGCAATGCAGTTTACAAAGTGAGTTAAACAGTTTGGTATTTGTCATCAAATATTCTGAATTACACAGCACAGTGTTTGTCATAACTGTTACTAGTTCAAGATGCTGATGGACGATGTTGAAACATGCATGTTACAGATTTCTCTTTCATTATATACATATAACCTCTCAAAATGTGAATTTATGCCTTCAGCATATTCAGATAACCATGTCAGCAATAATTTTGCATTTTCCACAAATTTTCAGCTCACTATAAACCTTATATAATTTTGTTTGAAACTAGAATTGCAACACATCACTCAAGATCATCACCTTACAATTTCATTTCTAGGGCACACTTGATTACATTTTAAGAAGAGTTGTTTGAAGCATCTTTTTCTGAATCTTGAGGATTGACAATACCTACTGCAATTTAAGAGAGGTCCCCTTATCTATAGAGGGGATATTTTAGACCTATCAGGAAGCTCCTTATAAAGCTGTTTAGGTACTTATGACGTAAGTATACTTACAGAGTAATGAAGAGTTGTGCATATGTTCATGTATGGGTTTGTTATTCCTTATATGTGAATTCCAGTTAGTAAACTTTGTATCATAACCGAAGAAAAATGTGACAGACTCTGATTTAATCTAAACCTTGGCCCTATGAATTTACATGAGAAAAAAATCACTTTACAGTACATTTTTACCATAAAAATGGACCCCTATTTCCATCAAGCCGCTCATTACGACATGAAAATACTTCTGGAATATCTGGCTTCCGCTAATATACAGGATGTATGAAAGTTCAAACTTTACTCTTTTTTTTTAAAGTTTAAGGCAGCTCAATTGTTAAGGCTCAAATTCACTAAACACATTCTATATGGGAGAAATTTTTGCCCATTTTATTTTAGCCCGGGCCAGCCGCCATGCCCTTGTTGTCATTAACTACCCAGGGTAATTCAACGTTCACAGAGTTGTATATGTACCTCTCTTTTTTACAAAGTGTGTATGAGTGAATTTAAAATGAGGTAAAAGTGTTTGCATGTGATTAAGGGTGAAAACAACCCTGTATATAGCAATTTTACCATTCCCAGGTATCACTTAAGTAGGTCAACATCAATATTATTAATACTTCAATACCTTTGGTCTCTGGCTAGCATCAAACAGGTTCTCCTCTTTGTACCATGTTATTTTTGGCTTAGGGTACCCGTAAGCTGGACAACTAATTTTGATATTACTCCCTGATGATTTGGCAATGATGTTATCCCCATTGAATGGTCTGGACTTGGGTTTCCATCTTGGGGCTGTTAAATGTAAGGTAAAGATGATATATGAAATTGAATTCATGAGTCAAAAAATTTCTTTACTAGAACTAATCCTTATTTTAATAATCATTTGTTCTTATCAAATAATGAATGTTAATGATGAATATAGGATCTTAGATAAAGTAATGATAGAATACTTTATTATATTACTGATGAATTTTATGATGAAACTGATTTTACATGCACTGTTATAATAATAGACCCAATTTAATTTCAAAGCCAAAAAAAAAAAATAATTGTGGACTATCCATTTCAAACTTACACATATCATAACATATATTATTTCTATTATAATCATTGACAACAAAAAATAATGGTAATTTAATTATATGAATGTCACCAGTTTTCAAAGCTGAAACAATGTGCTCACACTTACGAAAAGGACCTTGACAATTGATCAAACTTCATAAATGTTTTCTTTGGTTCAAAAATGTATAGGGATCAAAATCAAATGTATTAAATATCTTTTCCAACAATTCATTCTTTGTTTTCAAAAGTTCAACTGGATGCCTAAACATAAATTATTTCAACACAATCCTTGGTACTGTCAAAGTAATCATGCCTGTACAGCATAGTCATGTAATTAAAGATTTTAATTTGCAGGAAGTCATGCTTTTAGCAGTGACTGCAGATGTAACAGGTTTGCTTTCTAGTTGACAAATCACTGCTAAGTACTTACGTTTGTTCTTCTTTTGACCATCCACTAATGATGCAAGACAAATACTGCCAATTAGTAAAAATGTCAAAAGTTCACAAGGTGACATGATTATTAATGTCAGAGTTCAAGGTCACACAAACACAAAATAAATCTCTGTTGTTCACATTCAGAATAATGGAATATGTTTCACATCCCTGCTTCCTATTTTCTTCTACTCCTTATAAGGAATGTCATACGTGGGTCCTAGGCAGTCACATCCTTTTCCTACAAGCCCTCAATGTCTAATTTGAAAACTCTGAAATGGAGCATAAGTGTCAAGTTATAGATTTACTGTCGTAAAGAAGCTGTACATACCGAGGTATAACTTCTCGTGATATTTCTTGTTTAGACTGAAAGGGGATTGGATGGAAAAACTGTCAAAAGAAAACATAATCCAGATAAGAAATTGCAGAAAATAAATTTTGTTTAGTCTTGTCAAAACACTGGGGAAAATCTCTTCAAAGAAATCTAATTTTTTTAATATCATTCAAAAAGATAATTTTAAACATGGTAGATATTCAAAGAGATTTGACAATTCTTTAGTATACTGTCTAATAAATTTTACATCCTTTATCAATCAAATGCTGCATAATGTAAATAAATACTGCATTCAAAGATTTTCAGAATTTATCTGATGAGTCAGTATAAACAAGGGAAGTAACTCTTTCAATTCTTAATCAAAAAGTAGTTCAATGCAAACAATTGCACTAGAATATTTTATCTTCAAAGAAATATGAAGAAAAAAAAAATTTTACTTTGTACATGTCATTTTTATAATGTATCTCAGCTTTCAATATTCAGCATTTTCATTTTTCAATCTGCATTCAGATATGAACACCAAAATCGAAGATTTAATTAAACCTTGACTTTGATTGAATGAAAATGTCTGATATTAAACAAAACACGTTATTATCATATTGTTACAATTATGATTTATCTTTTCCTTTTTTTAAAAAAATTTTTTATCTCATAATCTTTTGTCAAGGTTCTTTGTTGTATCAATTATAAAAGTACATGTACCCAGGCCTCTGACAATGGACTATTTCACTGCTAACATTGACAAAAACATCATGCACTTATGTTGCATAGTGTATATAATTATTATGGATCTAAAAGGTTTATGACTTTCATAACATCAGTTTATAGTGTAACTTTTATAATGAAACATAGTAATAATAAACCCAAAAAAGTTCCTTACAGAGTTGTTCCCCTTTTAATTTAAACTGAAGTCTACAGGATTGAGATTGATGTTTTGAAAAAGAATTATTAGAGATCACGATCCTTTCTAAAACAAGAGCTCTTTTTAAGTATAAAACTGCGCCCAATATAGAACATTAATGTACCTTCTCGACCTGTGGCAATTTTCCCCCTGATGTCGAGCTAATATTATCAGAATATTCCTGAAGATCTGCCAACACAAACTCAGAATTCTGACTGAGATACACAGACTGGTTCAGAGGAACTGTTAATCTCCTAGATCTGCCCGATCTAAAGTAATCTTTGATTTCAGGCTATCTGGAGTGATGTCACTTACAGAATGTTTCTCACACACCAGTAATCCTTCAACTTCAAAACCTATCTTAACTTACACTTCTTTGCTTTTTATTCTGGCATTTCTTGATAGTTTTGGAATATCTTTGTTTGAAATTTAACACCTCTTAAGATTTTTTTTTTGAAAAATTTCAGTTTTGTTATCAGCTCAATTTTTTTAAATAAGAAAACAAAACCTCCTAGCAGAAATTGTGTTCATATGTATCCAAATTACCTAAAATGTTGGAATTTCCTTGCAATGAAAATTTTTCTCTCTGTAATAAGCAATAACAGTGTATAATTTTGTCACTGTTATCTTAAATAAAACAACTGTTGATTATGCTAAAATAATAAGCCTTCCAGCTTCAACCAAAAAAAAAATATTTACTTACAAGAATTAAGAATTCAGCCTTTCATAATGCCTACATGAAATGTTTTGGCCAGCCATGCAATACATGTACTCCACTTTAAAACAGAGTGCGCAACTTTAATAATATTAACCAATCATCATCATGATCATGTGTGATACTGATCTTAAGTCAGATATGATTATTCCAGTGGGGGCTTTAGGGTCAGTCTGTCCACCTGTTTGTCCCACTTAGTTTTTCTAAACTTTTTTCTAAACAGCGAGCCCACATGAAGTTTGCTTTTTGCTCTGTTTGGATGATTTCTGATGAAATTTAATAATGGCCCATTTTAGTATTCCTTATGCAATACATTCACAGAATTCCTGTTAAAATTCACAATTATTGCAGTGTAAATATTAAACAATGTTTTAAATTTTAAAACAATATCTTATTTTTACTTTAGTTTGAAAAAAAAATTCTCATCGATATATTTTCATTATTAACTTTATTTAAATGATTCGTTTGAACAATATAAACAAATGTCATTTCACTTTTACCATAGTTTAGCTTTTTCTTTCATCGAGATGTCAAACAAACAGGAAATCTTAACAATAATTTTCTTACTGTCTACATCTCTAAAAATGATAATTGACACTGTTTATAAACTTGATAAGGAAAGTTTACTGAATAACACATATCTCAATTTTTAATGTCTACAAAACAAATGCTTGACCTAATAAAAGTGAACAAGTCAAGAGGCCCTTAGGAGTCACTTTAGCCCTGTGTTCTTCAGCAGCAGACCTCCCCCCCCCCCCCCAGTATTCCTAATGTAAAATTTGATCACATACTATGGCTACTCAAGGGCTTGTAAATTTATTAAACTTGAATCTACACTACCTGAAGATGCTTCCACATAAATATTATTATATATGTTTTTGAGAAGATTTTTAATAAAAGATTTTGTCTCTGTGTCCCTGTGTAAAACACTGATCACCCACTGGAGCTCCACCCTTCCCTGGTTAAGTCATGTTCTGAACAAACATGAATCTACACTTAACCTTAGCATATACTTCCATTGAAATATAACTAATCACAACTTTCCCGTTCTTGAGAAAAAGATATTCAAAGAGTTTTCCTATATATTCCTATGCAAACCTTTGATTACCCTTTGTGGCCCCACCAATACCCCGGGGTGTTGATTTGAACAAACTTGAATCTACACTACCTGAGGATGCTTCCATATCAATATGACTAATCATTGATCTTGCTGTTCCTGAGAAGAAAATTTTCAAAGATTTTCCTTATGTATATTCCTATGCAAACCTTTGATCAATGATCATCCACTGTGGCCCCACTACCCCCCTCCCCCAAGGGGTTATGATTTGAACAAACTTCAATTTTCACTACCTGAGGATGCTTCCATATAAATAATATGACTAATCAAGACTTTGCTATATTGTTAAGAAGAGGATATTTAAAGATATTTAATTTGTATGTATTCCTATGTAAACTTTGATTGCCCACTCTGGCCCCAACCTACCCCAATGGGTCATAATTTGAATAAATTTGAATCAACCTTATGTATTTATAGTTTCATCATTTCTGGCTTAGTGATTCTTGAGAAGATTTTTACAAGATGCCATTTAATTTTCACTACATATATAATTCTTAATTAACTCTTGTAAAAGAGGGTGTGGTCCTGCATTTGAACAATTTCTCAATGAATCCCTTTCACCCAAGCACACTTTGTGGCAAGTTTGGTTGAAACCATGCACCCAACGGTTCTCAATAAGAACAAGTTAAAAACATGAAAGTTTAAGACGAGGATGACATTGCCAATGACAACTGACAAATTTTGATTAGAAAAGCTCACCTCAGGTGAGCTAAAACTCCATTCTCTTTTATAAAATACTAGAATCAAAGCTAAGTTAACTAAGACTAATAAAACATATATTTATATCCTTGACAATTCATTTCTTGGATAAATGAGAACAGAGTAGTTTATAGTATAAATGGGGCATAATGGCCTTGCAGCTTAATTATTTCCAGTTAATCAGATTCACTCAATTCATTGATCAATAATCAAAACATTCCGGAATGAGGAATACAAACAAAAATCAAAACATTCCAAGCAAATGACTTGTACAGAAATGGAAACTTCTACTAGAAGATTCCACACCCCCTGGCTTTACTAATTGACTAGTTGCATTTGCAGACTTGTGGTGTTAATTAATCATTATGTGGCATATCAGACTAACTGAATCTTGATTTTTCTGCAAACAAAGGTAGAAACTTGCCATTATCACAAAAAAAATTAATTTTTATTGAGAAGAATTGATTGTTATGAGGCATACCAGACTAACTAAATCTTGATTTTTTTCTGAAGAAGTCTAGAAAATTAAATTCACCAAAATATCTCAATTAAGGTGGTAAGACCCCTTCTTATCAATAAAATTCTAATATGTTTCTAACAGAATTTTCTAACAGAATTATAATAGAGGTAAAAGTGTAATTCAAACAAATTTCTGTAATTACCAGGGCAAAATTATAAAAATATAAATGATGGTTTAAGTTTAAGATGAAAAATTATATGGGAAGCAATTAGGTAATTTATCAAATTTTAATAAATATATCCCTCTTGATAGCAAGGTCCATTTCACCTTTCCTAATTCAAGAGTTCTAAACATTATAAATTTGCATATGCTGGTCAAAAGAACTGGCTTCAAATTCAAAAAGCATCAATCAATTAATCCTACTTTGAAAAGAATAAATTATAAAAAATATACATTTAAAATTTTTTGAAATCATGCTACTTTTTACCCATAATATGCTTCTGGGTTAATTTAACAATGTAAATTAATTAATCCACATACTGTATACATGCAGGGAGTTTTGGCCCCCATTTAATTTCCATTTCTTCTGCCCTTTTTGTTGTAATACATGTAAGTGAGTGAATAAGAAATTTGGCAAATTCAAAACTGTAAATTATTGGCAAGCACATCTACCTGTATCATGGTAACATAACTGCATTTGGGCAAATTTAAAATGGGGTGAAATAGTTTGCAAGTGTGATAGCTAGGATGAAAATAACATGGCGCAGAGCAAAAATAATCCAGCACACAATACAGTCAAACCTCGTTATCTCGAACTCGATGGGACCGAGAAAAAACTTCGAGATATCCAAGGATTCGAGATATTGAGGGTAAAATTCATAAAGAATAAGTAGTTGGGACTTCCAAATCACTTCGACATATCCATGGAATTCGAGATATCAGTGTTTGAGATACCGAAGTTCAACAGTATTTGAGTGTTGACCAACCTTAAGTACAAATAAAGTTAGTGACATACAAATCGGAGGAATGTGGTGCACATAGAAATGGGTGAAAAGGCTATGAAGGTTGACATATGGTATGTAAACATAGGCATGTGTTTATTTGGAATATCATTTTTTGAGCAGATTATAATGTTGTTGATATCTTAAAACAAAGTATACATAGTTTTGTCTTGAATCCCCTGTAAATTTTCTTTAACTTAATAACAAAAATACATCAGTTGTTCGAGATTTTTTTTTTTCTTTGGCCCTCTCTCGGAGTCAAAAAGAATTCTTGCCCTGGCTTCACCTGAATTTGACAGTGAGTAATTTTTCATGTAGTTCATCTATAACCAGCATGAATTTCATTTGTGTTTTGTTACCATAACACATTTTTGGCAGGTATAGCATTGTCAGATCAAAAGGCTCACAGACACCCTCATCAGGTGGGCCTATTGCAGGTAATTATCTGAATCAAAGAGTACAGATAAATCATAACCATGTAGCAACATGACACATCAGTGGAACACTTCCAGAAAATATGATAAACACCTAGAAACAAACCACCCTCCCCCTACAGCCATCTTTAAGCTTATATCAGAGCTTAACACAGAGGGGTGCATCAAACAAAGTCAGAGAAGCTGGATTTTCTTCCAAAGCCACAAGATTTTTTTTTTTGGTGTGTAAATGTACAAGAGAGTGTGTTCCATAGAAAACCAGCAATCTAATTTCTGTGTCTTAATAAGTTTAAAGGTTATAGAGGCATCTGGCAAATGATGCGCTTCAAGTCCAAGAGAGAATTCAAAAGAGGCTCCTCAACATCTGGAAAGGGTTTTTCTTTTTAATTGATATGTGTTTGTGGAGAGAAGGGAAAAACAGTATGTTGTTTCCATTGAACAAACATACTTAACAGGCACATCACTGTGTTAAAAATTGACTTCAGGATGGCAACTTATTTTAAAATTGTGTTTTAATGAAAACATCTTGTCAGAACCAGCAGGCGTTGGAGCTCTTCACTAATCTGAATCATTACTACGTTTTTACTACAATGACTCTGAGTCATTGAAAAAAAACCTTCAAACTACATGGAATGCTTATAAAATGCATTAAATTTGAAAACCTTGCTGTTTAAATATCTTAATTAACAATCTTTTTATTCTCAGACAATTGACATTCTTCCTTGTATTCTAGCAGATATTACAACTGTATCAATCTGGTTTGTTTTCTTCTAATTCACTACTTAAAAATTTTTGTTAGTGTTCAACATCAACAAACCTGTTGGAGCTGACATGTGAAAAGTTAGCATCCTCATCCCCCAAGGGTTATGTAAGTTTAGCGCCTCCGTCCCAACACTCCCATCTCTTGAGGGACTTTATGTCTAATATCCCCATCTCCAAATGGACTACCCCATCCCCAAAGGTAGTATAAGTTTAGCACCCCATCCCCTATTCTCTTTAGAGAAGTGGACAGGCTTTCGCCTACATCCAATGTAGGATGTAGGCGAAAGCCTGTCCACTTCTCTAAAGAGAATAGTGGATGTAGGCGAAAGCCTGTCCACTTCTCTAAAGAGAATACCCATCCCCCAAAGGACTTTAATTTTAAAACCCCCATCCGGCCAAGAAACTATAAGCTTTCAAAGCCCTAGTTCTCAATACTAAATAATTATGTCCTAATTAAACAATTCCCTCCTCTTGTTTTCATAGCCAAATTCCCCTTCTTATAACTCACTGAGAAAACTGGAGAATTTATTTAACAGTTTATCCGAAGTCTTTTCATCAAAGATAGCTAAGGCCAGAGATGTTTACAAAAACACATCAAAACAAAGATTGTCTGATTGATATAGGAGTTTTTGAAATTATGTAACTAAATCCTATGTTAGGGCACTTCCACAAGAATCAGGGGGGTTTAAATGGTTTCACACGGAAGAAACTTAATCCTCATCAATCAAGTCTGTATAATAATGGTGAAAGCCACAGGAAATATACCAGGAACATTTGACATTTAAATGGTAGGTTTTCTCTGCAGACTTTAAATAAATCAATCACGTTAGAGACTGGGACAACAATGGAAAAGTGATGGGTACAAAATTAAAGTCGTCAGAGAACAAGCAAGGCTTCTGTTATTGGGAGTCAATTAAAAACAAGGTCAGGGGAAAAAAAAAGTAAGACAGAATCCATCTAGAGAACCAGGTCAGGTAACTGGGTCTGCTCCTGAGATTTTAACAATTCACCTCCCTCTTCTTGCTGTAACTTCATTGCAGCCTAACTGTGTGTAACCTGTGTTTTATCCAGTTTGAAGGGGGAGGGGGTACAACAAGTCGTTTTGGGGTACCTGCAACATGAGCTAGTCAGGTTTTAAAACATTACCTTCAACCTGTCGCTACATTTCAGGGAGTTAAAACAGTTATAGTAGCAGATTGATTTGTTACACAGGGGAGCCAACAAATCTGATGGACACTGTTGTGTCTGGATGGAGGCTTAAGGAAGGGGGGGCAATGATTATTTTTCTTGAAGTGGTAAGCTTTAGGAGGGCACCGTGTAATTCATGGACTGGAGGCATGGAATGGAGTTATGGAGTGGACTTTGGAGTGGAGTTTGGAGTCAAATTTTGGAGTCTAAGATTTTTTTATTTAAATTTGATTTTTGCTATTTTGAACATAATTCTTCAGGTGACAACTCTGTAGTTTATTATATTCCCATGTTGCTATAAAGCACCAGCTATTGCAACATTTAACATAACCTCCTGTTACTAAAATTAGGTTATCTTGTTGAATCACCTTAAAATCTGCTCCAAAAAAACAGACAAATAATGTTTCTTTCTACTTGTTTAAGTGGTGTCATTCATGCCCGTTTGATATTCCGTAATTATTTTCAAAGTATTTTTCTGCTCCTTTGGCCTGAGATTTTCCGATTGTTTAAGCAAATATATTCTTTATTGCAATACCCCCAAAATAAGAGTTACTGAATGTGAGCTTTACATTGATCAATCTTGGTATAAATATCAGATTTAATTTGTCGTACTGACGTATAGAATAAAGATACAAAATTCTTCAGGTGACAACTCTGCAGTTTTATTTTATTCCCGTGTTGCTATTGGAAGTGATGTGTGTGTTCCTTGGAAAAGTGTAGATGAACATTTTAGTTTATATTTCTGTAACTTAAAACTAGAAATATGTCCATAGGACATGAATACCCCGTCCAGTGTATAATAGTAATGCAACATGAAAATTTGTATTAGTGTATGACGTTTGAAGAGAATATCTTGAAAAGTTTCTTTAAAATTGAAATTGAAATCTAAAAAATTGGATAAAAATGATAAATTCTCACCAGATTGTGTATAAGTGTATTAAGTGCATAAGCTTACATAAAAATATCTTAAACGGTTTCTTTAAAACTAAGCAAAATGCAAATTGAAGAAAAGTGAGGTCAAGGTCACAGGAAAGTGCAAGGTTAAAAGATTTGATGCAGTTGAATAGCTCTCACTAATAAGTATCAGCATATTAAGTTTGATAAACATATCTTGAATGGTTTATTTAAAACTGAGCTAAACACTGATTTAAAAAAAGTGAGGTCAAAGTCAAAGAAAAGGTCATGGTCAAAAAATGTTGATGCAGTTGATAGCTCTCATCAGTATGTATTAGTATATGAAATTTGATGAAAATATCTTGAATTCTTTATTTAAAACTGAGCTAAACACTATCTATAAGAAAAGTGAGGTCAAGATCAAAAGAAAGGTCAACGTCAAAAAATGTTGATGCAGTTGAAATGGTAACATCAGTATGTATCAGCATATGAAGTTTGATTACACTATCTTGAATGGTTTCTTTAAAACTGAACTAAACACTAATTTAAGAAAAGTAACGTAAAGGTCAAAGGAAAGGTCAAGGTCAAAAAATGTTTACGCAATTGAAAAGCTCTCACCAATACCTATCAACATATGAAGTTATACAAAAAATATCTTGAATAGTTTCTTTGAAACTGAGATTTGAACTGAGCCTAAATGCAAAGCTCGACAGAAGGACGGAAGACAGACATGACAAACATTATATGGCCCGGCTATATTCATGGCGGGGTATAAAAAATTATTATAAAAGTAAACTAGTGGTATGCTTTTTTAATGTTTATTTGAATTACAAATAAATATCAATTTTGACCACTTTTCATAATAATTATTAATCAAATTTCTTTGTAACATCAATTAGAGCTTTTTTCACAACCAAATCTATACTTAAGAAAGACATTGTATCAGTCAAATTTGAAAGCTTATGTTCTAAGAGTTGATATGTTAACAAATATTCATTTAAAATATTGATTGTTAGAACAATTCAGTTGAAGATCACATTATCTATTACCTAAATCTCAGGATTGGTATTATATTAATGTTAATTTTTATTTAGACAGATTAATCTTCTGGTCCAACTCTTGAAGTTAATCTTTTTCCTCAAAAATGAATTACCCATAATTATTGTACTTTAATGAATAGCATACTGATGTGAATAAATGGGTCTGTTACAATCGCCTAACACTGCCTGCATACTCTTGTATAAATACCTTTTGACAGATTATGTGGGACAAACAGTGGCTGCACCAAATTCTCGCAAATTCTTTCAGATAAGGTCATGGGTATTAATTTCACTCTCATTGTCAAAAAGTGTGTTATCTAAAACAGTGACAGTTTATTCTATGTTTTAATCAAATTTAACTGTTACATAAATAATGATCACCATAGCTTTCAACACATAATTGGAAGGTGATAAAACCCTTTGAACTAAATTTTAGCTTTCTGTCACATCTTTGTTATGTCTGCTAACACTTTTGTATGTTTTTGACCACACAGCTGAACAATGTAGGTTAATGTATTGTTACAAGGTTGTTTGTAGAATAAGATCGATGATTTTTCTCTCTATATAATTTACTTTAGATTTGCAACCATCAATTTTGTATCTTAAAATGTGACTTTAAAAAAAGATTATCAATAATTCATATACATTTACTTAAGTAATTAAATAATATTATGATACTGTAGTATGAATAAAATACATTGGTGACTCACAATTTTATCAATTTAGAAGTTAATGAGAAGGAATGCTCTGTGATGCTAGTTAAGGGATGATAATATTTATATAAACTCCTAAAGAATGCAATAATTTTAATGTATGCATGCTGTTAAGTTAATTCAACACTAGATCACATACTCCAAAATTAAATGGTCATCGTTCACAGTTTAATCAGTGAAACTGGGTGTGAGGATTCTGGCCTTTCTGTATGAGCCAGTGTAATTTTAAAGAGCTTTCACTATCAATTAGAAAACTAAAAATTTATTCAATGTTTAATAAAGATAAACTGGAGTAAAAACAATTAACACAATGCGTTCACTTGAAGTGTGATATAACCCATAGTTGATTTGTTGTTTCTGAGGGTGAGGTAGCGACAACCCAAGGAAATGGGAGAGAGATTAGTATGGTAGTTGCTACATGTATGTCGCTTTTAATGCAAGGAAGTAAGGGAGTGAGTGAACCTTTTAGTACACCATTTACATGTAATAGTGGTATAAAGTGTAAAACTTATTTTAAAACTAATTATAATTTTTTTTTAATTTAACATAGAAGGTAATGAATAGGTGAGTGTATATATTGAAAAATAGCATTCATATAAATTGCTTTAAACACTGAACCTAATAGCTCTTGACAGGTTTGTTAACAAGTCAAATTAAACTGTATTAAAATAATCAGTAAGACCGACTATATCTGTTGATTAATTATGTTCAACAGTTTCCAAACGTTTTTTAAAAACGGGGTTATCTTGTCAGTATCATGTCTGTCTATTCAATACTGATGTAATTTTCTCAAGTTACAAATACTTACTTAAGTTTCAGAAACTTACAAATTTTAATTAAGTCATAGTACCTATGAATTGTCAATCTGTTTAGTTACAAGACATGAAACAGCCAACAAACGTACAAAAAAGAATTAAAGACTTTCATACTAATGCAATTTCTTGAACATCTTTTTCCATTCATGTTTTTAAAAAAAATCTTAGACTCCAAAATTTGACTCCAAACTCCACTCCAAAGTCCACTCCATAACTCCATTCCATGCCTCCAGTCCATGAATTACACGGTGCCGCTTTAGGAGGGGGGCAGTGATTAATTTTCAGACAGCTGAGGTTTAAGATTGATGGTTGCCAGAAGGCCCCAGGTCAATAGCCACCTACAAACAAGCATTATCTGGAGCTAGAGGCACTTGTGTGTCAGAATACATCTGAATGGGGGGATTCCTGGCACTAAGAAATATGATTAATCTCAAGGAGTGGCACCACTAACTGACCATTTAAAAGATCTGATTCTAAAATATGTGCATTATAATGGTTATTTTGTTCACATTTCTTTTTTTCCTAAATTTGGCACACACATGGTAAACCGATACCTTTGTATTTGTAATGCTCACCTAATTATTTATGGTTTAGAGGTTAAAGTACATTCAGGTGAGTATTATATAACACAAGGTATACGTAATTAATTATTCAATGATTTTCTTATCCTATCGGGAATGCATCAAGTGAGTAGTATGTAGAAATTCGAAGGAAATTTTACCAATTACTGCCACAGCAGTGACATCACACATTTAATCAATAATGATTAAGTACTACTGAGGATCAGAAAGTTCAGTTAAACTCTTCCAATAACTTCTCATTTAAACTTTTCCAATAGTTTTCAGTTAAAATGGCTGTGAAATGCACAGGTTTTGATAGACCGAGGGTTTATAGAGATTTGGGGGGGGGGGGCAACAAATCTAAAAATAAAGTAAAGTACAAGTTTAAGCTTTCACATCTTTTTTTTTGAAGGGGGGGGGGGGGGGGGCATATTACCCTTATATCATTAGTAGATTGGAAGGGACACATCAGGCTTAGTATCCCTCTAAAATATAAAAAGTCTTTATGAAAATGATGCTATTAATAAACTACAAAGATTCCCAGTTTCTATTGTAAATTTTTTACAAGCTTTTAACCCCACCCCATTCTTATGTAAATCCTTGATCTACCTATATGCTTTTGAACATACATGTACTAAGGATTTTCAAATAATTTATATTCAATATAATCATTTCTGACTCTCTGTTTATTTTCTGGAGCAGAGAATCAGTGTTACATGTCATGCAACTCCATCATAAAAACATCTTTGGAATACTGGAAGAGGTAGGAAAAAGTTCCAAGGCCAACACAGGCAACACTAAATCTTCGAAGATTGAGACCACGACCTTAAGTTTGTCACACTTGTCTCTAATTGGAGAGGGACATCCTCATATGTTCCTCTCTCTCTCTCACACACAAAGACATGCAAATTCTGGCTGCAGTATTTGTTGTCAATTTTAATTACAATGAT
The DNA here is from genome assembly GCF_033153115.1 of Saccostrea echinata. NCBI lineage: Eukaryota > Metazoa > Mollusca > Bivalvia > Ostreida > Ostreidae > Saccostrea > Saccostrea echinata. The sequence continues at coordinate 3,766,413 of NW_026889777.1, forward strand.
TAATTACCAAGTAATTAAAGATCATTTAGTCCCTGACAAAAGATGACAAGAGTTTTTATGACCAACCTTACAAAAAGCAAAGCATTCAAGGATCCTTTCTCCAACAAAAAAAAAAAAAAACATCATTGACAACTATCTCCTCTTCATCTCATTGCTGCGTGTGTGTGCACCCAGCGGCGTTTTTTCGCATGAGTAAACAAAGGATTCTGACAAACGGTTCCCCCTATCTAAACAAAGACCCCTTCCCTCACAAAACCCTGCGATGGATTTACTACGCAAGATGGGCTTTATCAACAGCGCTCAAACTGTGAGATAGCCAAGGAACAGATAAGAAGAAACATTTTATTACCTATCTATTGTGTTAGTTGAAGTCTTTCTAAATCGAGGGTCAATTCATTTCTCTGCTGCACTTTCCAATAAAGCTTTTAATTAAATTCATTGACCCCTATGAGAGTTCTCTGAAAAACTTTAAAAGATAAGAGCAGCCCCTCGCCGCAGAAATATTAAGTTTCTTTTAAGTATTACGAGGTTTGTAAAAGAGACTACCGTTTAACCGTTAAAGTTTTTTTTTTCCTCCATGCATTTTTTTTACCAAACTTACCTTTAACAAAATGTTAATTGTCCCCTACTCTTTTTTAACCAGTTAACTTTCCCGGTTTGACACGTAAAATTAATAAACACTGAGCAAGCGCTCCGCTCCCCTCCGGATGTAGGCTCAGAATAGATTCAGGTAAACATCGTACTTACAAAATGATCTCGTTCCCATGGTAACTCAGATTTGGCGAAGTTCACGTTCAGCGAGCCTTGGGGGTTCATGATAGTGTACGCATCGCACATCACACGGCAAGGCAAAGTATATAGCATGCGCGCTCGGGCGCGTAATCAAAAAGAAAAGAAAAAGAATATTTCTCTGCATAAATTTCTCCAACCGGGGAATTTCATACACGTGCAATTACAACATTTAACGACCTTTGACACTTGCCCCCCAATCAAGCAAGACTAATCATGCTAATTGGATCGGGTCGTGGCAATGAATAATTCCAATATAAACGCACAGTTTATCAGACACATCAATAATCCCGCTGTGTGAAACTAAATACAGCTTAGGGATCCAAGATTACACGTTTAACTTTTTTTCATTGATGTGAAATAAAGTTGAAGTGGAAAATGTATAAAAGAAAATGTACCTTTCATTTGACCGAGATCCACTGTTTCTTTTTCTGTTGCGCGGTTGAGTGACTTTGTGATTTTTTTTTTTTTCTAGAAGTGTCAAGATGGGTGGGTCCCGAATATTACAATACACACTGCACCCCCGCCGGGTCAATCAATATTTAATCTGAGGCCTTTTAAACCCGTTTGGTCAGCCTTTCCCCCGACATATTTACAATAGGGTTTTATGGCGTTGTCGGAGTTATAATTGTCGCGTTTTTTCCACTGTGGCTGTGGACCGAAAAACAAACTTCTTTCACGCAATCTAGGGGTTTCATTTCAAATAAAACTTTATTCTCTTTAAAAAATAATGAAGTGAAAAAACACCAGAAATACGTATAATAACGTTAATTATACTTAAACATTGATCTTGGATAGTTTAGCGCGTGGTATAGAGAATGTAGTGCAGCAGAAGATTTATATAAATTATAGAGAGAGAGAGATAAGCTGCATATATGCATCTTTTTCTTATTTTTTTTTCCTTAAGGAACAAAAAAACTATGCACATTGAACATAATATATTGATATTTTAATTTTTTTTTACAACATACAGACTAAACCCTCAGTGCAACACTTGGTATATATATTGTACAGGAAAAAACTTCATGTAAAATATCACATAAATAGCATACCCCTGTTATATGCTGGGAATACATATGATAATGTATTAGGGTCTAATATGAGCCTAAAGACCAACATCTAAAAGAGGTATCTGAGTCTGAAGGTCTTAAAATTCTTAAAAGGATGTGACATATTAAAAATCAGAGCTCCATCTCAATATAACAATATATTGTTAAAATGTGATGTTGAGAATAAGGTCAAATGTCAAATTGAACATCAACTGGGGAAAACCCTGGTAAAGGTTATTTTTCAAATGGCTAAAAGTTTCTGCATGTAACAAGCAATACATGTGCAAAACATCGAATTCCCATAAACTGACAATTCATAGGGGCATATCACGATTAAATTGATCTCCAAGTATTACTTCGCTTACAGATTACATAGAAGTAATGTCAAGCTTTGTGGTTGCACATTATATGCTAGCTTATAATTATTTGTTTACATGTACATGTAATACACACATTAACCCTGAGAATATTTTTTACAATAAATAATTTCAATCACATTTTGCAAGTGACTACATTTTCCCCACTATATATATATCAAATACATTTACTTATGAAATAGTGAAACATAATAACATACATAAAAAAAAAAATACTGGACCAATTCTGAACATACTGAAAATTAACTGAATTTTTGGGGGGTTGAATTTTTATATGGTTGGGGGAAAAAATATTTGTTCATGGTGATTTGGTTTCATGGTTCAAGAAACAATTAGTAACCAGATATGTTACTGTAGTTAGAAATTTTAGCATTCCATTAAGGACATGAATTTGTGGGAATTTTGCTATATATAATGGTTAATTAAAATCTACTTGCATACTAAATTGAAGAGTAGGATTTTGAAAAAAATTATCCAGACAGACAAACACTTTATCTTTGTCTAGTCTTTGACTGCTGGAGCAAATAAAAACATGGTAAATATTGGCATCTGGGAAGAACTGAAATATTCTCTTAAAGCATTTACACAAATAATTCAAGGAAAAATAAGCATTTGCTATACATATATATATTAAAGACATAGACAAATACTCATATTCCCTATAATCATGTACTGAAATGCACACAGTAGTATTTATTTCTATAACACATATTGCAATGAAATGTTACTATTCAAATACATGTAAATCACACGTACATCACATGTAGATGTATAATATATATACAAGTACACTGTACTATTGAATTTGTATAAATGCAAATACAAAATATGAAAAATACAAATGAAAAAAAAATCTGTTTATAAAAAAGTTAATACTTCACATGACTATCACATTAAAATGAAAAAATAAAAAAAAAATGTTTCTGAGCTGTTTTGACTAGTAACAGAAAGATGAATTGGACCACAGGACACTCAAATAGTTATATCATAATTAAAAAAATTATTTGTCCTATCTTTATCATGTTAATTAAAAAATGTTCACTTGTTTAATTGATATGCAGAATTACATATTTAAGACTACTTCTATATCAATTACTAGCTGTAAGCTAAAACAATGAATGATTATGATAAAAAAAATTTATGTACATGTACCACATTTAGTCAAGTCAGTGTAACAAAAATATTAGCCCAATGTCAAACTAACTGCAACATACCGGTAAATTATTTTGCCATAAATTATATCTAACATGTACAAAATATTTGCATTAAAAATTTAATGAGCGGAAAATATGATATTGGCATGATTTAATTATAGCTATTGGCATAAATCTGCAAATCCATCCAATGTTTTGCTGAAGCATGCAATTAAAAAAAAAATCCTTGTTTTTCATGAAAGCATTAACTAATTTAAACTTTTCTGATACACTTTAACAGATGATTATTTCACATAGATAATATAAATTTGAAACAGATATTTTGAATTTAATTTCATACTTACTGTGAATTTGGAAATTTAGCATTTTTAAGATATAGTGCATAAATACAGAGTTTAAATAATAAATTTCATATCATTGCATTAAGTACATAAATACTATATATAATTTAAAAAAAACATATCAGATTCCTTAAGATTTAGAGACAAAATTTGACCTACTTTTTGATGACCTCTGCCCTTAAACTTAATTATCATATATGAGGTGAGGAAATGCAACATACAGTCACTCTGGTGACTGTGAGCCTGAACATCTGCAAAAAAAAAAAAAAAAGAAAAAAAAACTTTTTTGGGGTATAAAAGGTTTTACTACATCTATAATTCATTATAGAGTTTAGATGGTTTAGTTCATTAATTCCTCTTTCTTCAAGTTAGAGAAAAAAATGCACCAAAATTTTAACTGAAATTTACTAAAATAACAAGAGTTATGCCCCTTTCCTGATTCCTATATAAAAAATATCCTGTAGAAAAAATCATAGAAAAATTATGAACCCCATTTAATGCTTTCCCCTCACAGGATCTTGTTAGATTTTTTTTAATTACATTTATTTTGTGCATTAAGTTTATTTATAAAAGAAATTGTGTTGCAATTAGTTAGACATCTCATAATAAGTTGACTGGACTTTTGACTACTAAGAACATTAACTCTTACATATAATCTGAATATCAAATTGTCCACAATTTCAAATTTGCTGTATAGTACAACATTATAATATATTTAAAAAAATCATATTTTTGAAAAATCAAAAAGTATTCTTTATGGTTTATCATACAAAGCAAGAAATACAAAGAGACATATTTAAGAGAAAAAAAAATTAATACAGATAAGTGTAACATATAGTTTTTTAAAAAATATATTCTAACGACATAAAATTGCACACGTTAACACAGTCAAATTAGACACCTCTAACAGCTTGGATGATAGCTTTTAATGCCTCTAACGAACCATAAGCAACAATGCCCTCCTGGTTACAAAATTTCTGTGCTCCACTACCACGATTGTTGTCATGGTGATAAACAATCTGATGGTTCAAGCTTAACTCTGCACAAGATGAGGGATCATCTTTGAAGTCACATAAACTCTTGTAACTAATGACTCCACCCTTCTGAGCAAGAAGGATTGCATGTGGTGCACAAACATCCCAGAAAAATGTACTGCTTTTAGACAGAACATAAGCATCTGCAAGACCCTGATTTACACAGAGAAGCTTGTAGCCTGCACCAGCTGCATGATGGACAGACCCTGATGCCAGGAAAGTCTTTTGAACATCAGCCTTTTCACTCTGACTCATTAGGACCGCCAGATTGTGCTTGTTGAAGTTGTAAGTATTTTCATGTGGAAGGGAGAAAACTCTGCATTCATTGATTGCAACACCCCACATCAGGTCCCCTTTCCATCTATGTTAAAATAAAAAATAATTATATCCTGTATTTTTGTTATTCTTTATGACTTAGTTTTTTAATTTACTTGATAAATAACAGCAAGAATGTCTGTAAGTAAGAATTTGTGACTACCCTGGTAAACTCAATCAATTTAAACATAACCCTATGAACACCTCTCTCCCTGCAAATTAAATTGGAGGGTGCATAAAAGTTAAAATATGATATCAAGCAGAAATTACAATTAAAGCTCAGCATTGTGAAACTATATTTTTTCAGTAAATTAAAAGTAAATACTGCTTATGAGAGAGGTAAGGCAAAAGAAAATTGATGCTGCCATATTGGAATAACAAAATCATAATGAAAAGTAGGGTGGTAAAGAAAATTCAATAAAAGATCTGCAAAGTCTCCAATTTCTGTAGCAGACCTTTTGTCTCCAAAATTATTATATGAATTTACAATGAGCTATTTAAGATGTTACACATATACATACTTGTCTCCATTACTGTCTGCAAATGGACGGTTACAGACTCCAATGAGGGGGAGACCAGAGGACTGACTGTAAACCCCTATCAGCACCACCACACACTGGAGGCCACAAGAAATCAGACCAGCTTTGTCAAGAACCCCACACTGGCCATTAATATACTGTGCTGTTGAATCTGAATCAAAGTACTTATAGTACTGTAAGCCATGCTCATTAAACACAGTAATAAAAAGTTAAGGTTTGGACAGTGTTCAATGAAATCTAACATGAAAAAACAATTTTAAAACAATTTTTTCTGTAACTTCATGATTTCTGAGGGTTCAAGATATTGAGGTTAAAATACATTTAAGGAAAAAGTGGTTTGAGATACCGAGGTCCGACTATATACAGGTACATGTATATACAAGTATAACAGACAAATGTTAATTAAACTGCATGTTTTATGTCATAGGAATCTTAAAAGTATTATGAATTTTATTTACTTAACATTTTAAATATAGTGATGACTTATTAAATGTAACTACAAGGTTAAGAGGTCAAAAATGTTGGAACCAAAGGAAAGGACTTGTCACAAGGAATACAGATGTGAAATATGATAGCCCTTGCACCAATTATTCAGAAATTATAATCAAGGTTAAAGTAGGTCAAACTCCATGGTCAAGGTCATGGACAAAAATGTTGGTATGCAATAAAAGGTCTTGTCATAAGGAATAGACTAGTGAAATATGACGACCCTAGCACCAACAGTTCAAAAGTGATCAAGGTTTAAGTTTTCAAAAGAAGGTCAAACTCCAAGGTCAAAGTCAAAAGGTAAAAAATGCTGGTACCTAAGGGAAGGTCTTATCACAAAGGAATATTCATGTGAAATATGAAAGCCCTAGCACAAACCTTTCAAAAGCTTTGGCCCAGGTTAAAGTTTTTAAAAAGTAGGTCAAACTCCAAGGTCAAGGTCAAAGGGTAAAAAATGTTGGTAGCCAAGGAAAAGTCTTATTACAAGGAATACACATGTGAAATATAAATGCCTAAGCACTAACCATTCAAATATTAAGGCCAATGTTAAGGTTTGGTAAAATTTTGCAAAAGTTGGTCAAACTCCAAGGTTGAGGTCAAATATGTTCATACCCAAGGAAAGGTTTTGTCGCAAGGAATACGCATATGAAATATGAAAGCCTAAGCTCTAACCAAACAAAATTTATGGGCAAGCTAGGTTTAAGTTTTTGTAGCCAAATAGTAGTTACCTTCCTTCTAGAACTGAACAATTTTACATCTATGCTATACAATGTATAAATACACTTGAATGGACAAATGATAAATGGCTGAAGATTTGAAGGGGAAAAAAAGAAATTTTAAGCTCTAAGGTAGCTTTCACTTCAACTCCCTTGATTCTGGCCAGGTAGTTCTAGAAAAAAATTCACAAAGATCCCATCCTTTTATTATCTATATCCCCAGTCTGAAAAGAATTTGGCACTTTAACCTGAAGAAAATGAAATCCCCATCAATGAAAGATGCTTTTATCCTAGCTTAGTTAAAATCTGACTGGTTGTTGTCAAGGGGACGTAAAAAATGTGAAAAGTTACCAGACAGGCTTACAGTAACAAGAAGACATTTCTTAATCATTAATCTTTAGCTTACTTCGATCACACACTAGTATAAAGGTTTAACTGACCTTTTCTGTACATTCTCTACTACACAGTGGACATTCATGCAGTGATTCTGAAATGGTATTTCCTAAGAAGAAGGACATGTACCATTCACTGACTTATAATTATAAGTACATTAATCATGACATCTAATTTATGTACTTGATAGGAATCATTACTTACCTATTGGATCTATCCATACTCCAAGGTCATCCAGATCGAGGTCTACACTAACATCTTCTAGCCTCGGTCCAACGTCCACTAGGACTTGTTCATGTGCCACTCTGGCAAGTGTGCTAGCAGCGGCCATGTTGTCATCCAATACTGAACCTATGATATTATATATCATTTGCTTGTCAAGTGGAACAATTTAAACTAGTACTCACCTACATTACAAATATATATCAGACTACTCATAACATACAGATATCTGATACATGCTGCACTTGTCTATAGTGTATTTGTCTTGTACATTGCATTTCCATAAAATAAACTCAGAAATCGGACTGCTTTTTTTGGGGGGGGGGGGGGGGGGGATAAAGTGCATGGTATTTAATCAATGGTAGCAGGAAAAATACTTCTACAATTTAAAAAAAAAAAAAATAAGAGGTCCATGGGCCACATTGCTCACCTGAGCACATTGGATAGAAAAAAAGCAAAAATCAGTTCAGTTTTGAAAAGTTTACATGGGGGAGGGGAGGGGGAGGGGGACTTGAATTTTAAACTACCTAATGATGCTTCCATTTCAATACAACAAATGGCTTTGCTGTTCTTGAGCAATAGATTTTTTCCTATATATTCATTTTTAAAAATTTGATTGTGGCCCCACCTTACCCCCAGGGGCCCTCATTTGAAAAAAAAAAATGAATCTACACTACCTGAGGATGCCTCCATATCAATATGACTAATCAAGGCTTTACTGTTCTTGAGAAAAAGATTTTTTCCTATATATTCCTATGTAAATCTTTGATCCCCCATTGTGGCCCCACCCTACCCCCAAGGGGTCATTATTTGAACAAACTTCAATCAACACTACATGAGAATGCTTCCATATAAATATAACCAATCATGGATTTGCTGTTCTTAAGAAGAAGATTTTTAAAGATATTTTCCTATAGATTTCTATGTAAAACTTTGATCCCCCATAGTGACCCCACTCTACCCCCGGGGGTCATGATTTGAACAAACTTAAATCTACACTACCTGAGGATGCTTCTACATAAATATGACCAATCATGGCTTTGCTGTTCTTGAGAAGAAGAGTTTTTAAGAATTTTCCTATGTATTCCTATGTAAAACTTGAATCACTCGTTGTTGCCCCACCCTACCCTCAGGGTCATGATTTGAAGAAACTTGAATCTACACTATCTGAGGATGTTTCCACATAAGTTTCATATTTCCTGGCCCAGTGGTTCTTGAGAAGATTTTTTAATGATGCCATTATTTTTTCACTAATTCCTAATTATCTCCTCTTGAAAGGGCATGGCCCATCATTTGAACAAACTTGAATCCCCTTCACCCAAGGATACTTTGTGGAAAGTTTGGCTGAAATTGGCTTTTTTGAGAAGAATTCGAAAATGTGAAAAGTTTACAGACAGACAGACAGACAGCTAAACAGCTATACAGACGCCGGACAAAAAGTGATCAGAAAAGCTTACTTGAGCCTCAGATGAGCTAAAACTAGAGTGACAATTACAGAGAGCTTTTCCCACCTCCACAAATTTCAATCTTTGGGACATAAAGATCAGCTTAGTATATGCCAATACCGAAAAAGGAGAGTACAAGTACATGTATACATTTAGCAGAGACAAGAAGAGATATTCTATACCCACATAGGAGCTGAGCTGTTGCTTCCTGATCCTTCAGTAATCGGACAGAAATGGACTCCCCCAAAACATTGGTAAACTTGTTGCTCTCTTCTCCATAAATACTATCCCCAATTCCTGGAAACTGAAAAAGAAAAATCAGATAACAGCTAATGTCATAATTCTGTATGTATAGAATCTTCTTACCTGCTGTTTACTCAGCCAAGTACTGTTAAAAGATTTATACATAAAACAGTAAAATGTTGTGTAATTGAATCTACCGAATACCTGTGCAGATAATTACCGGTATTCCACCATGTACCAGTATGTCATATGTACAGCAGGCATCAGGTGGGAATTACAGGTTCTTATTGACATAAACACTGTTTTTCCGCAGCTAGGTTAAGGATGCCCATGAAATATACGCCTTAATATATTCAGGGAAAATGAATACAATTTTCATAATTTTTTTTCAACAGCATTAGTTTTGATAAATGTGAATTGTAGTGTTTGCATTTGTATAAATCGGGTCTCTGCTGAGTTCGGCCAAAGCGACATCGGTTACATCAGCTGTTTGTCACGTGACAGGTTTAAAATTAGAACATTTATATACTACAACAAAGATCGTAAAAGTTCAGTGATATGTGGGCATCTTTCTGCTATAAAATTTATTTTGTTTTCTTTGAGGCAAATTCCTTAACATGAAAAGTGCTGGGAGCAACTTCCTCATGCTTGGAAATTGTTTCAAATTTAGCCGTCTTTCGATAAACTCCAGACGAAAATGTAATACGCATTAGAATAATGCTACATTACGGAATAAATAAACAATGCACAACCAGCTCCCTGCACTTTTCAGAATAGTAGGAATAATAGCTACACGTGTTTAAAAATTCAGAATTCAGAGTGAAGCGGATATCGTTGAACTTTTGATATTTTCGAGGGGCTGGACCCCTCATTCTAGCACGTTACTGTATGAATGTGCTCCCTAGGGCTTTATATAAAGTCTACACATTATCAATTTAGTATGACAATAAAATGTGGATTAATATATTTCAGAATATGTCTCTCTTTTGATCCGACTGAGCGTGTTTCGTATTTATTTTTGTTTTTACAAGCTACGATAAAAGCTTGATCCACGCCTCAAGTACAGAGAAGCTGCATGTCAAACTAAGAAATGACGTCATCTCAGTAAGTACAGCGAGATCAAGCTGGCTTTCATTCTACATACGCTAAGTGCTATTATGGCAAGATAAGTTGCACATCCATTTATCTTTATAATATTTATGAGAAACAAAAGTATTTAGTGTGTATGAAAAAGAAAATATAGTATTTATACATCGAGATTTATTTGTATTGTTTTAACGTGACTTCATAATAGCTTTCCCGAACCTCTGCATAGGCTGACATATATATGGGAGTCCTTAACCTAGCTGTGTCCTTTGTAATACATGTAGTATATCATTTGTTCGTGAATTTCCATACAATTATGAAGTCACAATTTCTTGAACAATCCTTCCCCTTAAGGAAGCTCTAAACACTAATTAAAAATGCTTTTTGGACTTTGAGAAAAATATATCATATAAAGGTGCACATATTCAGTGTATCTAGTTCATTTACAACACTGGGTACCTGCCCTATTTCTGCATAAAAAAGTTCAAAGACAATGAACTATCTGTGAACAGAAATCACTGTTGTTTATTGCATCGGGAAATGAATGGAAATAATGTATTCAATTACTTAATCTTGGTCTAACATAACATTAAGAATACTTTAATTCGCAACAAATTGTGACATTAACTGTAGATTCCCATTTATTCTATTTTTCTTCTAAGGGCAGATCACTCTAACTCAATAAAACTACCCTACAAATAGTACTCTTTAGTGTGCAGTGTGTAGAGTTTCCTTAAGGAAGAGTTTAATAATACTGTAGTTTTATGCAGTACAATAAAGAGTGATCTGCCCTTTGATATATAAGTGCAGGAATAAAGGTATTCTTTAACATTATATAATACCAAAATATCATAATTAAAACAGTATTTGCATGTGTCCCAATGTAAGTAAACAATTGTTACTTCTATTTCTAATGCTTCAATGTCTTTGATTATTTTTCCTGAAAAAATATGGCAAATATACTAGTATGATGAAATGAACTGGATAAACTTAAAATTATTATAATGTACACCTTTATATGACACAATTTTCTCCAATAAAAATCATTAGTGTGTAGAGCTTACTTAAGAAGCACAACATTTTATCAATAATTTGATAGCAATCATGAATGGTAACTGTGGGTAGTTTGTCATAGTGGACAACTCTGTATGAAGGAGATTGTGTAAGCACATCTAACAAACTGTATATCAATAACTTACACATCACTGTTGGTGCATTTTCTTTCACCGGTAGACCACCAAGGGGCATGAAGGTGAAAAACACGGCACATTTATTTCAAATGAGTACTTTCTTACTAATATTTCTTTAAAACTATTATCAAAGAGTATCATTCTGCACCGATTTCACATTACAAACTATACCAACATCAGTTTCATAACAAATTTTGTGTCGCCTGCAGAGCACAGTGACAATTATGTATCACTTTACCCAGAATCTGTCTATCTATCTGTCTATCTTGAGAACTGTAAGATGCATGGATTTGATATTTTGCACATATATTTCTTGGCTTTATGGCTTTTGTAAAATTGCATTGTTACTGATCTTGTGACCCTTGAAGTTGATCTTTGACCTCCTTTTCAAAATAATTCATGGTGCCAATATGCAGCATATTTTTTAATATTTTTGATGATGCTATAAAGCATTCCTTGGAACACTCTACCTGAAATATATTTACTATTTCACTTATTTCATTTATTGTGTCAAGGGGAACAACTGCATCACAAACACTGTATTGTTTCTGTTTTTTTTTTTTTTTTTAAATCTGACACGGCAAAGAGAGAATATTGAAAAGTATCATCAATAGTCATGTATTTTTGAATCCAAATATAATTCTGAAATAGACTGGTTACACCAAATAAACAAAAGAAGTATTGACATTCAGCCACAATCAGCATCTTCAAGATTGTATTTCAGAGAACATTTTACTAACTGTACGTATTCTCTATTGAGAAGTTGATGGCTCATTTTAATACTCCCCCTCAAGAAGGCATTTCTCTACAACCCTTGAGGGGGAGTATTAAAACGAGCCATCAACTTCTCAATAGAGAATATACTAACTGTAGCAAATCTTTGATAACCTAAAAATTATAGCACATGGTCACACAGTTTAATGTAAATTAAAACGACAAAATCTTATGTAATACTGTAACCCAGCTATACTTCTGTCTACATAAACAGTAAGACTCTACGTACCTGTTCACTCAAATCATGCCTGACTGTCTCCTGAACCAGAACATCTGCCAGTGTTTTGAAATCTTGAACAAAGCGGTAGTTTTTCTGGTCCCCTTTCTTCTCCTGCACCAGTAATTCTAAGAGAGCGGATTCGGCTCTGATGACCCGAGCAATGCGGGCCCCCTTCTCTGAGGCATTTATAAGGGCCTGCACTAAGCTCCTGGCTGAGACCTTCATCGCCTTGCTGAATTAACTGTGATAATCTCTGTGCTGTTCACTTCTTATTGTAGAATGTCCTTTAAGAAAATATTATTTAAATGTAAAAAAAAGAGTATTTAAATTTCAAAATTTGTAACAATTGCACAATTCTTAAGTGGTTCATCTCTCAAATGTCAAATTGAATACAATGTACATGAAAATTCATATGCTTGATAGGAGGAGTTACAATTAAATGTCAATTTATTACAGTATATATAAGACATTGAAAAAAAAAATTCTGCTTTTAAATGCCAATTAGGCAATGTTTCATTTGCAAAAAACAGTGTGAATCTATCACTGCATGGATCCAGTTCATCACATGACCTTAATTTCATAGTGAAGTCATGAATCATCAACACAATTTTACAGTTATGCCATACATGTGTTAAAGGAAAGGAGAAAATACATGACTGGACCAGGAATCGAATCCTGGAGTGAACCCCTGCATTACTAGGCGTTCTACCAACTGCACTATCCAGGCCGATATCCACGGTCCAAATTAATACATTCCTCCTTCCTAAAATTTTTGTACCCTCAAATACATCCCAAGTTCTTATTTGCCCCTTGCAGGACTTTCATCTGCAAGTCCAGGGGTGGACAACATACAGCACCAAATTATTTAATAGGAAAGAAGAAAATGTATGTGGTAACCCTCTCACATATCAATATTTTACACATTAAATAGGGTTGCAAAGGATCATTTTTCTTTTAATGCATAAATTACTCATAGGAAATGCACTTGTGGAAATATTTTTTTTCTCCCTAAAATTTTAAATTTCTACATTAATACAAAAATATATCGCATACAATAAAGACACTTAACTTGCATGTCCATGAATACAATGCCAGTCCTTCAAAAAAAAAAAAATCTACCCCATAATTTTATTTTAAATTAAGCATGCCCTACACATTCCTCACCTGTCAAGGATTATAAATTTCTCCTTTTTGATAAGATGTTCAAGCTTGCCTGTGTATCTTAAAAGATAGCTAGCATTGTGCTGCTCTTTTATGCTATTTAATCTGCATGAACTGCAAGTCTCATGCCGTGCCTTCATATCCTATTACCTACTTTCTCCATAATCTTTCTGATATTGGATTCGGTAAAAGCTGGTAATCAATAGTTTAGATATTACCTTCTCAGGCAGAGACTGGCACATTTAATGATTTCTTGGATGAAAAATATGCATGTATCATTTTGTTCATTAAAAAAACTAAAAATCTGACGAGTCAGCAAGGGCCCCGCCGAGGGGTAGAAATATAAGGGTGCAGATTAGGGGATGAAAATTTTACTTGATGACAAATAAAACTTTAAATATATATATATATATATAGAATAAGCAACAGCAACTGCTAAACATCCAATAACCTGTAAAAAGTATCCTTGTATTTACATAAGGCAGTAAAAAAAACATCATATCTATAATAACTAAATTAAATGTATATTTAAAGAAGAATGAAGCATGTGTTTTCTAAAATGCCAGCCTTCAGTGAATGTAAATATCACCCAGGCTTGACCTTAACTTCAAAACAAATATCAGTTGCAGACAAAGGTGTTAATTAATCTTAAAGTGACAGAAAGATAACCCTATAAAATTTTCTGCAAACCAGCAAGATAATCAATCCCAGGGGATTAATTATACTGCTCTCTAAACCTTTTCTTCTAAGTTTACAATAAGAACTTTTTCAGCAGTGATAGAATGAGGTTATTATTTGAATACCTGCTAAAATAAATAGTATTCTTGACTTTACATAAGACAGAAAAAAAAACAAAAAAGAAAAAAAATAAAATCATAATAAAAAAGATATCTTTATCTACATGTATATCTTGTTTTTAGAATTCAATAAAATCATTACATAAGGCAGAAAAAAAGAAAACAAAAAAGAAAAAAAATAAAATCATAATAAAAAAGATATCTTTATCTACATGTATATCTTGTTTTTAGAATTCAATAAATCATAACTCATTGTGTATTTTACGAAAATAAAGTATGAACATTATTTAAATCCACATTTCAGAGAACGTAAACATCATTCAAAATTGACCTTAACTTCAAAACAAACTTCATTTGCAGACAGAGGTGTTAATTAATCTCAATATGGCAGATAAAGATAATGCTTTGGATTTTCTTGGAGAGGAAAGTTAATTAATCCCAAGAGACTCATTGCAGCCTTTCACAGTTTACAATAGGAGCATTCTCAGCAGTTATCTCTCTTTGCCCATTCACTCTTATATAAAGTTAAGGAATTTACCCCACCACCCCAGCTCCAAACCAGATGACATAGAGACCAAAACTTAGCATCAAAATATGTCCTTTTGCCTATTCAACCAACAAACCAAATTTGAATTTAATTGGTCAACCCTAAAAAAAGTTATTAGAAAAAAACAGAAAATTTGTGGACGGAAGAATGACAGACGGACAGACAGACAGACGGACAGGCAGACAGAGTGATTACTATAAGGCACCCGAAATCCTTGCGGGGCTCTAATAATCACTTTATACATAGATCTATAAAATTGTTTGTTTGTTTGTTTTTTTTTTTGCCTCAACCAAGTGGATGTCAGAGATGACCAGTTCAATCTAAGTCATAATAGTTATTCCCTTCTATGGAATACATTTCATCATCATTCAGGCTCTGCTCTCTCATATAAAATTTCGTGCTTTTATTAAATCTTATGATTTTCCAAAAGAAATCTAAATAATTCATATTTAAATTGCACACAAATTAGCATACATTAATATGGTCCAAAATTTGACTTTCGGATAATTTTATAAAGGAAATTTTTTTTTCAATTCCAGTGAGAGTTATCTCTCTTATCAGAGGGTTAGTGAGCCTTAATTATCTCACACAGTAGTGGATCCAGGATTCTTGAAGAGGGTGGGGTCAGCAAAGCCATAATTGGTGGGGACTCAGGGGCAAAGCCCCTGATAGCTCCTACCTGGTTTTAAGTCTTGCTTTTTTTAGTTTTTTTTTATCAAGAATTTGAACTTTCCTTCTGTAGCCAGTATCCCCCATGCACTCTGTGCAAAAGCAGAGATCCTTGTTCTTCATTGCTTTGTTTATTTGAATCATGTCTTAAAAAGGTTCAACTTCCCAGATCTTTCCAAAATTTTTCATTTCTCCAAGAGACCCAAGTCACTTCCAAAGTCTCTCCTTGGAAATATTTCTTGCATCTATCCATCAATACACTATCAACATGATCAACTCACTACAAGGTTTACAGTGAACAAGAAGTTATCTGAAGCTACCCATTTCATATTCCACTGACTTGCAGATCTAGGATGATTTCTATCATAATATTGAGTCGATGGAATGAAAGTACATGTATTACAAAATATAAAGACACATATAAAATATAAATTTAAAAAAAAGTAAATAAAAACTAAAAGCACATGTTTATATACTTTGGATTTCATTTAAAGCATATAAATGTTAAAATGTTGAATCAGATATGCAAATTAAAAAAAAAAAAAAAACTATTATATTATATGTATGGGCAGGGAGCAGCTAAAATACTACATATAATTCATAGAGAGAAAAATCAAACTTGAATCTGCACATTGATCTAAAAAAATTTGTCTGAGTCCCCAAAAATTCTCAAACAGGCTAGTACAATGTACCATACCGGTAATTCATGTGAACATTGACAATAAAGGGCAAAAGTAACATGCAGGCCATGGCCATCAAAATTTGGTTGTTTGTAATAGGTGCTAGTTTTTTCGCGATGATCTATTTTTCAAATTTTTGCAATCATTTTTAATTCGCAAAAAAATAAAACACAAAGAATTGTGTGCCATAAAAACATTACCATTTTTCATTTTTTTTTTTTAAATCGTAAAAAAAAACTTTCGCAAAAATAAAAACTGTGCAAATCTGCCCTTTCTTTCACAAAATTTCAAACACACAGAAAAAAAAAACCCGGATATACAGTATGCAACTGATGGCAGGTGTCATTGATAGAGATCGAGGATCAATCCTGGATTAGTCTGCAAAGATTTAAGTAAGAAAATAAAAGAAATACAATCTATTAGAAGTAAAATTTGTACAAAATAATCTCATTTGAATTCATTAGCCACTTTATATCAAAAAGATTTTGAACCTTAGAAACCTCCATGTGTGAATGTATGTGCTTAAGAATGTGCAACACACTGGCCCACCCCAATCCCAACAAGTTGTCTCCTAATTACAACATCTTTGGTATATTTATGTAATGAATTTATTTTAACATGCCAAATGAAAAGTTTGAAGTAATACTTTTTAGCAACATGTAGAATATCAATAAAAACATTTGTAATCTAGGAGAGTCAGGAGTCATAAATTCTTAAGTTTGGTATCTGTTAGTCAAGGTTAAATCCTTCTCTGAGCAATGTGGTGTATAAGGCCAGTGCTTATACCAGGTTTTTTTGTGGTGCTAAGTGGATGAGAGTAATTGACTCCCCCTAAAAGGGACACCAGTCCATCATAGGTTACCCACTTGACCAGCATATTTAGACCGAACCCATCGCACAATATGTTTCAGCTGGGTGGACTGACCCAAATTGACTTTCTGAGGACCGGTAAAGTAAAGTTGTTCCTTAATTTTTTTGTCACTGTATTAAGTTAAAGCCTTTTTTAATAAAAGAATTCTCAATACAAAAATACTTATATATATATATATTATATATATAATTTAATCATGGTAATTATGACATGAATGTCATTACTCGTTTATAATGACCAGATTTTTTACTTTCCAAATCTGGTCCCTGATCAGATTTTTACATGTTGAAGGTTGGCAAGTATGGAGTCAATACAGATAAATAATACATCATGTATACATAATATTATTAAAGAATTCATTTCAACATAACGAATTGTGCCTGTCGAGAAGTATAAATTGATTCCGTAAAGCTGAAGAATATCAATAAAGGTTCACAATTCATTAGTCGAGAATCAGGTTCAAGTAGATTTACTGCATGCATTACTAAGTGAATAGATCCTGTTCACATATAATTAAGTAAACTCTGACATGTCTCCAGCATCATAATTTTGACCTTAAACTCTACCTTGATTGATACTATTATACATATTACCAGTTTAAATATATGGAAAAAAAAACAACTACCGGTAGCCATAAGTGTGGTACATTAGTCAGTAGAGCGCTTTTTCTGTGATTGGCAGGTAGTGGGTTCAAGCCCCGCACCTGGCCTCAAGACCATAAACTGAGAATAGACTTAAGTCAAAATTTTGATTTTTAATATCTTGAATTTTATTTTACGTATTTGCTTAAAAATTTGCAATTTTATATAACATTCAAATTCAAATATATGATGAAAATTTTGTTTCAATATCAAAATTATTTCAAAAGTTATATTGGTTTGAAATTTTGACTTAAGTCTGTTCTCAGTTTATGGTCTTGGGGCCTGGTCATGATAAACTTAAATCAATAAAAACAGATAGTAACTGTTCCTTATCAAGGTGCTTGGGTACTTTGATGTAAAAGTTGCGGTTCTTTTGGATGAGACCTTAAAATGATACAGATCCCTCACTGCTCATTGGCCTAATCTCAAGGAAGTTCGGTCAAGATTTTTCCAAATTACTTTGTGGAACTGTGAAGGGGAGCCAGTCAGTGCCCCCCCCCCCCTCCCCGCCAACAAAACCGTCCCGGTCAAAGTGTCCCATGATTTTGGTCAAAAAAGATTTTGACCAAAATCATGGGGCGCTTTGACAGGTTGGGCACAGTTCCTTTTTCGGGGAAGTATTACTATAAAACAGGATTTTTCCTCTTTTCAGTAATAAAAACATTACTGTATATGGGAATTTTCACTCGTTTACCCTATATTCTCGTGTTTGCTTTGAATAAAAGATTAAGTGCAAGAATATTTTCACATCCTCTAAATATTTATAGTCTATTAAGGGTATGTATGCTCAAAACTACAATATTTATCGCTGCAAAATGCTGAAAAAGAGTGATGAAATATTTCTACAATATAAATTTCTTACGGAAGCTTATCTGTGTTAAAATTGTGAGATTGAATACGTTCAGCACTTGATAACTCTACATGAAATTATTCGTTATTTAATTTAATTTTATATCATTTCTTTCAAAGACATTGTAAATATAATTTTTTACACCACTGCTTCTTTTACAGATGAAAATAATTATTTGAAATATCAAATTTTAAAACATTAGTCTTTCAAAGATGGTTTTAGCATGAATGCCCTTATAAGATTCCATACTTTTCGTATCATTTATCAACAGGGAAAATTTAAGTAAAAGTCGTGGATTACTGCTGCACATGAGTTTAAATTACTATGCATGTTCAAAAGATGTCACCTGAACGAAACCAAGCTATGAAATTTTCCATTTTTGAACAAATAATATAATTTATAAGGGAAATATTCACATTCGTTTGAAGAATACTCATGATGCCGTACGATTAAATCTCATATTACTCCCATCTGCAGCACTAAAGGACCGAAATTTTTTGTCTGCGAGGTTGGTTTAATAAAGTTTAAACACATCACATCGTATTTTTCATGCACTCTTTATTTAATAAACGGATTTGGGGCATTATTTTAAAAATATGACGAAATTCCCGTATACAGTAATGTTTTTTATTACTGGAAAGAGGAATAATCCTGTTTTATAGTGATACTTCCCCGAAAAAAAGAACTGTGCCCAACCTGTTTGACCAATATTTGGGGGTAGTTTTGTAACATCATTTTACTGTAAAATTGCTTTACGGGCGCTTTGACCAAAATCAGCTGGGGCGCATTGACCAATATTTGGAAGCGGTTTGTTAACATCATTTTTCTGTAAAATTTCTTTATGGGGCACTTTGACCAAAATCAGGGGACGCTTTGACCAAAATCAGGGGGCGCTTTGACCGGGACATCTCAAATAAATAATTTTGCAATAATATAATATTTATATAATATAATTTTACCAGTAAAGAGCAAACAAGCAATCAAATAACATATAAAACATACTTAATAATTTATACCTGTCAAACCTTGTTGATACCTGTCAAACCTTGTTGACGATTTGTAAATTACTTCTGGAGAGCCTGTGTATTTTCGAAGTCATAGCAGAGGAAATACTTTCTAGGAAATTATTTTGTATATGCATTTCATACGGTTAACATCTTTACATCAACATAAAGTGCAGTCAGTTCTCCTTGCTAGACTGTCAGTGCTTGCAATGGTATACTTCCGTGAGTACTACGTCATCAATATTGTGTGTCTAACCCAGAATGCATTGCGGCATATTTTAGTAGATCTGTAGGAGAGCATCTAAAATTCTCCGTTAAAAAAATCAGAAAATATCTTAGTAAAATTAAACCATCACTTTACTGAAAGAAAGTTTTAAGTTAAAATTGAACATAATAAAGCGATTCGTGGCGAAATTTTTAAGAAATTTCTCATAGTTAGCTACAATATCGCAAAAGATGTAAAGATACAAAATTGCTAACGACAAGATCTACGTCGCCATATTCGACGAAAAAAAATCATCTGTCTTTCACACGCACAATACTATTTGGAAGTGGATGTTGTGTTTTAATGGATTTCTGTGATTTCTTATACAAGAATAAGAAGAGGTAAAGAAAATATCGTCCGATTTTGCTAAATAAGGAAGTGGCTTTGGATTCAAGTGGAGGTAACTCGAAAGTGCAACAATGGACTGCCGCGTGTAGAAAAATAATATATTGGAGTAGGTAGTGACAAAATGCCCCGCAAGCCTCCACCAGCTGGGTCTGCATATTTCGGGGAGTACGATGCAAGATCTTATCGACATGTGGGTGGAAACGATTACAGGTCAACCGAACGCGAGCCGTCCAGAGATTCGAGAGATGGAGGTAGGAAAAAGAAAGTAAAACAAAAGAAATCAAAACGAAAAGAACGTTCTAAGGAGAGAGATGTTGTGAATGACCAGACACGTGGGAAGCCAATTGTGGATTATGATGACATTAGTTCAGATTCTGAAATTAACGCTACGCCTCCTGCCCCCATGCAATCGTCTCGTTCAAGAGATCTCCATGAAATTTCACCTGCCACTGAACTACGAAGGTACAAATATGACAGGAGTCGAAGTAATTCTCCGATTGTTATCAGGGACAGTCCTCCACAATCTTATTCCTCCAGGAAAACGAAAAAGAGACCTTATTCTCCTGAACAGATGCATCGAGAATCAGTGAAACATTATGCTGAGCCCCCTCGAGCATATGCACATCCTCCCAAAGCTTACAGAGATCATCGAGATATAAGCCCAGTGGGAAGTCCAAGGAAGCGATACAGGTCAAGGTCACCTAGTCCATACAGCAGGAAATCAAAAAATAACAGGTAGTCCAAATCATTACAATCTTGTGATGCAAACCACAGTGATCCAAATACATGACTTGAGATTATGTTAGATTTTTTTGTAAATGTGACAATTTTGTAAATTGAAGATGGATTTAAAATTGAAATACAAGTTAAGAATACTTTATTTGGCAAAAATCTGCTTGTAAAGGAGATGAAAATTCTATAATATAAACATAATGATTATCAATTTCAAGAACTATCATCCATTGAGCAGAAGATGGAGTTGTCTGTCTTAGCAGAGGGTCATACGGCTTTAAAAACATTACTGATTTATATTTTTTCATTCATTTTATGTTCCAGGAAGTAACACGTGATATAAACTTGAGCAACCTTAAAATATTTGGCAGCATAAATCTTTCAGTTTGTTTAAATGTGAATTTGGAAACCTTTATTTTTATCATTTCAGTTCAAGATACCCTGAGAAGTATGTTCGTCGATCTTCTCGAAGTAGATCTCCAAGTCCTCGTAATCGTTCACGGCGATCTAGTAGATCTCCATCCAGAGGGAAGTACTCCAACTCCAGTCGTCAAAGACGATCTTCATCCAGGAGTCCTTCTAGAAGCTCAAGTACAAAACTAACGCATTCCAAATATGCTACAAACACTCTTGCCGCAGAGCTTTCAAAACACAGACGGGCCAGGGAGGCTAAGGAAGCAGCCCTCCTTGCCGCCAAAGGTCGCGATTCAAAAGAAACCCGACCCAGCAATAAAAATCATTCCTCTGACAAGGACAAATCTGATAGAAATTCTGTTACTTCCAGTAAAAATGATTATTTACCAAGGTCTCCTGGGTATTCCAATTCAAAAAGAAGCAGGGGTCCAGATGAAATTATGAAGTCGGAAATGAAACGAGAGGAAAGGGAAGTCAGGGAATTGAGTTCTAGAGATATGGAGCCAAGAAGAATGGAACCTAGAAGGGAAGAAATCAGGGAACCTCCAAATATCCCTTACCATCGAGATGATCTACGTAAAATGGAGGAACGGAGACCAGATTACAGAGAACAAAGACCTGAACTAGAGCTACCGCCCACCCATAGACCACCCCCAAATTTACCTCTCCCCCGCTTATCTCCTGTAGATAGTTTGGGGACTAACAGTCCATACAGGTAGAATTCTGTCAAGTTTGATAGTCCTCACACCTTGACAGTTTTTTCCGTTATTTTATATTCAGTGACATGTAATCCTTTAAAGCCTTTGTACTTTCTACATTTTGTGCAAAAAATGATTTTATCAGAATTCATTTTGATGTAGGTGGTGCCTTTGTTAAAAAAATATAATTCAAGAAATTGAACTTCTTTGCAAGCGGATCAGGTGACAATTTTTAAAATTTTTCTTTTTATTTATAGAAAACAGGAGCCTCACAGGAAGCGGATCACAGACCTGCCTATGCCGCCCATGATTGATGAACCAGAGCCAGAATACGAACCAGAGCCAGAACTGCCTCCTAAACGAGAGCAAGTTCACCAGTCCACCCCCAAAGTTAAAAAGCCAAAGTAAGAAGGCTAAAATAGACTAGAGAAAATGTTTGAAGCACATTTCAGTTGAGTACAACTGATGGTTGCAATTTGACCTGTAGTTTTGACCTTTAACTGACACAATGGATTGACCACATTTGACCTTCATCTTTAAAGTGTTCAGGCCAGTCTATATACGGTAATAATGACCAAATTCAATGGTGAGGACATTATAAGAAGTCTGCCTCTAATCTTTAATAACTAGAGTATAAAGTGCAAAATAAGCTACACTTTAAAAGCGAATAGGCTTATAAACAATTTTTTCCACAAGAAATTGGTTTCTAAACAATTTTCTTTATTAAAAAGCTCATATTAATAGGCATCTATGATCTTTCACAAGAAGGTGTAATTTACAAAATACCTTTTTCCCTAAAATTAAAGAAATGAATTAAAAATTAAAATTCTAAATTTTAAAAGAAATGTGGATGTTCATGGACATCATAAAGAATTTGGGAACTTTATAAAAGAGTCTGCTACTTTAACTCGCATTAATTTACATAGATTTTACCCACATCTCCTGCTTACATCTTATGATCTAGGAAATAGATTTACTTCAGGATAAACATTCCTTCCATTTTGACTTTATCATCTGGGCAACAGAATGAAAACATTGTCCAACATGCCCAATTAAAAATGACCCACAACAAGATTTCACAATGCCTGTACAACTACAAGTCTTGAAATGCACTAAAATTATGGTAAGAGAGGAGAGTGTAACTTGAATAAAACTTAAGTTACTGCGAATTAAATTTGAACTGCTTTCACACGGAGAATTTAATGTGAATTAATTTAAATTGAATTAATTTATTGCGCATCAAATTACATCACATTAGCTCTGTGTAGTGCTGGGCTGATTATCGCCGATGATCAACTGTCAGTCGTTAGGAGCTCTTTGGTGCTACTAATTGATTACAAAATAAATGTCGCCGACATCACTGACAAAAATAAAATCGTAATACTTTAATTTTATTACCAAATCCATATGAATAGAGTTTTAAAGTAGTGATGAATGTTTAAAATGTTGAACGTATCTATGCCATGTTGATATTTTTACCGCCATGATTGAATATAGGGTCAGACTAATAACAGAAAAACGGACAATATAAAGAGGTTTTAATATATACAGGAAAACATTAGTAGTCCAGACAATCTGTAAACGTAATTACAATCAATGATACAAGTCCAAATTCTGGATAACTACAATTTAAACTTGTAATTCCAAGAAATAAAAAAAATGTAATGCAAGATGGGACTAATATCAGCAGATTTTCAGTAACAGCTTATTCAGTATTTTTAATGAGAATTTTTTTGAAGTAAATTCTCATTCAATATACTTTTTTTAAGAAAGGTAAAGAAATCCTAAAACATATATATTTCAAAATATATTGATGAGAGGCAGATGAAAACAGGGGTAAGAATTTGCTCGAGGAATGGGCTGTATGTTTATTTTGACTTTACATGACTATTTCCGGTGCTATTTTCCACTTTATCAAAAGAAAAAAAATTAATAAACATTTATGAATATAATTTATTAAAGGATTTTTTTAGTGAAAATCTGAACTTAAATCTGAATAATTTTAATTTTTTTTATTAAATCATTTAAAGTTAAAAATTCAATTATAAACAATTATTAATCGATTATGTGCAGCTTATTATTACTGATAATTGATTATGATACCGATTTTCCATCACTAGCTCTGTGTGAACGCTTAGCAAAGCTAATTCGAATTTAATTCTGGCGCATGTGTAATGGCTTAATTAAGTCACATGCCACATGTCAATGGTCAGATACAGGTGTTTATGCTATTTTTGAGTGAAAAACAAAGAAAAAATATGTTGATCTCCAAAAATATGTACAGACACTATAACATTATGTCAAATGGATCTGCTCTGCATAAGGTGACGGTATCTGATAGTGATGTCATAATTGCCCTACGGAGTAGCCTTTCTGTAGAAATAAAATTTTAATGTAAATTAGTTTACTTCAAATTAACTGTTGTGTGAACGCAATGTAATGCGCATTAGTGTAAATTGTATTTTACTTCGCACTATTGTACTGCGAATTCAATATGTAATGCGCATTTGTGTGAACAGGGCATAATTTTTCTCTAATTAATTGGTCAAAGGTCACCAGATGATCATTTTGGTAATCTAGGTTCATCTCATTTTGTCTTAACACAAGTTAGGTAGGAAAGGATGAGGGAACAATTGCTATATTTGTGAATTTTTTTCCTTGTTAATGAACAGATTTCAGTGTCCTTTTAAATCTTAACCTAGAGTATGCTGTTTGTGAGGTGTTGAATTCAGTTTGGGTTTATGCACTTAAGTAGAACAGCTAGATAAAATGCCTTCTATCACGCCAGGGAGTTTTCTTTGAATTTTCTGGGTCTGGCATTGGGCTATACGTAAACAGTGGTAAAAAGTTCAAGACTTTTGGGAGATCAGAATGCTTAGTAGGTCCTGAACACAGGTACTTGTGGAAAGAGTCCCCCCTCTCCCTGATATACAACCACAGGACTTGTACAGTCAGCTAGTTAAATTATATTAATCACACTTGTATATATATCATGTTTACCATATATGAAAAATATAGCGAAGACCCTTAAATAGCCATTCCATACAAAAAATATACACGATAAGAGAGAAATCTGTATGTTTACATTGTACCCCCGCTGGTCTTTCTGGGTTGAACAGCATGTTTTTATTTCATTTCAACCTAAAATGCCAGATTTTATTACATAAGATTATCAAATAACAGAAGTCAAAAATGTTTGAAACTTGTTTCTAACACAGAGTTGTGAGTGGGGTTATGACATTACCTTACACCAAGGTAATTTTGGCATGCTCAAGAACATCGGTAGAAAAAATGTATAATCTATGTCCATTTCATAACTTTCAGTATTTCCATTAATGCATAAATAGGCGTAAAATACACATAAAAATATATAAATACCCACTTCCAAAAAAATTTGGTGTCAAAATAACTAAAAAAAAAATTCAAGCTTTCAAAATTTTCTGACCAATTCAAAACAAAACCGGAAATCCAAAGAAAATTTGTCATGTTTGCATACTTCAGTTTGGCTTTATCAGTAAGACTGGAGATGTTTTCAAAACTTTGGATCAATAACGCCCAAGTAGTCGACTAATAGTTTTGCAAAAGATTCAGCAATTTGCAGAAGTTGGCTTTGTAAAGATGTATCCTCCATTGACAGAATCGGTAAAATGTGTCAATAAACAACAAACACATTTAATTTTTTAATATTATTTATAAACATAAAATTAAGATGCAAGCAAAACCAGAATTCATTTTAACTGTCTAACATTCTCTTGACTCCCAAAATTTATTTCAAAGAGTAAAATAACCCTTGATTTTCAAAGTTGGCAGAAACACTGACAAGGTCATTTAGGAAAGATCACTGGCAGAAAAACATTCATCACCTGTCCTGGCCATATCTTTTAAATTGAGCAACTTTGAAAGATGATGCTTATGACTCAAGGGTGTCTTGACCTTGACCAAACATCTTTAAGGCAAGTTAAAGGTCAATGATAAGAAAAAGTATTTATTTTTGTCTGGTCCATAAGATTCTAATGGAGAGACATTGGTAGAACTTTCCTACTTCATGATAGATTACTTATGATTTGAGTATTTGGGCAAGTTGAAGATATCTGGCAGAGAAATGTTAATTTCCTAACTTAGCCATATCTTGTAATGGAAAAACATTGGAAGCTAGTATTTGACAGAAAGATTGCATACGACACAAGGGTGTTTTATGACCTCAGTCTGAGGCCATTTGGGCAAGTTGAAGGTCACTAGCAGAAAAAGTGTTTAATTTGTGTTAGATCCATTTATTTCTTCCTTGAGAAGCATTGGAAATTCATACTTGACACAAAGATTACTTATTTTGTGAGTGTGTTATGACCTTGACACGGTCATTTTTTGCAAGTTCAAGGTTTCTGACATTAAAAAATGTAAAATTAGTGTCTAGTCAATAAATTTATATAAGAGAAATGTGTGAACAATTGAAAAAAAAGAATGGGCAGTGGAGAGTATCATTTGTGAGCTCGTTAACAGTATCTAGAGTTCATTGTCAGAGTTTAGCCATGTTTGTCAGTCTTTCTTTTACCTTAATATGGGCAAGTTAAACCTAAGTACTATGGAATTGTGGGATTCTATACATCCAGTTGTTCTCTGCTGTTTTTTGAGGTGGTAAAGCTTCCATGTTTTATACACTCAAGCAAACAGCAATATAAATGCCTTCTTTCATCATGGATAATTTTATCTTGAATTTTCTAGATCTGGAAGTAGGCAACAAGTGTATGTAATTTGAGATGTAAATAAAATTACTCTCAATTTTTGAGTACAGTAGGTCAGGAGTGTATGAACATAAATAGGCATCTTTTCCCCTTAAGTTCTAACATCATGAAATATGCCTTTGTGAAAAGTTCATAATTGTACCCTCGTATACCTCAAAGACCTTTCTTAAATGATGTCAGACTGAGGTTTATATGTATTAATATGAAAACATAATATTCTTGAAAACATATTGAGCAATTGTAAATGATTGAAACAAATGACATGGATTGAAGAAAGAATTGGAGAATGGGGTCTTGAGGTTTTGTAAATTGCCCTGACGTAACTTAGTGCTGTTTTTATGCCACCATAATCAGAGATTTTGAGGCATAGTGTTTTGGTCTGTCTGTTCACAAAAACTTTAACTTTGCCCACAACTTTTGAATGGTTGGTGCTAAGACTTCATATTTATCATGTGTATTCCTTGTGACAAGATCTTTCTTTGGGTATCAACATTTCTGACCTTATGACTTTGACCTACAAGTTTGACTTATTTTTTTGTAAAACATGAACCAATTCTAACCTTAGCAAATACTTCTGAACCAGGGATCGACATTAACGGTTGTCCAATTGCCCGGGGCAAGTAAATTCCCAGTTCGGGCAAGTGAAAATGCCAATGTACTTGTCCGATTGGGCAAGTGAATATTTCCGATAGAAACATTTTTTTTTCCAAATCTTGCATTAGTTTTAAACGAAACAATAACACTTTCCGCCAAGAACATATCAAGAATAGTTTCTTAACATGAATAGTTTATTTTTTCACTCACAGAACACCAGTTATTCTCTGCACACAATGTATTCTGATCAGGATATGTATGTTTCAAAACATGGCAACTGTTTTCCTTTAGTGTGGCCTCAGTTTTCCAGAGAAAAAAATCAAAATAATATATATATTTAAGATGTAAATTTTATTTTAAAGAAAATATATACTGCTGCATGGCAGTGCGAGTTTTCAGGATAAATGAAAGGACAGTGGTATACATGTACAGTATTTACAATTGTAGGATCAGCGACACATCAACATTTTTTCTTGGCAGTTAACGTGCCGATAGAAAGTACTTTATCACACATAAATTAAATTACCCGTATTTTCTTCTTTCTAAGGTTTGGGCAACCAAGTTTTGCATTCAGACAAGTCAAAATTTGAGTTCACTTGCCCATAGGATAAGTGAATATGAAAGTTAATGTCTATCCCTGTGAACACTTGGTGATAGGGCATTAATATTTCACATGTATATTCATTTTGACATGAGCTTTGAGTACCATATTATTTTTGACCTTGTGACCTTGACATTAGAGTTTGGCCTACTTTTGAAAAACTTATTTTTGACATTGTGACCTTGGCTTTGGAATTTGACCTACTTCTTAACTTTTATCTTAGCCATGAGCCACCATACAAAGGCATCAGTTTTTCATAAACACATTTTGTTTGAGTTGGTAAATCTACTAGGACTTTTACATTCATGTGGCTACATTAACACATAAAAGCATATATTCTACTTGTTTGTAGATTTCCTTATTATAAGGGTATAAGTGTTATTTTGTTTACGTATGTTGTCTTCCTTCATTTGATAAATATATAGGATAGATCATAAAAGAAAACTTCTAAATTTAATTATTAGTTCCTCAGAATGTTTGAAAGCATACAGTTGTATTTTTATGTAATTTTCAATGTGTTAGATATCATAGAACTTTGAATATCTATTTTAGGATTTGCCAGAAGAGACGGTTAGATGAGAGGGTCAAAGGTGACTGGGGAGAGAGATGTGTCGACTTGTTTAACATTATAGAAATCATTGGGGAGGGAACTTACGGTCAGGTGTACAAGGCTAAAGACACCTTCACAGGTAAGTTCCTATAGTATGACTGGACAAAGCTGCCATTAAAGGAGTAACTCCTACATAACTGTCTAAGATGATTGCCTCTGGCAACTATAAATTGATAAAAAAAAAAAATCCAAGTTAAAAATTGAAGTTCAGGGGGCCTGTATGCAAAAAAAAAAATTATATATATATATATATATATAAAACTAGCAAGTATTTTGTGGACAACTGAAAGCTTATCTCAATGTATTCCTGTTCACTAAGAAAGGTTTTGAAGGATTTTATTAAAGTTGAGAAAGGAATTCCCTGCACTCTAATGTATCATTACTTTTGTTTTTGTAGATGAATTGGTAGCCTTGAAAAAAGTAAGACTGGAAAATGAAAAAGAGGGATTTCCCATCACTGCTGTACGTGAAATAAAAATCCTTCGGCAGCTTAATCACCCCAACATAGTTAACCTGAAAGAAATAGTCACAGATAAACAGGATGCCTTAGACTTTAAAAAGGACAAAGGTAAGGAAAGCTAAGTATCACACAATAATGACATGCATGTTACTTTCTCTACTAGTAGAATGTTGTAATACTGAAAGATAGTCAGTGAAGGTGTGAAAATAAAATCAGAGCAAAAATCTGTTTACAGTAATAGTTATGATTCAATTTCAATCCCCCCCCCCCCCCCCCCAATTCCATGATGTCCTACAAGTATGCTTTTAATTGCACAGGTGCATTTTATTTGGTGTTTGAGTACATGGATCACGACTTGATGGGACTCCTCGAGTCAGGAATGTGCCATTTAAAAGAAGAACATGTGGCGTCTTTCACCAAACAGCTCCTGGATGGATTGAACTATTGCCACAAAAAGAATTTCCTACACAGAGATATCAAATGCTCCAATATATTGCTGAATAACAGGTAAGTCAGTGGTGCAAAAATATTCATTCGTATTTATGATTTTCACTTTTTGAATGCATTTTTAGTCTTACTTGCAGGAAATTGTCATAGGCCTAAGGCCTGTATGTCTGTCTGAATATTGGAGTCTGTATTTATTGCATATGTATTTTTTGTGATTATTTATTTTTCCTCTCAAGACATTCAACTGTGATGAATGTGATTCAGCATGCATAACCTTCATTGTATTCTTTTCTGACAAAAAATTACGTTATTTGTAAGTTCTTGAATGTCACTTCTCTTGGAAGTTTTCTGCAGGTAGAAAATCTTTGTCGATCTGCCAGTGGAGGCAGACATTGCCGTAACTAAATGTGCTTTGTTACAGGGGTCAGATTAAATTAGGAGACTGGGGATTGGCTCGT
The DNA here is from genome assembly GCF_033153115.1 of Saccostrea echinata. NCBI lineage: Eukaryota > Metazoa > Mollusca > Bivalvia > Ostreida > Ostreidae > Saccostrea > Saccostrea echinata. The sequence continues at coordinate 3,796,372 of NW_026889777.1, forward strand.
CTGTATGAGGCGGATGATAAAGACAGATTGTACACAAACAAAGTGATCACACTGTGGTACAGACCCCCAGAACTTTTACTGGGTGAGGAGAGATATGGACCTGCCATAGATATATGGAGTATTGGGTAATGTTATTATATACACCTTTATTACTTCTTAAAGATTCAATCAGAAATCGATTGAAATCGGTTAGAATTTTTTTGCTTCTGTGAACAGATTTAAGGATTTTGTTGAAATAGACTTAAGTATCTTGTTGAAATAGATTAAAGTTGGACTTTTTGCATGGAAGTTGCAAAGTGACATAACATTACATTAGAATGTCTGTTTGGTGAATTTCAGGTGCATTTTAGGGGAGTTGTTTACAAGGAAGCCAATATTCCAGGCAGGTCAAGAGTTTGCTCAATTGGAGCTTATCAGCAAGACCTGTGGCTCACCCTGCCCTGCTGTGTGGCCAGATGTCATTAAACTGCCCCTGTTCCACACATACAAACCCAAGAAACAGTACAGAAGGCGGCTAAGAGAGGAATTTTCTTTGTAAGCAGTTCAGTTCAATAATAAAAAAAATTTCATGAAAAAAATCTGACTCTTCAAAACACTCAAGTTCATGTTACTAGACTGCTATTTATTACAAGATAACAAGTTAAGTATTATATATATATATTGATAAATTTTTGTATATGAATTCAGATATTTGACTTTACAAGTTTATTTTCTTGCAGCCTGCCAAAGACAGCTTTGGATTTAATGGACCAAATGTTAGAACTGGATCCATCCAAGAGAATCACAGCTGAGGCGGCTCTTATTTGCCCCTGGCTGAGGGAGGTGGATCCCATGAGAATACCCCCTCCAGAGTAAGATTGCTGAATAAATTGCTTCAAATTTTGTAAAATTTAATTGGCTCATAATTTTACTTGTGAGAATTTGTTCATAAACATGTGTTTTTTGATGCTATGAATAGACCATTTGACCATTTCCAAAAGTAAGAATTTCATGTTTCAGAAATACATGATAAAGAAAAAAATCTTTTCTTCTTACAGAATGAATTTATATAACATTTTGTTGACGATTTTATTTCATTAGTATGCATTTCTTCCCAATAGTCTACCTAAAGATCAAGACTGTCATGAAATGTGGTGCAAAAATAGGAAAAAGCATATGAAAGAGGCACAGAAGAGAGGAGAGGATTCTTCTTCAACTCAATCCAGCACCACCAAAGTGGCATCTAGTGGTTCAAACTCCAGCATAGGAAAGACTGAAGGAAAAGATGTTAGGCGAGCCTTGTCTAGTGACAGGACACTGCCACCAAAGACCAAACCCTCAGCTACAGGGGCTAACAGCACAAACAAGACTCCAGTGGGGATCTTTAATAGAAAAGACAAAGTTGGTGGTGCCTCGGGGATTCCAGGACTAGATGTGGCTGCCCAAGAGCAGCAGATAGAGGCTCCACCTACAGGAGAAAATGAGGTGAAGGAGGTTGTGGCCCCTGTCAGTAATCAGCTGTCACAGATGATATCACTGCTTCAGAAAGGCATGTCCGTTCCTGATGTGGCCAAGAGTGTGAATGTGACATTGGATGAACAAACTCAACAACTGATGAGTAATCTTAATGCTCAACTCATGCTTGCAGCACAGTTATCTACAGATCAAGCAGCTGCAGTACCTCCAAGTCAGCCAGAAACCTCTGTGAGCCAAATCCCTTATCCTTCTGAGGGATACCGGCAAGATTATGGAAATCATAGTTCAAGCAATATGTTTGGGGGGGCCAAAGGGGGTGGGTCAGTGGAGGGTAATCCTAGTTTGTACAGTCAGGACTCAAATTCAGGGATGGGGAGTGAAAATGCAGGAGTGAAAGCTGCCTTAGCTCAGCTGTTGGCTCAGCAGGGAATGCGAGTGAGCCTGGGAGGAACAGAGATATCTGCATCTGAAACCCGAGTGAGTCACACCGATACATACAGTAAGCCAGAACCTAGCTACTATTCTGATAGACCTGACTACAGTAGATCTGGAAGCTACGCTGGTGGAAGTATTTACTCTGATGAAGGTTCTAGGGGAGGTTACTCCTCTAGTGGCGACAGCTACGGTGCGCAGTATAATCCCCCTAGTGGTGGATCTGGTGGAGCGGGCTATTACGGACAGTATCCTGGAGAAGGAAGACCACCTAAGTCATATGCAGAAGCAGCTCAAGGTGTTCCTAAACAACCCAGGAGTATACTGAAGAATAAATCATCTAGTTCAGCACTGCCTGCAAAGCCTGCTTTGGATCCTCCTATAAATCCAAGAGGGGGTTATCCCCCACTCCCCTCGGGACACAGTGGGCATTCTAGGGGTGGAAGGGGAGGTTGGTAAATAGTTGGACTTTTTCCTTCATTTTAAATATTGTTTCCTCTGGGGTCAAGTGGATGTTGGGGTGAAAAAAAGGTTAGGTCTTTGTTTTTTGTTTTTTTTTTTTTAGAATTAGTCTGATACATTAAGATTTGTACAGCAGTAGGAACAGCCCACTTTGAGAATAATATTTGGTGCTAGTATTAAAGGAAACAAATTGTGGAGGATGCTGAGCTTTGAGACAGTTGCATGTGTTTGTTTACTCTCGAAATATGTTATATTCTCTCTGTGATTTCCAATTGGTCCACTCTGAAGTACTATATTTACTATATTTTAACCTTATTGATTAATGACAATGAAAGACATTTTAGCAACCTCTAGTTGTAAAAGGCAAAGGATAAAAGTCAACTAAGATAAAGTGTTTGTAGAAAGTTGGGGTCCATGGCTTTTGAATGTATTTAAGCTTGTAATGAAGTTAAAAATGTATTTTGTTTAGTGTGTAAAGATAAATATTTTTTTTTGCAGTTTGCATGAGAGTAAGAGAGAGAGGGTGTGTGTGTTTGGGTTGTTGGAAGAGTTTTTATTTAAGTGGTTTTCTTCATGAAGGTATTGTGAAGTTGTATGCAATATAGTTCATCAAGAACAGTTCTTACAAAGTCCATGTGGAGAACACTCAGACAGCTCGAAAATATATGTTAGATATAATGCAGAGGGCATATTTATACCTAAAAAAAATCTCTGAATTGTACATGTGTGAACTGAAATAAAATTTCAACCTGTTTGCTCTTCTCATCTTGTTCTTTCAGGAGAGGATGTGCATAATTTTGGTTCGGTGTATATATGCTTCTAGAGTTAAGTTCTTAATGATTCTGCTTGGACTCTTCTTTTAGTAAACAGCTATATTTTGAAAACTTGACATTTATGAAAATTGTGAGCTTTTTTGTTTGGAAAAAATAAATTTAAAAATAATGAATAAATGGTAAAGAGAGAAAGAAACTTAAATTGAAATTATTCTGATTTAAAGAGAAAAATTGATGTTTATTTGAAGTAGCATTGATTAAGAACTTGCTCAAATAGTAAACAAACATGCCTTTTGTGCAGACATGAAATTTTCCCTTGTACAACTTGAGCTTTGTATTATCCCTGTTTAGAATTGTCATGCTTTGGAAATTTGTTTTGGATAAAAAGATGTTTACTGTTGTAATATTGTTCATTTGTGAATTCAAGTATGTTTATTACATTTGATAAAAGAACAAGCAATGGGCAAATTATGAGAGTTAATTTTCATTTGGTAAAATTGTAAGTATTACTTAACTGTATTACTTAACTAAAAGTATAGGTCTCATTAAAAAGCAAAAAAAAAAAAAAAAAAAAAAAAATTACAATGAGTAATAAGCTTAATTTTTGTACATCTTTCTCTAATAAATGAAAGACTTGAAAATGCATAAAAGCTTGCCTAGCTAGAGGAATTTCTTGATTACCTTGTAACTTGTTCCTTTATCAGATTTATTGATTTCAATATGAATTTTGTGCTTGTTATTCAAAATTTATAGATGTATATATTTTAAAAACGTAATCTATTGTCAAGATACATGCATATGTATATGTGATTAGGGACACTATCTTTGTGACTAGTATCAAGGAACTGATGCTATGATATGAAACCTAATAGTTCAGTTGATGCCTTGACCTACTATAAGCAAGTCATTCCCTCCAGGTTGTACATATTTTTAATTTGACTCTTGGAACTCTCTTAAAAAAAAGGGGGGGGGTTAAAGATTTTTAGGCAATTTTAGATATTAAAGATTTTTTTTTTTTTACTGAAATATTTCAATTAATAAAAAAGTTAATTGATTTCATTATTAATTACATGGATAAAACGCTGAAATTTACTTGTGGATCAAACATGATGATCATAGATAAGATGTTGTAAATTCTGAAATTGTACCCTGTGAGTGTCTGAAAATTCTTCTTCATAATATCATGGTCTATTCTTGTTTAGACAGTCACACACACACAAAAATCATTAAATGATTTTTACATTTTTTTAAAAATTCATTTGGGGGGGGGGGGGGGGGAATGATAGTTTCCATATTGCTTACATTTTTGTTGGAACCTAAGGAACGAGGAACTGATGATTGAATCATTGGATTAAATATGGTCATTTGTATTACTGCTTCATAGTGTCAATATATCTTTTCTTAACTGATGTTATACATGTACCATAATTGCTGCAAAAACTAATGTCATTTGTAAAGCTATTGTGTCCATCTCTGACAAGGGCAAGTTTTATAGGAGTTATCTCCACTTTATATCTAAATTATTAATATAGGAAGTAAAGTTTTTTTTTTTAATTCTTTTTTTAAATTGATGCCATACTACAACTCCAGTAAGTTTGTTTGGAAATATCAGTATGTTTGAAATTTTGTTATGTTGACACAATAGCTAGCGATGAAAATTGTATTATTTGTTGATTAAAATTTGAAGCAAACCTGAAAGAAGAGGCGTAGTCAAAATGAGGAATGCTATGGCACATGGAACCCTGATAAAAGAGACAATTGCTAAAGTAGGAAATGTTCAAGACTACAAGACTGAAATACTTAACATGGACCAAAAAAAACAAAGCTCTCTAGGATTTTGATCTGTGTTTAATTCAGTGTTGTGTGGAATTGAATTGTGATAGTGCATTCTGGAGATTTTTTCGATTGCTGGTTAAAGGAAGTTGTAATTGTTGAATAATGGCAGATAAATGATAAATGGACAATCACGATTGCACTGCTATGTATCTGAAGCTCAGGTCTGGGGCCACGTAGAAGATTAAGGTGGGTTTTGACCACTAATCGAGGTCTTCGGACCCTCTAATTAGTGGCGTTATTGTTTTCATGCATGGGGAGAATTTCATGTGTAATTTCTCCCTGGATTTCTTTTCCCAAAATTAGATAATTTTTTTTTTTAGATATTTATTATTTAATTTATATGTTTTTAAAAAAAAATTAGGGTGCAAAAACTGAAGTTCTGCGTATTTCAAAATTGAGATTATGTTGAAAATGAAGCACTTGCTATAAATCTTGATATATTTCGATGTGCTACGCTGATTGTGAAAAAAAAAATTGATTGCCCCAAAATTTTCTTAAGTCCCAAATTTAAATGAAGTGACTAACACAAACCTGGTCATAAAATAAAAACTAGAATGTAACTTCAGACAAAACATGGAAACGTGTACTTTTGGACATTCTATTAAATAAAACATGAAGGGAAATAGTGAAAAAATATACTTGATGGAAAATGCGGAAGAATTCAGAACTTGCCATTTGTCAAAGGGGCAAAACTCTTACAAATGACATGCTCTTCATATTTTGACAGCTCATTCTCTACATTAAAGAAATTCTCTCTGAAGTAAGCCAGTAATTTAAAAAAAAAAAAATTAATTATTTTATTTTATTTATTTTTTGAGAAGAAAATTATGAAATATGCAATTATTTCTTCAATGGAAAGAGGATTAGCTGCCAGTCATATAACAATAAATATTAGTAAATAGCTGTTTAAAACAAAAACCTGGAAGAATTTTGAAGAAGGTGCTGAGCTGAGGAGCAGTCCTCCAAAAATGTGAGTACCAAGGACGTTTATAAGTCCTTTTTTTCTATGCATCAGTTTTTTTCATGGTTGTTGTGGTTAATTGTGTTCTTTATCATGTTTATGTATTGGTGTACTTTTCTGGAGCAGTTGTGCAATTCTGACTTGAATTTTGATGGCAATGTAGCATTTGCAATTGAAGATAACCTGATAGTTTTAATTTTTGGAATAGCCTCATTTCTGGAATGCTTATGGATGAGTTAAGTGTGTGTGGAATTGCTGTTGATTTGACGGGTAAAAATGGAAATTCCATGATTTAGAATGTCATGTTTTGGGAGGTTCTAGTGTTCATTGATGGGATGTGACTTGTACAATGTTTGTGGTGTTCAGACGGGTTCTATTGTCACTGGCCAGATGACTTGGTAGAGCACCTGAATGGAGATTCAGTAGGTTTGAATCCTGGTATGTCTCCCTTATCTGTTACATTTGGTGCTGTGCCATCGATGCTCTTGAAGTGACAGGTGAAAGTCCTGCTAGAAAAGAGTCTGGGTTGATTTGATCATCAGAGGCCAGATAGCTCAGTTGGTAGAGCACCTGACTGGAAATTCAGGGGACCAGGGTTCAAATCCTGGTCTGGTCCATTGCATTTTTCTCCCTCATCTGTTAAGTTCCAACTTGTTATGCCTGTAAGACATGAAAATATAAAGGAGCAGTTCTAAATTTGAGAAGAAAATGCTCTGTAGATCTATTGCATTTATGCAAGAGGTAGGGTGAAACTTCAATATTGCAATCGTGGAAGGACAAGGATAAGATTTGAATGTTTTTGTATGATCTAGATCATTGACATACCAGTATTCCAACTATTCCATGTCTGTGAAAACTGGAAAAAAAAAAAATTATGATCTTGTTCTTGGTCAACTGTTGTGAGGTTATTCCTGACTTAGTTGGCCCAAGGCTACAGAAAATATTTGATGAAAATGCTGGAAATGATTTGTTTCACAAATGCTTCATGTGTGAAAAGGCTGTTTGGTATATGTGAAATGAAACATTTTTGGTACTTGGTAGATCTAGCCTAATCTTGTATAGATTTCATGATTTATTTACCAATCTGTTAGAGGCAGTTGGGTTGTTTTGTTTTGTTTTTTTGTTAGCCATTGAAAGAGTTGAAGTATGGATGTTTTAGTGTCTTTGATACGGTCAACATGCTGAAAACGTTCTAAAACCCTGTAATTATAAGCGTGTCTTTGATGATGGTGGCAGAGCCATATCGCCACTGGCAGGTTTCTGGAGAGGAGGTGAGGATACCACTAAACAAGATAGTTTTTATCCATGGGTACTATATTAGTGGGTTCTTAAGCATTCTTGAAATCTTTTTTCACATTTTTAAAGAAACCTTGGCAGTCTGTCTTAAAACAGATACATAATGAATTTATTGATATAATTGATATGATAATTTTTATGAAAAGGGGTGCAAGCTCATCCCACCCCATCCACATCTTTTGACAAGCTTGTAGTTGTGGTCATTGTTCAGGTTTGTTAAGTGCATCAAGTAGTTTATTTGAGACCAATTTAAAGTTGGGGAGAAAGGGCTTGTCAGTTGCATGCATTTGCTTTCTACTTGGTTGTTAAATCAAAGTTGTCTTTTGAAAGTGTCCTCAGCGGAGAGGAAATAGGAGAGGGCAAACCATGTAAGTATGGCAGTCAAGGAGGGTTTTTATTGTTTTTAGTGTAAATGGAGAGTTACTATCTGTCTCGTGTTCAAGGGACTTAAAATTCATAGCATTTTTCTCAGTCTTATAGTTGGTGCTGTGCAATTCTCTTGAAGTGACACTAAAAGTCCAGCAGGGAGTAAGCCTGGCTTGTCCTCAAGGGTGAAATTATAAGGAAAGGGAAATGTAGCCATGAAACAGGTTTTGTCTCTTGGAGAGGAAGACATGACAGGTGCAGATCCAGGAAGTTTTTACAGGTGGTGGCTTCAGGGTTCCTATATCAACTTTAACAGATGTCAGACCCAGAAAAATGGGGGTGGGAGGATGGGAGAAACAACATTTAATGAATTTTTTCAGTTACATTACTCTCCTTACCATCTTAATTAAGAGAGGGGTCTTTGTTTCCTGTGAGGGGGGAGGGTATCCAAGGTCAGTTTTTCGTTACATTTATATAGAAATTTTTAAAATTGGAAGGTGGTGGTGGATCCTGATACACCCCCAGATTCATGCATGATTTAAGGAAGGAGGAATGTGTTTATCTGACAGTTTTTTTCACTAGTGGCCAGTATGCCAGGAGAGCAGTATGGAGATTTCTGGTCCTTGCCAGGGCTGTTTGTTACATTTTCTCTCTGTAATATGCAAGTAAGAACAAAGTGATTATGCTAATTTTACTCTGTTTAGTATCATGCATTCTTGTGCTGGTTTTATGTCTTCTTGTCGGTTTCTGTCCAAAGTTGTACATCTTTCTTGACATATGTGGTAATTGCTAGGAATTCTAGTTGTGTTTGAAAATATACAGTTGAACTTCGGTATTATAAAGACATTCTAGGTATAATGTTGGTCCTGGGATGCATTTAAGAATATTAATTTGAAATGATTCTAATCGGGAGTTCACTCATGATTAGTTTTACCTGTGACATGATTGTAGAATTCATAGTTGTAATTGTTATTCTGAGATCTATGTTGGCAAACAAGGAAGTTCATTTTTAAAATATTTTTTAGACTTCTCAGGAGGAACAATATGATTTGACTTGTGCATTCTCAGAAGCAAGTGTTGGTGATCTCTTTATGTCTTGATGTTCTTATGGATGTGGGAAAACAGTTCAGATGTTAAGGGATTTCAAGTTGGAATACAACTCGTGGTCTGCTACCTTAAAGGCTTTTAATTGAATGGTTTTAGGCTGTGTTTCTGCCTGAAACTATATATCACCACTTTTGGACTGCAAGACAGTGGTTGCAGCACTAGCATATTTTAAGTATTTTACTTTGGGGCTGCTTTAAAGAACCAAGATTGTAAAAAGTGTAATCTTCTGCAAATGGTGCTTGCTCTACATAGCAAACAGATGCAGTTTCTTATTGTATTCAGGTCATTTTCATACATGGAGATCAAAGTTAATAAATCATTTCAAAAATGTAAAAAAGAAAAAAAAAAAGAAAAAGAAAAGAAAAGAAAAAAAAAGTAGAACAAGTAAATGCAAGGCAAATTTATTATTTGAAAGAAGTTTGAATTTATACCCTTACATGTAACACAGAGTCAGGTGGCACTTGGTGAATAACATTCTTTAACTTTTAATAAAATTTTCTACCTTTACTTCATTTACCTAAAATGGTACATGAATGGACTACCCAGGCAGGCAATGAATGAGATCCATCAAATTGGTTTTTGTAGCTTGCTTTGTACCCTTACAAAAAGTGTTTTAGAAAATTCTCAGCAAGATGTGTTTTGAGGTCCATTTTTCAAACATATTTGCTTCCTGGAGCAGCAATTTCATGTTTCAAAGGGAGCAATTTAGTATTTCACCGAAATCTCTAGAGGAAGTTATTGCATTGTCCAACTAAGTACTTGTTTTCAAGTGCATGGGTCTCTGAGGATGAAGTTTGTTCAAGGTACTTTGAAATTCTTTACATGTAACAACTCACACATCAGAATCTACTGATTTGGGTGCAAAAGTGAACTAGATAGTTGATAACTTTGAGCTGTAAAATCATTACTAGGTCTTTGCCATTGGCAGATTTGCAACGTGACTAATTACAAAATTCCCTAATGCTAAGTGTGATTTGTTTCATATTTAATACTAGGGTTTTTGAAAAGTACACTAAAGGAGAAAGGAAGAAAATATGATTTTAAGTTGGTAATTAAATATCCCTTTGCAAAATCTAGTTTATTTCTTCGGGTGAAGGTTTTGGAGTCTTAGAGGTAGGTGTTTCCATATGTTACATTCTTGTATTAAATTAAGACAGAGTAGAAATTTAGATTTTTTTTCCTGGAAAGTTTTCTAAACATTACAGTGACACTAAGAATAAGATTTGCAATGTATATAATTAACAGGGACAGTTTAATTGTCAGGAAAAATCAATTAACAGGAACAGCCTGTGCACAATGACTTAATGTAGTTCTGATTGTCAGGTAGTTATTTGGAATTGCAAGCAAATATTCTTAGTTCAACAATCATTTCAAACATATTGAATATGGTCATTGCACTGCATTTGCCAGTTTTTTTTTTTCATGTTTTTTTTATGGAGATACCTTTTTTCATACTTCATGTGTCAGATATATTTAGCTAGCTAGTAATATTTATTTCTCTAAGTAAGATAAATGATTTTAGCTTACCAGAACCCAAGGCATATATCAGATGCTATATCGTTTATGAATGCTTGACTGATAACTCGGGATGTCATTGTTGTAAGTTGATTGTTATTTGATGTTTATTGATTGTTTGCTTGCTTGATTTTTTTTTTTTTTTTTTTTTTTTTTGCCAGCATCCACTGCTACATGGGACCTTGGTTTATACCATTTCATCTGAAGGACCTACATATGGATGCAAACCTATACCATAAGGATCAACTCCTTAATCTGTGACTCTAGAATGAAGAGAGACATTCACTCTAAGCAGTGCAGCAGGAAGGGGGTTGGAGGCATACTTTTGGGTAATCTTGGCATGTTAATTTTATATGCATAGAATTTTGTGATAACATTATTTTGATTTGATATGTGAAAAGCTACAAGTTTTTGCGTATTGTTGAAATTGAAATATATGTTTGATATGTGATATGGAACATTATCATGAAGGACTGCAATGAGAGAGAAACAGGCCATTTGTAAATAGACTAAGACTGTACCATACTGGTATCCAGTTTATAACTGGTGATGGTTCGATTCCATCTGGTGCAAAACTTGTCTGTTCTCAAATAGCAGTTATCATGACATTAACATTTTGTAAAACTTTTTTAGATTTGTTGTAAACAGTTACTATTGAATGACTGAAAGTAAGTAACTTAATTTGAATTGACACTTTCAAAATTGCGAGCTGACATTCTGTGTTCTACATGTACATGTATTTCTTTTTGAAATATGAATTATTCTATTATTCTACATTATTTATTTATTTTAGCTATCATGTGATAACTTAAAAGTACTCTTTTTGGATAGAGAATAATTTGCTTTTGAGATATGAATTATTCTATTAATTTATTTATTTTTAGCTATCATGCATGCATATGTTGATCAATTAAAAAGTAGACTTTTCAGAGAGTAACTGCATTCACTCCAAATATACATAATTATGTAATCCAATAGAGTAATCTTCTCTCTCTCTCTCTCTCTCTCTCTCTCTGAACATGCTCTACATATGAAAAATTTCTCAAATGAGACAAGCTATTGACAAACAAGTTGATGAAACAAAGATATCAATAGTCTCATTTGAAGTTATCATTTCGCAAGTTTTATGGTCGATACAATGACCTTGTCAGCACATACATTACCTATCATTGAGTCAAATGCTGACTGACGTTTTTCATACTAATTATTAGGCCATTATTTATACACTGAACTGTCTATGGATTTTTCCAGGTTTTTTACCTGATCACGGCAGGTGTGACCGGTCGGCAGGGGATGCTCACTTCTCCATGGCACTTGATCCCACCTCTAAATTTTGAGGTCTGTGTTTGCTCTGCTCCAAATTTGTATCATTTCATTGAACTTTCGAGATTGAATACTGTTCGTTATCTTTATATTTCACCTTATACCATATAAAGAATATCTGGGATGTAAGGGAGAAATTTTTGAAGTCCCACTGACTTCCTAATGACCTGAGTTTTATTGTATATATACTTAGTATACTTTAATAAAAAGGGTGATTACACAGAAATTTTGGAACTCATTTAGAAACTGCTCAGTCAGTGAAATGGTATATCATTGAAATACATTTACATGTTTTTAAGGTTCTTTGTGAACCCTTTATTTATTATATGTGTAAATTATTCTGTTTACTACTATAATCATGATAAATGTAGTACTCTTGTGTCATAAATTTAGACTCTTAAATAATAGCTTCATAACTTTATGTTTATTTTATAAAAAATGAAAAGAAAACAAGAGGCCCATGTACCACAACACTCACCCGCGTCACCTTGGCCCTCTGCTTTTTTTTTTAAAGATTTTAAAAAGATCATTTTTCCTCATGAAAAATTTTAACACCATATTGTGACTGTTCTGAAGAAGATCTTAAAAGATTTTATATATATATATATATATATATATATATATATATATATATATATATATATATATATATATATATATATATATATATATATCTATTTCCTGGTAAATCTTCAATACACTATTGTGATCCCACCCTATCCCAGTGGATCGACCATGAGTTGAACAAACTATATGTAAACTCATTTAGGAAGTTAGCTTTCATGCATGTTTTGTGTGTTCTGCCAGATTCTTGAGAAAAAGATATTTCAATGTACCCACTATATTTTTGCTATTTCGGAATTACCACCCCTTGAAATAAAGGGGTCGTGGTCCTTTTAACTAATTTGATCCCCTTCAAGCAAGAATACTTCATAGCAAGTTTCGAACTCGGTTGACTCATTCTAGAGAAGCCATCAAAAACGTAACTAGAGTGTTCCATGGAAGGCATGGGTCGCCTGTTTTGAAGCTTCAATAAAAAGATGTAAATAATTCTAAGAGTGGTACGCTATTTATTTAATATTCAGTACATGCATTTGCCTGCAAAGGAAAAAAAAACATCCAAGACTATGTTAGAATATGACAATCAAAGAAAACATGGTTCCTTACCCCTTAAATGAATCAGTGAATTGAAATTATTAAAAATAATTATTTATCATTTAATTTTTAAAATACATGTTTCCACAAGCGCGGATTCAGGGATTTTTTCAAGGCGTGGGTCCATCCCAATCAAAAATAATTTCCAACCCAGAAATTTCTTGACAAGCAAAAAAAAAAAAAACAAACAAACAAACAAACAAAAAAAAAACAAACAAACAAACAAACAAACAAAAACAAAACAAAAACCCCGTAAAATCCATTTCCCAAACGTGAAAAAGATCTAATTCGTGGTGGTGATGGTAGGATCTACATTTTTTAGGAGGGTCCAAAGTCATTTTTTATTTGCTTCAGTATATACTTTTTAATAACTCTGCAAATTCCGGGGGGGGGGGTCCACTCTAGATCCACGCATGAAATCCTCCAAAAGAGATTTCAGTCTTTCTTTACTGCAATTGATCCATTGTGGAATACCAAAACATGTATTTTCATAGTGCTTAAATATAAGTTTGTGTGGTAAATGAATATCATACAGTTTCAAAGTCCAGTATCATAAGCTCATAAACATGTATAAATGCAAATTATCAAAACTTTGCCTCTTAAATATTCAAAGGTCATAAGATAAATAAGACTACCCGGGGTATTTTTTGCAAAGTAGGTCAAAAGCCAAGGTCAAGTGGATTGTAACGCTGTTATTTATCATAATGTGAAATGCCAAACAATGCACATGTTAAACAGCATAGACTTACCTCTTAAATGTCAAAAACATGATATATCTGCACTATGAATTATTTTGAGAAGTAGATCAAAGGCCAAGGTAAAGGTCACTAGGTCGGTAACCATGGTAATTTATAAAAGTCATAGTGCCAAGCAATATATGTGCAAAATATCAAATCCATACCTCCTACAGTACTCGAGATATAAGGTGTAACAGACGGACAGACAGACGCAGGGTAAAGTGATCCCTAAGTGTCGCTCTGCTCTGCAGGTGACACAAAGAGTAAGCAAAGAAAGATATACAGACAACAAACAAACTTCTGTCTCCTACACAACTTCAGTAGCCAAGTGTCCTAATTATATCCTCTCATCTCTGAGATGAGGGAATACAGACACTTTAATTACTAGCGAAGTTGCCCACTATATAACAAGGAGTTGACACTATTTCTGGAACAGTAAAGAAATGTCTGCTACTGTTTTGGTCAGGTTACAAGTCTACCATTTTGTCCCCCAGGATTGAAATAAATCACCAAATTCCATGTCACAGATGTAACCATGTAACGTATGAATGCGTGTCCTAACTTGTTGAAGCCATTAAAATTATCAAAAGGACAAGCAGACATACGACGAACAAAATTATCAGAATAGCTCGCTTAAACCTTTGGCTTAGAAAGATTGTTTTCAAGAAACTTTGAACCAGGCGAGCTATAACAAAACAAAAAATATTTTTGAACCCACAATGCAGCCTTTTTAGTCAGTTTCACTTATTGTTTGTTGGTCCTAGTTTTTAAGTGGGCGTTCGTTTTTCTAACATTCAGAAGGGAAATTTCAGTAAGAAGCTTTCTTCTGCATGACTTCCTTTCAAAATTTCCGGGATTTAATGAACTTTCTGATATCATATTTCCTTTAATCTTTTTTTTTTTCATGGCTTCGGTTCAATATTTCTTTCATTTATCTGAAAGTATGGCATTATAATAAATTGATGAATTTTACAGACAGAGCATTAATCGATATGGATTTTTGCCTTGGGTCAAGTACAAGGGTGATGGATACAGCTACTTTAAAAAAAATGAGGAAAAAGGACCCAATTTATATTTTTATGCAAAAGATAAAAATATTTTTCTCTCCGAAAATCACTGTAAACAATGCACTTCCTACCGTCTCAATAGTGTAGTTTTATAATCCAAAGGTAGAATCTGTAGGTATCAAATATGGAATAGATTTACATTTCAATTTTATCGGTTGCCTGATCAAAATTTACATGCACCCCTCCCCAGATTGGGGTTTTAACGTTATCACTAACCTAAATTTATGGAATTCTTTTATGCAAACAAATGGATCTTTGAACTTCCTCCAATCAGTTTGCTGAACTTTAATGTGATATTTTATTTATCAGAGAGAATATATTCTTTTTTTACTTTTATTGTTTGCTCTTTTATTTTGAACGCAGTTTTAGATTTTAATATCTAGCTTATACTCAAGACCTACTCTACCTGGTCAGGGAGATGGATTTTCAAATGTTTTTTCTGTGTATCTGTGTACTTGAATGGTCGTTAGGGCGTAAGTAATATTGCACAAAAACCTTATACAATGTACATGTAAATTAATTTTATATATTTATATAAAAGCAAAGGTTGAAAGTTAAATTACTACTATGAGAGCATAACGAAGCTATATCTACAATTAAATATTTACTTCAAAGCTTTGTATACTGAGTCTTCTTAATTTTGACAGATGATTGTCCGAATATTTCCACCCTTTTCTTTAATGACCGGTGTTTCTGGAAGCTAAATGAACGTAGAACATTTCTAGAGGCACACGGGGAATGTCAAAGACATGGCGGAATTCTTACAGAGGTCCCCGATAGTGAGACCGAAAAAATGCTCACAAGGTAAGATATAACATCATATCAGGTAAGATAATAATAAGATAATCAGAATAATCAATAAGATAATATTGATAATTGTTTTTAAAAGTACCTGTTAGTTATACAGTGCATGTCTTATGAAAACAAATTTGAAACCGTAATAAAATCATATATATACGTCTGTCTGATTACGAAAGAAACAGAAAACGTACACAAATTGGTAATTATGTATATATACATGTATGCCACCAACGCCAGTCAGGTAACCTATACTGTTAAAAGTCTGTCTTATACTTGTGAACATTTTTTTTTATTTCTCTGAAATATATTAATGAGTGATCCACTGGGGGACGTGGAGACCGGTCCGTATAAACCGAGGTCCCGTGTCGCAGTAGATGCTGGCACGAAAAAGATATCTCACTGCTCAATGGCCCTGAGTGCCGAGTATAGCTCTCCACCGGCAAGTGGAGGCGTCTCCATATGAGTGAAAAATTCTCGAGAGAGACGTTAAACAACAAACAAACAAAACAAATCTGCCTCGGTTTAAAAATTGATTATACTCAGAACACGCTCTTGAGTATCGAATAAGTAAACACCATAAACAGGTTAATGCAGAGTATTACTATATAAATAAGAAAAAGTTGACGATGGAAAAGCTGAAATCTCTTTTGTCATACAATTTATATTTAGTTGGTCATTAACATCTATAGTAAATAAACATCCAAATATGAAACATATGTGGCGGCCTCTGTGGTGTCTCACTTTGAAATGTCGGATATATCGAGTCAAAATATGAATGAAAGTAACTATTGTTAATTGATAATACGTCGTGGATATATCTTAATGTTGGGTTGAAGGCCGCAGGAAGTCTTCTCTTCTCATGTAGACGTTTTTGAAAATAAATTCTGCTTTATAGGAATATAAAAAAAAAACATGTCGGCTAGTAAAGGGGTACCATTAGTGCTTATCGGCATTCCAACAGTTTTTTTTTTTTTTTTTTTTTTGGAAGAGTACATAAATGTTGTCAACAAGGAATTTCAGCATCCTTTTTTAATATCAACTTCACGGTACTTCTGTGTAGAATCAGAGTAATTTTTTGTTAACCAATAAAAGACACTAAAATTACTGAGTTCCAATTTAATTGAAGAAGCAGTTGTCTGTGATATCAAAAAGCCTAGTTTTTAATTTACAATGTATCGTGAGGAATATTTATATAAAGTGTAGAAAAGTCGTGCGTTTTGAAATTATCGACTTTAGAAAAATGGTGATTTTAAATTTTTTAAAAGTTCTTTGGAGTTGTGTCCAATCCCTTTGACAAATTGTCAATAAAATACGATCAAAACTTTCCTGGACCTCTCGCCAACAAACTGTTTGCATGATTAGAATGAGCAGCTATATCCCTCTAGATAAAAAATGTTTAATTCATACCACCTGGGTCAAAGGTTGAGGCCATTGTTATGGCTAAGTTGGTCCTTTACCGAAAATAAATTACAATTTGAATCTCACAGACATCTGTCAGACAAATTTTTGCAGTAAAAACGATGGGCAGCTATCCTTCCAATCAAAATTTTGAAATTCATATGTCATTGTTTCAAACCCTAAAACATGGATAGTTAAAATGGAAGTATGAAAATTTACATATTGTACTTATTATTTCAAGACATTTAAGCAAGCAAAATTTCATTGTAATACAATCGAAGTAATTAGACTTAGCTTATGTCCTGTACCCAAGTGTAAAAATGATTTCCACATGATAATTACATTGTATTATAAAACTGAAAATTAAATGATACCCTGAATTTGCTTTGGTCGCTTGACTATGAAACATGTAATCTTGTTTAAAGTTTTATTTAAACTTCTGTGTTGAAGATCTTTCGGGCATGAGTACTGGATTGGTATCAATGATATTTACCATGAACAGCGTTTTGTTGACATGATGAATAGATCACTGGACTACCAAAACTGGAAGACTTCTCAGCCAAACAATAAGGATCATTTGACCATAGAAAGTCCAACTCCGTGTTATGTGATTGATTCTTTAAGAAAAGTAGCTGACGTAGACTGCTTGATGAAATTTTCTGCATTTTGTTACAAAGGTAGACATTTAGGTAAGGAGAGAAATAATATTCATTAAAAAAAACGCAAGAGACAAATAACACACACACACTCACATACACACAAGGCAAAAAGGAAAAACCAAACATACACCGTTTACGAAAGCCGAAAAGACTCATTTCTGAGAAAAATTTAAAAAAAAAAAATACTAACCTCATTATAACGAGATACTTATCTCTTTAAAATCAAGTTTGTATCTCGTTATAACGAGTTAGTGTCTCGTAATAAGGAGTTTGTATCTTTTTTTAACGAGTTATTTATCTCGTTATAACGATTTAGTATCTTCTTATAACGAGTTAATCTCTCATTGCGAGTAAGTTTTCTCGTTATTACGCGATAAAAATTGATCTAAAATGTTGAAATCTCTAGGTAAAGAATACCAGCATTGGAAATATAAAGAGGCGAGTCGATTAAATTTGTTTGTAGTGTGCATGCTACTACGGAAGCGTAAAGGTCTCTACATATGTTGTGTTATAACTTGTATATTGTCTTACATTTTATTGTCTTGTCAACATATTATGTGTTATTATACATTTATTGCATGGTCATGAGGGAAATATGAAGATTTACTCAGCCAAGAAAAATCATATTCCCCGAGGGCTTCGCAATAATCTAGAACCAATCAGATAATGCGTTGTATATAGAATAATTATAATGAGGTATAATAAAACTCCTTATTTATGCACATATTTTGAATTGTTTTTACATAATGTAAGGACCTTCTTTTATTTAATTGATTTTATTGCTAAAAGTATTATCAACTTAAAAAAGATATTAATTCGAAGATACTGATCAAAGCAAGCTATTTAATCATATCAATATAGTAAAGTGGATTTGTAAAAATAAATATAGACATATATCGATATTAATATATGAATATTTCCCTGAAAGAAGCGAGAAAATATTGTTATTGGAATTAACTTCGTGAGGGCGGGAATTCTAATGAATCTTCACTTCACTCGGGATTCAGTGAAAGCTCCTGTACCTTGTATTTACTATCATATACGATTATAGACTGCTACAAATTCAAAAAGATTTTGAAAAGGGGGGATGAAGAGGCATTAGCAGTTAGATCATAGTCATAGGGGGCTACTGTCCCTATCACCACCTTAGAAGAGTGGGAGAGGAAAGAGTATCTTTGTGCCCCTCCTCCAGTTTTTCTTTTACCTGGGTATAAGTATAGATCCGCGAACATATCCCAAAAATAAGGAAGAATACTAGCAGTTTGATGATTAAATCTCTTTTTTTCCTTTTATTTTGCTGACCCCCACTCTTTCCCCTTTTAACATTGTGACTAAGTTTATGCAGATTGACTGAAATGAAGCACTTTTTTTAAACATCATTCTAAGTAATAAGATGTATGTTGTATGTTGTGCTGATAGTTATACATTTTATATCATATATATTCATCATGTTTCACTGCTTTTTTTTAATTCGAGGGGTGGGAAGGGGGTTAAGACTGTGGATGTTCACGTCTATGTGGCAGATCCTACGTTTACCATAGGGTGTTAAAACATCAAACATTTACAAAGTACATAGCCAGTGTCACTTTCATATTATTATTACTTTTGATTCTACCACTAAAATGACTAATACTAAATGTTCTTATGAATGGAACATTGAAATTATGAAGGGGGGGATCAGCTGTCATTCTGTATTTTAGTCATAGTGATTTCTATCATTCATAATTTGCAAGCACAAAATTTTTTATTTCAAAGAGAGATTGGTGAGCTTTATTAATTAAAAAAATGTATAATTATCACTAGACTTGCATATATATTTCTTCTTTATTAGAATTTTTTGTTGTTGTTGTTGTTTAACGTCCCTCTCGAGAATTTTTCACTCATATGGAGACGCCACCACTTGCCGGTGGAGGACCGCAAATATACCTACTAGTATACTCGGCACCAGGGCCATTGAGCAGTGAGGGATCTTTTTCGTGTCAACATCTACTGCGAAACGGGACCTCGGTTTATACCGTCTCATCCGAAGGACAAGTCTCCACGTCCCACGGTGGATTCGAACCCGCGACGTAAGGATCAGCTCCTTACTCCACGACTCTAGAGCAGACACTCTAAACACTGCGCCACGCGGGCGACTCTCTATTAGAATGCTGTAAATTGATATTTGCTTCAGTGGGGACAGTCTATGGCTCTCTTGCCCCCTTCTTCTTCAATAAGTTTTTTTCTCTATAGTCATACAACTAATATCTGACACTTTACACATGGTACATTGTGCATGTGCCGTCAATAAATCTGCTTGATATGACGTTTCATTAGAATTCCGCGCCCGCGAAGTTAGTCGGAGAACAATATTTTCAAACTTTCCCCTTAGAAATACTAGCATATTTATATCAATTTAACAATTAGGCATATACTTTTATTGTTTGTCGAGCTAACTACATCTACAAATACATTTATACAACTACAAATATATTTAATTCTCATGCTTAAATCAATATTTTTCAAATCAATATTTTTTTAAGTCGATATAACTTTTAGCAATAAAATTTATCATACAGAAAAAAACGCCTTAAATTATGTAAAAATACCCAGTTTTTATGATAACATATGAATGAAAATAAGAAGACAACACTTGAAGCTACACCTGTCTTGTAACTTTTAATTTTCTTATTTTTTAGAGTCTTATCAACATATAAAGTGTTTCGACTCCTTATTTTTACATATATTTTGTATTGTATCTAAGAATAATTTTAGTCACTTTTGATTGATTTTATAGCTGTAAGTTAAATATCGACTTAAAAAAAATCTTGCTTTGAAAGATGGATCAAAACGAGAAATTTAATTATACTGAAAGGAAAAAGAAACGCAGGATGAACTTTTGATGTGATTTAATGATAACTTAAAATGTATTTTTCAATATTTGTCTATTATTTAGATATGTCTTTAATCAATAAGTTAAGAAAATCTCATTTTATTTTGATGAATAGTTCAAGAGAAATTGAAACTCATTTAACGTTACCCCCACAAAAGTGAAATCGAAAATGTAGTCATTGTTTCTTTTGCCTCTCTTACGCATCGGTCACAGCCTCAGTAATCCTCTGCATGGAGATCTTCGGTGCATTTTTTTTTCATTTTTCCAACAAGGTAGCCCTTAGCTGGTCAAGAGGGGTGGGATATTCCAATGCCTTCTCACTCTGCAGTCCAGTTAGACCCACAAATGTTCAATTGGAGACAAAGGAGGATTGTACGGACACAGTAGAGTAGGTTAATGTGATTTATTGCTATAGAAAGTCTTGATAATCCCGGGCTACATTCGGTGGGGTTAAACATACTGAGAAAAAGGTATACAGAGGTCACATGCGCGTTTGAGACGAACACCTTTGTAAAGTTGACAAGCTCGCAGACCAAACTCGCGCAATCGGCTTCTTCCAGTTTTGGGATGGAAGTGAAGATCGTGATTGCTTACTGTATTAAAAGTGGTTTTGGTGGTAGTGACGTCGCGATTATTCTCTATTGAGAAGTTGATGGCTCGTTTTAATACCCCCCCCCCCTCAACTTCTCTACGAGAGGCCTAATAATAGCAGTTCAGAAATTGACTAAATGAAGAACAAAGTCTTAAACTTTTTTTCCGGATAAATTGGATTAAATGTTCCAGTGTTAAATAGTTATCCGGAGGAATAGTTTTAGACTTTGTTAGAGGTCAACCGGGTTCAAACGCAGTTTTGAATGAATAAACGAATCCGGCGACGCAGATATCAGGTCTAGGCGGCCTCCGTTTTTGGAGGATAGCTAGATTCAATATGGCGGCCAAATTTTTTACCATATATGGAAACCGCATTGCATTGTGGGATAGTTTATCCTCCAATTTCAGAGGATAACACAGGTAATTTTCAAACGCCTCGTGCCTACCTTTAATCAAAAAGTGCAAGCACCAGAGTACATGTAAATTAAAGTTCAAACATTAAACTATCGATTGTATGTGGCGATTTGAGATTCTATGTCTAGAATTTTTACAATACGCTTTCAAAGTTGGCACTTCTTGCACTCCATTTTTACTGAATATTTCTTGGCATTTTGTTATATTTTTATGCTTTTCCCTATCAAGACAAATAAAAAGGGACTTAAATAATATAACTTTCATATTTTCTCTTAATTTAAAAATGGAGAAAAAAAAAAGAAACACAGAAGGAAACGTATTTTAAACACAAAATATACTCTGCCTTATAATTTAAGCAATGAATGAATATAAATTAAACATATAATAAATAATATTAAAAAAAATAAATAAATTATTTGAAAAGCATATATAAATAAATAAAATATAGATAATTTAACATGTTTACTAAGAAATTAACATTATTATATACATGTACATATATATGTGTTTCAGGATTATTCATTAAATGAAATGCTAATAATACTTAAACTTAATTTTTCAAAAAAATTATTTATCAATTTTTACACATAATTACAGTACCGGAAAATCAGCTTGGATATAAAAAAACGTCTCAGACAGGTACACATGTAAGGGTATTTGTTGTTAACTAAGCTTTAAAGTTTAATTAAAACTAAATAATTGATTGACAGCAATTACAAAATAAATGTAATATTAATTTAATATCTAGATTTATTCATCATCACATGAAATTTTACGTTTTCTTTGTTACGGTTCATAATCTGATAAATGCAAGAGTTGCTGTTATTTGTTTGGTTAAGAGTTAACTGCCCTTTGTTTTGATAAGTCCGGTAGGTGGCGACACCTCTATCCTCTGTTTTTAGAGGATAAAATATATCCTCCAAAAACAGAGGCCGCCTAGACCTGGATATCGCAAGTAAGTGTTCTACCGTGATAAATGTTTTTTTTTTAAGTCAGCAGAATCGGTATTTTTAATCGCATTTCCATTGCAAAACAACTTCTGTGCATCCAAAATATGTCTATGATAATGCATCAATCCTAAAACATCGATCGAAGTGGAAACCGGTTTTGGTTCTTCATTTAGTCAATTTCTGAACTGCTTTTATTAGGCCTCTCGTAGAGAAGTTGAGGGGGAGTATTAAAACGAGCCATCAGCTTCTTAATAGAGAATAACGTCGCGATTACCAAGTTAGTAGGATGGACAGCTCCGTCTTGACAAGGTCTTAATAGTTACATGCAGGCTGACGTTCTCGTCATAGTTGAACGAAATCCCTTCCACTCTTTCTCTGGGGACCGATAAGACGTCTTATGGTAGACAATTTATAACAAACATTTCAACAAACCAATTTTTGCCTTTGTTCGTTCTCGGGCAAAGCAATTGCCAGACAACTTTGGACTTCTGTCAGCCGTACTATTTTGTAAGAAATTCAAATTAATTTCAAATAGCGAAAAACAATGTGTATACCTCTAAAGTATCAACTTTAACATGTTTAATTAAAAAAATTATTGACAAACCTCTTATCGTCAATCTGCACGTGCATTTGGTTTTTACCACTTTCCCTATGTGACGCCATGTTTTAGGGTTGAGTAATTTTCAACACCAATTTAGGTGCAAAGTAACCAAAATACCTCCCATACAAATTTTCGTAACGTTTGGTCAAGTATTAAATTAATTATCGAATATTATGTTACCCTGCGTTTCTTTTTCCTCTCAGTATATATCGACATAATACAGGGTGTCCCAGAATATATGATACCATTTCAAGATTCTGTAAAACCTAATGAAATGAATATTGAATTTATAACAAACGCATTATAAACATTGCATATACTGTCCAATTTTATTCACATGATTTGACAGTCATTAAAAAGAAAACAACAAAATGAGTTCACTTTGAAAAATGCTATGGTTTTTAAATGATGCCCTCTAAATGACGTTCTCTCTGTGTAATGATACTGCCTAGACATTGCACAAAATTCCTTAACTTGAGACAACAGTGCCTGTCTCGGTAGTAACTTCTTGATTTTCATCAGTGGTAAACCTTTTATGTATGTTAAGGATTCTGGTTTGGGTTTAGCAGCAGTAACCTTAAGACTAGGATTGATAATTGCAGTTTCAGAATGAGGGTAGCTAGCTCTATTGTTAATTCACTTTGATTGAAATTACAGGTTTTTTTGTTTTGTTTTGTTTTATTTTGTTTTTTTTTGTTTTTTTTTTTTTTTTTTTTTGCAAAAGTTTGATGTAAATTTGTTACGTTACAATTTCATAAGTGTGAGAATTTTTTTGGAATATTTTGTTGCTATAAATTTGTACTTATTCAAATATTTTTAGAGAGATATATCAAAGAAATTGGCCAAGGGATGTGATTGTGGCAGGTAATTCAAATGGTATCATATATTTTGGGACACCCTGTATGTCGATATGTAACAATAAATATAAAGTTTTATTATATAGTCTATTTATGATCCCTGTCAGATTTATACAAACACAAACGGTTCATATCCTATCATGATTCACTGATTATATTTTTTGTTGCTGGGGGTGGGGGTCAAGTACGGAAGCGTAAAGGTCTCTACACTTGTTATGTTATTTATTGTATATTGTCTTATATATTATTGTCTTATCAATTTAAGGCGTCTTCTTTCATTTCATCGATTTTATTGCTATAAGTATTATCAACTTAAAAAAATATCAATTTTAAGATATTGATCAAAGCAAGATGTTTAATCCTTTCAAAATAGAAATGTCAATATGTAAATAGAGGATATTCAATGTTTTATAGTTGAATATGAAATTTATTTAACGAGTGGGACAGGATTTTTTTTTATATTTTCACGAGTGCGAAGCACGAGTGAAAATATAAAAAAAAAATCCTGTCTCACGAGTGAAATAAATTCCATATTCAACTACAAAACATTGAATTTTCTGTTTATTACATTTTCTTTGATTTTCTTTTTGCCTCTGTCTTTTCTTAACACTGTGTCATAGGCTGTGACGTCATAGTTGAGCAGTTGAGACGTCATAGCTTAGCAGTTGTGAGATTGAAAACATATTTGGGAAGAAATTGACAGTTTTAGTCTCATTCAAGATGGTTTAATTACTTTCTCAATCTTATAACAGGCCAGAAATTATATTTTACTTACTTTGATATCCTTTCACACTGTGACAGAATATCACTTTGGTATCCTTTCACACTGTGAGAGAATATCACTTTTATTCAATGAATAAATCACAGTATTTCACTGTTGAAAATGTAATAAAGATAAATATAAAGTTATACCGATATAAATATATGAATATTTTCGAGAAAGAAGTGAGAACATATGTTGTTATTAAATTAACTTCGCAAAGGCAGAAATTCAAATGAATCTTCACTTCATTTGGGATTCAGTGAAAGCTCCTGTACCATGTATTTACTATCGTATACAATTATAGACTGATACAAATTCAAAAATATTTTGAAAAAGGGGGATGTAGAGTCATCAGCAGTTAGATCATTAGCATTGTCATAGGGGGGCTACGGACCCCATCGCCACTTTTGATGAGGGGGCTAGGCAGGAGTATCTTTGTGCCCCTCCTCCAGCTTTTTTTTTTACCTGAGTATACTATAGATCCACAAATATATTCCAATAATAAAGAAGAATACTCGCAGTTGGATAATTAAATATCTGTTTTTTCCTGTTATATTTTATTTGGCTGACCCCACCCTTTCCCTTTTAACTTTGTGTCTAAGCTTATACAGATTGACTGCAATGAAGCACAAAATATTTTACATTATTCTAAGTAATAAGAAGTTAGAGCTGATGTGCTGATAGTTAAATTTTATTTGATATATACATTCTATCATGATTCACTGCTTATATTTATTGAGTTCGGGGAGGGGGGGGGGGGTCACGTCTATGTGATAAAACCTTAAATATTTACAGAGTCACTTTTATAATATTGTTACTTTCTACATTCGTTTCATCAACGAATGGGACTAGTACTAAATGTATTTATGAATTGAATATTGAAGCAATGGAGAGTTGGAGGAGGAGCCGTCATTAATTTTTTTAGTCACAGCAATATTATTATGCATACTTTGCAAGCACATGTCTATTTCATTAGAGATTGTTGAATTTTATTAATAAGAAAAAAATTAAATTATTGCTAGACTTGCATACATATTTCATTTCTTATTAATTAGAATGACGTTAATTGACATTTGCTATAATGGGGATAATCATGCCCCTCTGAACCCCTTTTTCATCAATACGTTTTTCTCTATAATCATACAACAAATATTTGACACTTTAGACATGGCACATTGTGCATGTGGCGTCAATAAATTTGCTTGATAACTTTTCGCAATAAAATTCTCCTACGGAAAAGACGCTTTAAATTATGTGAAAATACCTAGATACAATACAACATATAAATGAAAATAAGAAGTCATAACAGATTATATGTTGATAAGACAATGAAAAGTAAGACAATTTACAAAATATAACACAAGTGTAGAGACCTTTACGCTTCCGTCCCTAACAAAAAAATACTATAGTTAACTATAGTTAACTATAGTAAATCAAAGTGTCAAAGTGATCACCATAGTAAATCAAAGTTTTCAAAGTGATCACTATAGTGTCAAAGTTATCGCTATAGTAAACCAAAGTTTTCAAAGTTATCACTGTAGTAAATCAAAGTTTTCACCATAGTAATTCAAAGTTTTCATAGTGAACACTATAGTAAATCAAAGTTTTCATAGTTATCACTTTAGTAAATCAAAGTGTCAAAGTTATCACTTTAGTAAATCAAAGTGTCAAAGTTATCACTTTAGTAAATCAAAGTTTTCATAGTGTCAAAGTTATCACTATAGTTAACTATAGTAAACTATAGTTAACTATAGTATTTTTTTTTTTTTTTGATAGGGGTAGTGAAGAGTGTGGAGGTTCACGACTATTTGGCGGTTCCTATGTTTACTACATGGTGAAAAAACTTCAATAGTTTACATAGCTAGTACCACTTATAAAATATTACTACTAACATTATAACACATAATTTTTACTTCAAAATTTTTTATTAAAAAATTCAAAAGAAATTATAATTTTTTTTCTCGATTTGCATCTATTTCATTTCTTATTACAACGTTATAAAATGTTATTTGCTTCATTCCGGACAGTCTCCCCTAATCCCTGCATCTTCAAAGCGTTTTATTCCTGTATTTGACACTTTACACATGGTTCAACGTACCAAAATTCAAATGATGTGACAATATTTTCACTTTTTCCCTAGAAATACTAGCAAATTTATATTGATATATTGATATAACTATTGTGCATATATTTTTATTGTTGCATGTCGAGATTACTACTTCGATATCTTTAAATCTATGCTTAGATCAACACATGTATTTTCAAATCAATTTTTTTCTGTTGATGTAATTTATAGCAATAAAATAAATCTAGTAAAAGTTGCTTTAAATCATCAAGGCCATTGAGCAGTGAGGGTTCTTTATCGTGCCAACATCTACCGTGATATGGTACCTCGGTTTTTAAAGTCTCATCCGAAAGACCCGTGACTTTTACACCCAGTGAGGGGAGCTTGGCGAAGGATCTACCTATGTTTACGTCTTAGGTTTGACGCAGAGCAGCGAACGAGAATGGAAACCAGGCCTCCCGATCACGAAGCAAGCACCCTACCACTAGGCTACCGTGACCGACAAGCAAGAAAAACCTAAATTCAATGCAAAAAGGTGTATACATGTAGATAAGACTATAGTAAACTATAGTTAACTATAGTTTACTACAGTATTTTTTTGTTAGCGGAGGGTTGTACCACAATTCCGTAGACTGAGCTCATATTTATACAGAAATTAATGTATCTTGATAATTTTGTTTTTAAGTTGGGAGGGGGGGGGGGGGGGGTTGTGGGTTGTTGGTTGCTAAATTACGAAGTTTCAACTTGATTACTTGAATACAATTCGAGTAATAAGATTTGTAGCGTTATCGTTCCCTTAGCACCCGGAGCAACTCTCAACGTCATAAAAGATTCAGTTTTGGGTTGAAATACACAAATTATACCAGAATCAAATTCTTTAATTCATCATAAATATTCTAAATATACATATGGAATATCTTAATCACTATGACATGATTAAACATTAAAACAAACAAAGTATGTACCTGTATATCAAAACATGATAATTATCTCGGTATAACGAGATACTAATTGTTATAACGAGATAATTATTTCTATAAGGAGATAACTAACTCGTTATAACGATATAATTATCTTTATAACGAGATAACTAACTAGATATAATGAGGTACATGTAATAATCTCTTTATAACAAATAATCTCGTTATAACAAGATCACTAACTCGTTAGTACGAAATACGTACTCGTTATAACAAGATAATTATCTCGTTATACCGAGTTAATTTTTTTATCTTCTCAGAAATGGGCCCATCCGGCTTTCATAACATTTTGCATCTTATCTTTTTTATTTTGTGTATTATTTTTTTATCTGTTGGCATTTTGTTCATGTATTCTGGATGAGGAAAAAATATTAAGTAGCTTACTATCTGTGTATTCTAAACAAAACAAAAATATAGCGATAAAAAGCATGGATTTTATACTTACTATTTCTTTTAAAAAATCTAGCTTGTTATAATGACATTTATTTATTTTATCTTCATAATTTGATGTTACTAGGGTTTCCTAAAATACAATTTGTACATGTACATAAAATATTTGGTTCATTGAAAAAAAAAGAATTTAAAATTCCCCTTTTTAAAAAAAAAATGTGTGTTATATATTGTTTTTGAAAAGGTTCATTTCTAGATGAATTTTTTTTTCTAAACTCAATAATGTATAAAAGGAGGGGCATTAAATGTAGAATCATAGATTCCAAAAGAATTACCACATGAAAACAAGTAAATATTATTTTCATCGTCTCTGAGCAATGCCATTTAATTTTTAGCTCATCTGAGGTGGAAACTCTAGAGAGCTTTTCTGATCACCGATTGTCCGTTCGTCTGTCCATCGGTCTGTCTTTCAACTTTTCACATTTTCGACTTCTCTAGATACAATTTGAGTTGGTAGTTGGTACAAAGCTTCGCTGGATAAAAGGGAAGATAATAAAGAAAAGGCAAAAATAGGCTGGGTCATTAATTTTTATACCTTCGCCATAAAATGCCCGGGGCATATAGTGTCACCCTGTTCCGTCATTCCGTCGTCATTCACTTTCCGTTCATTATCTCTGCAACGGTTGCACACATTCAACTCAAATTCGACATATGGATACGTCTTAGAAAAACGCAGGTCAGGTTGGAATTTGGTCATGGTCCAACGATTTTTGACAGAGTTATTTCTCTTGAACTTAGGAAAAAATAAGAAATTTTCAGTTTCCGCTCTCTAACTTTTGTAGGGATGTATGTATAAGGTTGAAATTACATATGCGGTTATTTTTGCCTGCTTGCGGGGGCATTCGTGGCGATAACGACAAATCTGGTCTTCTCAAGAAAAACTAGGTCAAAAGTGGTGAAAACGATGTGAAAACTTCCTAAGGAAGTGTAAATTCTAAATTGTTCAAATCCTGACCCTCGGGGGTAAGATGGGCCACAAGAGGGAATGAAAGTTTACATTAAGATAAAAAAAAACCTTTTAAAAGATCTTCTTTTCAAGAGCCACGGTGCAAGAAGAGGTGAAACTTGTGTGGAAGCTTGTGACGGTACGTATTGTGCTTCTGTACATATTGTCGTCCATTGGTACATATTGTCTCAGCAACAAAATATGCCGAGACGAGCCTTTTTTGCATAATGTACGACAAGTTATGCAGTCATGCATCGGCACATGTTGTTGGCGGCGACAATACTAGTATGTATTGTGAACATTTGCACATTTTGTCGCCGATTTATTGTTTTGACGAGTGTATACTAAGGTCATGAGGAGAGAGAGAGATTGACAAACACAGACAGACAGACAGAAGGATAGACAAAGTAGATAACATAGCAGATAAATAGGTAATCAAGTTGCATTTACGTATTTATTTAGTTACTCGCAATACTGTACGGAGAAATCTTTTTGGGACGAAAATTGTATCGTTGGTCGGTGTACACCACTGTGATATGCCAAGATACCGGAATTCTTGATTTAACTTTAATAAGCATACTATATTCTTTTTTCACATTATATGTATTTGGAGATTGAATGTTACTTTTTGTATTCAGTAGTAATGATGAACTGGATAATATTTTCTTGTTTCCTTATACATGTACCGACTGTGGTTGGTGTCGACATTTTTTAAGTCTTCTCGTTATACCCGCTTCTATAGAAGTTATATGAAATTGGTTAAAACTTTAAGTGAACTGGATATCAGTGTATAATATAAGGAGGCAATTGGTATTAATATTTTAAATTAAAGATATCTGAACATGTATGTACAATTTGTCTGCAACCTAGCCGACTTAACATCTTCTTCTTCATTATCATTATCACAGGCCTCAACATTAACTATCAACTCGTCCATCGAAAACGTTAGCAACAATTGTAACTTGCCCGAATGCATTCTTTACCTGTCTGATTCTGAACAGATGAAAAGAAAATTGTCGAAATCTATTAAAATTGAAGGAACATTAAAACAAACACTAAGAGAAAAAATTATTTAATCAGAAAAATAGAAATATTACTAATATTGCATATTCCATTGTATGAATTCTGTGGAAATTTATTCACACTATTCCATAATTGAAAAAAAAGTTACTTGTCCGATTGGGTAAGTGCTTGATTGGCCGATCGTTTAATGAACTGGACACGGACAATCGGGCAAAAGTTATCCCTGCATCAACATTTACAATTTATAACATGTGCAGTAAGGGTACGCTCATGTTGTCGCCAGCGACAATATGTACATGTATAAATTTGCAGTCTGCGACAATATATACCGACGAATGACAATATGTTAGTTAGGGGAGGTACACAATGTCCCCGCCTAAAATATGTATAGGACGACAATATGTACTGTCACAATCCCGCTGCATGAAAAAGCCTATAAGACACGTCTGTGTGATTTGCATACCAATTAAATTCACAAAGCTACCAAAAAACCTTAAGCAACCCCAATTGTGGTGCGACAATTTGTGCAGAGAGAGTAGGAACGTATTGTTGCCGACTACAATATGTGCGTGCGTAACTTTCCCGCCCGCAACAATATGTTCCGATGGACGATAAATTTGTAGGGAGGGTAGGTACATATAAAAGATTTTTTTTGAAAAAAAAACCTTTAAAAAGCAATAGAACCATTAATTTGGAAACATTCCCAATTTGCATGTATTTAATCTTAAGCTCACCTGAGCCATAGGCTCAAGTGATTTTTTTTAATCAAAATTTGTTCGTTGTCGGCGTCGTCATTGTCGTAAATTTTCCACATTTTCTTCTTCTTCTCCAGAACCATTGGGCCAATTCCTAAAAAAACTTGGCGGAGAGTATCATGTATACAGGAATTTACTTCTCCATAACTGCAAATGCATGTTAGTCCTATTGTTATTGATCCCATGTTGTCCGGATTCAGAGACCCCTTAGAGTTAGGGTGGGAACATAATTTGGGTCACAGTTTTTCAAGGGAATATTAAACTCTGATAAAGAATAGTAGGACAAAAGTAACTCAGGTGAGCGTTGTGGCCCATGGGCCTCTTGTTTTTGCTTAATTTAAGCTAATGATGTATTTTTGAAGGAAGCCTGTTTTTGGAACACAAGTATACTTTTGTGGAGGCAGAAGAAGCTTGCATAGACATGGAAGGAAGTCTAGCGAAAGCTCATTTCTTATTGTGGTCACAAAAACTGATGCAAGTACTTTTTATATAGCTCACCTGAGCTAAAGTGAGCTTTTCTGATCGATAGGTGTATGGCGTCCTTCCATCACCAGTTATGTGTTTTCACATTTTCGACTTTAAAAAACACTGAATCTTTTTCAACTATAATTGCCACAAAGCATCCTTGGGTGAAGGAAATATAATTCTTTTCAAATGAGGGAACTAACCATCTTTCAAGGGGAGACAATTAAGAATAAGTGATTTAATGGCATCTTTTAAAATCTTCTCAAGACACTGAACTAAAAAAGCTGAAAATTATGTGAAAGCTTTATTACGTAATATAGATTCAAGTTAGTTTAAGTCATGACCCCCGGGGTTTTAATTACTTAGCTACGTTAAGGAGGGCTTGAGTTCACATTTGTGGTGCACCGTATGGGAGGTTTCATTGTGACGTCATTAAAAAATTCAAAAGCGACAAAAATCAATTTAACCACATGATGATGCGTACAAATTTATATGATCAATAATTAATAAAGGCATGTAAAATCACAACATTTGATTACAATACTGCCGAGTAATTAAAAGCAAATCTTGTGTCGTAAATGACGTGACTAGCCTTGATTTGACGCAATACAAGTGATCCGGAGGAGTGGATCCATTGGTTTAATAATACAAAAATGCTTGAATAAATATGAAACCGTAGCTTACTTTTTAATCTAATCAATAAAACTAAATGGAAATAAACTCTTTAGAATAATTATATAAATTATCAATTTATCTAGTTGCTATGGAGCTCCGACAGAAAATGAAAAGAATATCTCAGACACGATGAGCGTATTCCTAATTAACCTCAAAAGTGCAACGGCATAGAACTGTTTGAGACGAAATATGGAATATCGATTGCTTATAGCATGTATATTTTAAAAAGTTCTGGGAGCTGGTTCTGGTCAGCATAACATTATTTTTATTCATTACAGAACTTAAGCGAATTAGGAATTTTTAGCTATTGTACGCATTTTAGGCAAAATTACCAGTACTTTCCAAACAGCACAAACTAGCTCCCAGCACTTTTCGGGTGTACGATATAAACCTTTTTTAATGTGTATCATTTTTTTCCCTAAAACATGCGTATACCCTTACACTAGCGAGATTTTTTATATTCAGCTTAGCAACTCTTTTTTATATCAGCCATGTGACACACAGCTGATACATGGGATATATCTGGTACCGAGTACGGCACAAACATATCCATTATGATATCTATTTCACCTTTCCTACGTGTATACAGTTACTTTGTTACAAAGATTTTTCAAAAGTATACCTATAACGAAGGTACTAAGATATCATTTTCCATTTCCTTTCTTAACATAGCTGAGTGTTTTTATTATTTTTTTTTTTTTTCAAGAACAGCTCCGCCATGATTAGTGATATTTAATAGTAGTTATCTTAATATTGAAGCAATTTCAGGTAATGAAGATTCATTTTTTTTTTCAAATCAAGACGCCAAGGGTAGGGTGGGGACATATTTGTTTTTACATACGAAAATATTTAATACTCCTCAAGAACAGCTTAGCCATGATGAAGCATGTTCACACGAAAGCATCCTTAGGTGGTGAAAATTCAAGTTTGTTAATAAAATAATTGTACATAAGAAAAAATTCTGCTGATGAAGAATAACTGGGTCAAGGTGACTCTTCCATGTAAATATGATTAATCATGGCTTTGATCAGTCCTACATCAGGGGGCATTAGAAGAAGACATACAAATTTTTACTATGTGTTCCTATGTAAAATTTTGATCGCCCAATGTGGCCTAATCCTACCCCTTGGCGGTCATGATTTTGACACACTTTAATCTACAGTAACTGAGGATGCTTCCAAATAAATATGACTAATTATGTGTTTTCTGTTCTAGAGAATAAGATTTTTCCTTAATACTAGCATTCTTATTTAAAAGTTTGATCGCCCATCATGGCCCCACCTTACCGCTGGGGTCTTGATTTGAACAAGGTTGAATCTGCACCACTTCAGGATGCTTCCTTATACATATGACAAATCATGGCTTTGCTGATCTTGAGAAGAAGTCTTCAAAAGATTTCCTAAGTAAACTGTGATCCTTCATTGTCGTCCCACTCTACCTTCCGGGGTGTTATGATTTGAAAGTTATGATTTGAACAAACTTGAATCTACACTACCTGAGGATGCATCAAAAATACATATCAATGTGAAAGATGAAGATATTAAATCCCATAAATCCAGTAAACAAAATGATTTGTGAACAGAGCAAAAAAAAATCATGACCAATCGTGGCTTGAGCTTTTGCCGTTCTTTAAATAATTTTTCATACATGTATATATATATATATATATATATATATATATATATATATATATATATATATATATATATATATATATATATATATATATATATATATATATATTCTAATGTAATACTTGGTTTCTTTATTTTAAAACCACCCTACCCTCGGGTTCATGATTTGAAGAAACTTGAATCTACACTATATACTTCCATATGAATAGACTTATCATGGCTTTTTCGGTTCTTCTTTTCAAGAACCACTAGGACAAAAGAGAGGAAATTAATCTGAAAGATTTCTCAAATAGACATAGATTCAATTTTGTTCATGTCAAGACCCCCAGGGATCGGATGGTGCAACTATGAGGGATCAAAATTTTGCTTGGGAAAACATAGAATATTCTTTGAAAAATCTTAAAATCTTCTCAAGAACAGGAAATATTAGTCATATTTACATACGGGTAGCGTAAATTCAAATTTGTTCAAATCATGACCCCCGTGGGTGAGGTGGGGCCATAATGTGCAATATAAATTTTTGCATAGGAATATATAGGAATTAGTTTTGAGAACAACGAACCCCTGTTTAATAATCATTTATACGGCAACTTCCTCAGGTAGTGTTCGTTCAAGTTCAGTCAAAGCATGAACCCTGAGAGTATAGCTGGGTCACAATGGGTGATCAAATTTGAACATGAGAATATGTTGAAAAAATCTTCTCGAGAACAGCAAAGTCATGTTTATTAGTCATATTTTTATGCAAGCATCATCCAGGATAGACTTTTCTTTATAAGAAGAAAGCTGATTTATGGTCAATTTTTTAATCATGGCTTTGTTCTTGAGGAGAAGACTTATAAGGATATTTCTAACAATCTCCTATGTAAAACTTTGATCTACTCTTATTGTGGCTTTACCCTGCCTCCAGAGCCAAGATTTGAATAAACTTGAATCTATATTTCCTGAGGATGCTTTCATAATAATAAGAAGAAAAATTATTGCTTTGATGTTCTTGAGAAGACTTTTAAAGATATTCCCCTCTATATTCCAATGTGACAGTTTGATCTAGTATGGCCCTTCCCTAACCCCGGGGACCATGATCTGAAAAAAATTGAATCTATACTACCTAAGGATGCTTCCGTATAGATATGACTATTCATGACTTTGCTGTTCTATAGAAAATAGATTTTTCCCCCTATATACTCCTAATTAAAACTTTGATTCCCTCGTGGCCCAGTACTACTCCAGGGGCCATGATTCAAACAAAATAGAACCAAAAGTATGCAATGAAGCTTCCAAATAAGTTTTTTCGTTTCTTATAAGGGAATTTTTTCGTTTCTGATAAGAGAATTTTTAAAAGATCGCCATCGCCATTAAATTTTCGCCTATTCCCAATTATCCACCCTTCATGAGAGGAAATTTGAATTCCCTTTACTCACGGATTCTTTGTGCCAGGTTTGGTTGAAAATGGCCTGTTTTTTTTTCTGGAGAAGAAAGGGAAACTGCGAAAAGTTAGGAACGATGCCGACAACTGAAAACAGACAAATTTTGATCACAGTAGCTCACTTGAGCTGGGAGAAAAGGGTTGTACAATAGAAAACCAAAGCTTATGAAAGAGATATTGAAATGAGAAATCTCTGACACATAGTAGGATGATGTTTAGGTAATATTTCTCTCAATTTTTTTTTGTATATGTAGGATTTTTGGGCTTCGATCTTGATCAAATCACAATTCAATATTCTTCCAAAAAATTACACAGCTGGCCTTAGAATCCATAGGATCCTTGAGTACGAAGTTGAAAAAATCCCTTTGAAAGAGAGATAAGAGAGAGAAAGAGACAGAGATAGAGAGACAGACTAATTTACATAAATATAGTCAATATTATAATGAGGGTCGAATACCAATATACCGCGTTCTTCTGAACAATATATCGGATGTCATTCGTTCCAGACTTTTACAATTAATTACATAGTTTAATATATTTGGAAATAATATACATACTAGTACATGTTTTGTGTGCCGGAGAGATAAATGCAATTCAGACCCTAAAAACGAATCTCTTTCAGTACGTCCTTACGCTGTTTATCCAACAATTTTTTTAGAAAAGATTATTTTTATGTTTATTGCTAGTATTATGTAATTTCTGTTCTGCAATCATTTGAGCAATTCTGTCATGGAATACTGTCACACACAACTCCGCGGTTCTCGCACAGGTGTTGTCAAAGTGGAAAGCAGTTTACTGCCAAGACATGCAAAATCAGTCTGCAATGTAAAGGGGGACAGGGGGATCCAAAACACACTCCCCCAGATTGTCGTAGTTTTTAGCTCACCTCAACAAAGTTGGGGGAGCTTTTGTAATACCGTCGGTGTCGGCGTCCCAGGTTAAAGTTTTTGGAGCAGATTTCTTTTCATGTACTTCTATGCCCTATATTAATCAGAGATGCATGGAGGATGCTTCTAGTATGTTTCATAGTACCAGTCAAGGTTTCAGATGCTGCAATTTCAGCTGAAGAATGACAAGATTAGTGTGTTTGGAATAGGTTAAAGTTCTCGGAGAAGGTTAAAATTTTTGGAGCAGGTCTCATTTCCAAGTAACTATAAGCCCTATATTGACCAAACTTGCATGGATGATACATCTAAGGATGCACACAACCACACTTGCTTTGAATGCTGAATATGTCCTATATTTTCCGGATGAGTGACGAGGTTAAAGTTTTTGGAGCAGGTCTTATTTCCGAGTAACTATAAGCCCTATATGACCAAGCTCACAAGGATGATACATCTAAGGATACACACTCCTGGATTTGGTTCGGATGCTGGATCTGACCTACATTTTTCGATCGAGTGACCAGGTTAAAGTTATTGGAACAGGTCTCATTTCCAAGTAACTATAAGCCCTATATTTCCCAAACTTGCATGAATGATACATCTAAGGATGCACTCTATCGCGTTTGCTTCAGATGCTGGATCTGACTTTTTACGGTTGAGTGACCAGGTTAAAGTTTTTGGAGCAGGTCTCATTTCCAAGTAACTTTAAGGCCTATCTTGAACAAACTTCCATGGATGATACATCTAAAGATGCACACTACCAGACTTGCTTCGGATGCTGTATCTGACCTACATTTTCAAGATGAGTAACCAGGTTAAACCAGGTTAAAGTAAACTAAAAGGCTATATGAACCAAACTTGCAAACACTCTCAAACTTGCTTCAGATGCTGGATATGACTTACATTTTCTGGATGACTGACTAGTTTAAAGGTTTTACGGAAGTCCATTTCCAAGTAACTGCGAGCCCTATCAGACCAAAATTGCATCTAGGGATGCACACTACGAGATTATTAGTTCCAGGGACTTTGCCTTATGTAAAGACAACATTCGTTGAGGTGAGGTCTGTAGTCTCTGATTACATGTACCTATGTTTAAATTGTATTATAAACAAAAAATGACAATGGAACCACCCCATCCCCTTCTCCTACCCCTTCTTAAAAACCAACCACTCAGTGATACAATGGTATTGAAGAGTTATACCATATATACGAAGTAAGGCGACTTGTCTTGTCTAGTTTGGTCCCTGCCCCCCCCCCCCCCCCCCCCCCCGAGACCTTAGGGATGGGGCTAAAACCATCAACATTAGTGCTTTCTTTAAAACTCTTTTTTACTCCTGGAAATCAAGCACTCAAACTGTTGGCCTGATTGTAATAAGCATTGAGCCCTCTATAAATTCTTTAAAAATCGTCCTCTCTCCCCCTGTATATTTAGCAGATAAATCAGATGCATGGTTATGATTAGCAAGGATGCCTCTTTAAAATTTGTGAAATTTGTAGCCAGAGTGTCAGGGACCCTGGTTTTAGGGTGGGCTCTAATGATTATATAGTGAAAATGCATAAATTCTTTAAAGTATCTTCTCCCCCCCCCCCCCCCGGCCATCCCCCTTGTATATATGCAGATAAACTGGATGCATCGTTATCTTTCTTTGCATCATAAAATTGCTTAAATTACTTCTCGCTTAAATCAAATACTGATTTTTAAGGACAAGTCGCTAAATTTGCGTCTCGCTAAAAATTCTACTTATACGGTATAAGAAAGAAAAGAAAAATGTTCCATTCAAATGAAGAATTTTACCACTTTAGTGCTCACCATTGTTTTTAGGTCACTCAAGACGTTCGAAAGCGATCACATGGACGAAAGCATGTTTGCCTGGGTAGTGAAAGGAACATACAATCAAACAAGGGGTAAGGCTAGGAAGAACGATTTTGAAGACGCAGACTGCACAAAGAAATGTAGGGATGGATGGTGGGACAATTGGTGCACCTCAACTAACCCTGCAGTGTGCTCCAAAAAGATTACATGTATGTGAATACAATTCATTTTTCATTTCTGCTTTGTCATTACATTTTTGAAGATTTTATTTATTTACGTTTGTTCCTCTCTATTCATTTTGTCATAGCAGACAGATGTGTTGAATCAACTAAAAATACCAGTTCTGACGTGTGCATTTGGACAACAACAAAAGCTTTTACCTTCCATGAAGCACAAGAAATATGTCTATCACATAATGGGACCTTCGCTGATTCTAGTACCTTGAATTTAGTGTTCAACTTGTAAGTATACAAGAGTCGGTAAAATTAAAAAACCAAAACTATTTCAAACTGAAATATGTATTTATCCTCTTTCGGCTTCAGAGGTTCCTTTTTTTCTACATCCAGATATTCCAGAGGCCTTTTCATTGGGACATGTTAGGGATCCAGGTCATCTGGAAACCTGTGAAATGATGTTGATATTGCATCCAGTTATAAAAACGTTGGGCTTTGATTCATTTGAACAGTGTGATCTTTTTAGCTATTAGGCCATCTTAAAAATGTCTTTTGCCCTCTCCCGACCGACTGACTAAAATTGTTGAAATCAATACCTGGAAATGATTTATTTTAATCATCCCGTCAAAAACTTTTTAAATTTTATTTATAAATTCAATTCATTCAGTCGGTCAGGAAAGGGTAAGCGAACATTTTTTTTAAAGATTGCCTTATCGGCAAAATTTTTCTTATGGATATAATCTATGACTTTATTCCAATTCAAAATTCCAACAATGTTTATTTAAAAAAACATTTTTACTGGGTCAATCTAAGGTTGACTTATCTCTTAGTGTATTGATAATACAGTTTACCTTAGTGAAAATTGATTATCCATAGCCATTAAGCAAGTAAACTTCATGCATGACGGCATAAAAATTTTGGGAAAAAAGGGGGGATTGTTTGATTGATTGTATGTTGTTTAATGTCCCATTCGAGAATTTTTCACTCGTATAGAGACATCACCGTATGCTGGTGTAGGGCTACAAATTTAGACGTATACTCGGCACTTAGGGCCATTGAGCAGTGAGGGTTCTTTATCATGCCAACGCCTAACGTTACAGGTGCTTTTTAAAGTATCATCTGAAAGACCCGTAACTTTCACTTCTAGTGCAAAGGCGCTTGGCAAAGGAACAGTCACTACCTATGTTAACGTCAACGAGAATCGAACACGGGCCTCCTGATCACGAAGCGAGCGCCATACCACTAGGCTACCGTGACCGATTTAAAAAAAAAGGAAAGATTGTGTACGTAAATTTAAAAATCCCAGTCATACTCGTACATTTAAAAATGATAGAATATTACCTTGTGTGCTCTGTGATAAAGAGTTGAAGATATTAGCCATGCACATCCAAATCTTTTATTCAATTACTGAGATCCAACTGGAAATTATTTCAATAATACGAACATTTTTAAACACGTACAACACTTTATTTCTGCTTCTAAAAGATTTGTAACTTAAATCTTACTTGTGGCCGTATTGTTGAATTGTTAAATTTGGATTGTATGACTGTTTATTCCTAATACAAATGAAATTGATATATTGGAAAAAGGGTTCCATACTGAAGATCTATTGTCGCTTTTTCACAAATGTTCACCCAACCGAAAATGTCCACTAGTGCAAATGTACTATATTTATTGTTGAAAGTTAATATAAGGACACGGGTTAATATAAGTTGTACCAACTTGTTTCCGAATCCTGTATGTAGTACACGAAATATTGAGATAACGAACAGTATTCAAGTTTAAAGTCCATTTAAACAATACAAATTGGGAGCAAACACGGACCTCCAAAAACATAAGATTCGGGATCAGGTGCCATGGAGGAGTGAGCATTCTTACCGACCGGTCGCACCTGCCGTGTGCTCCTAGTCATGATCGGGAAAAAGTTTAAACTAATTCAGTTACTGTCAGAATAATTTACCTCTGTTTACCTCTGTGTGGAATCCATTTAGATAATTAAATTACATTTATTTCATTTATTGTTTAAATTTCATCAACTCCTGAAAATATACGAGGGTTGTCCCAAAAAGTCGTAGACAGGGTAATCAATCTAGCTTCTCTATGCTAACAGAAGTTTCCTTTCTTGTCATAGTAAAAAGCAACATTTAATGATTATAAATTTCAAGTTTTGTAGTAATGATACATTTAATAAGGAAATAGTATTAAAATAAAGATAGCATATAAGTGTACACCGGCGCACGAAAGCAAACGTAATTTATGGCTCTTATAACGTAGTGCACAATCTTTTTTTAAAATACCCGCCCTT
Organism: Saccostrea echinata; assembly: GCF_033153115.1. Classification (NCBI taxonomy): domain Eukaryota; kingdom Metazoa; phylum Mollusca; class Bivalvia; order Ostreida; family Ostreidae; genus Saccostrea; species Saccostrea echinata. The sequence continues at coordinate 3,836,354 of NW_026889777.1, forward strand.
TGTGCGCAACACGTATCATGGGATTTCTTTGATTTTGATTTCTGGCAAACCTATTTTAATTCGGGGCCGCATTAAAATTTACCACTGTCATTCTTGCTCTTGATCAAATTCAAAGTTCAGTACATGCAAGGTCGCGTTACATATTGTAAGAACAGAAAGTCCTCAAAGTTTAACGTCGATTATGATCCGTAACGTTCCTCACCATCTGAATATGACAATTATTACTCTGCTTCTTAGGCTTGCCTTTTTTCGGTGCTGAGGTGAAACTGTCATTAAATCTCTAATAAATCTCTAATACCATTTATAAACTACTTCCCTGCGCATGTTTAAGTGTGCTATATATTTTTTTTTGTCTCTGAGGGGTTCAAACCATATTCAAACAATATTTTTATGAGATCCCTCTGCGCCGGGAATTTGTTTGACGACGTTTTTTGCAGCAAACTCAATTCAGAGTAAGCTTTGAAAATTACGTCACCACTCCTTTGTCTCAAAAATCATTTACTTGAAAATTTTACATGTTACGCAAATTTCTTTTGTAATTTAAATGATATTAAGTATTTTATACTTAACAAATTTTAAAATATTAAGTATTTTATACTTAACAAATTTTTAGGGAAGCAAATGCTATTGTAAAATCATCTCAGATTTTATTCGTGCGCCGACAGACCATATCGACCTTCCCATAAATTGTTATTTATTATATTACTACTATAGGAGTTTTACGAAGAGGCTTTCTTCTTTACAATCAACGGCTGACTTTTACAATTTAAAGGGATCAACTCCAAACATGAAAAAGGTGATTAGTAATTGTATGTTACTGTACGTGTACATGTCGCCCGCGTGGCGCAGTGGTTAGAGTCGCGAAGTAAGGAGCCGATCCTTACATTGCGGGTTCGAATCCCACTGTGGGACGTGGAGACCGGTCCTTCGGATGAGACCGTATAAACCGAGGTCCCGTGTCGCAGTGGGTGCTGGCACGAAAAAGATCCCTCACTGCTCAATGGCCGTAAGTGCCGAGTATAGGACAAAATTTGCAGCTTTCCACCGGCAAGTGGTGGTGTCTCCATATGAGTGAAAAATTCTCGAGAGGGACGTTAAACAAAATACAATCAATGTCCTTGTACATAAATTGGCGTATTCAAAATTTAGCGCAATCACTGGGTATAGAGTTGTTGGCGTATTCATGAATTAACGCTACACACTAACGCACTCTATATTATATTAATAAATGATTTCTTAGCGGTATTCATGAATTAGTGCATTGTTGCCCGCGCCATAGCCGCTAAAATATGAAGCCCGCTTTTGTATGTACACATACAGTGTTTTACGTCCCATTCGAGAATTTTTCAGTCATATAGACTCACCATATACCGGTGAAGGGCTTCAAATTTAGACCTTTACTCGGCACTCGGGGTCATTGAGCAATGAGGGTTCTTTATCGTGCCAACGCCTACCGTGACACGGGGCCTCGGTTTTTAGCTCACCTGAGCCGAAGGCTCAAGTGAGCTTTCCTGATCAAAGAGTATCCGTCTGTCGTCTGTAGTCCGTAAACTTTTCACATTTTCGACTTCTTCTCAAGAACCAGTGGGCCAATTTCAACCAAACTTGCCACAAAGCATCCTTGGGTAAAGGGAATTAAAGTATGTTCACAGAAAGTGCCGCGCCCTCTTTCAAGGGGAGATAATTAAGAATTCGTGAAAATTTGGTGGCATCTTTTAAAAATCTTCTTCTCAAGAACCACTGGGCAAGAAAAAATGAAACTTATGTGAAAGCTTCATTACATACTGTAGATTCAAGTTTGTTCATATCATGACTCCCGGGGGTAGGGCACGGCCACAAGAGGGGGTCAAAGTTTTACATAGGAATATATAGGAAATGTCTTTAAAAATCTTCTTCTTCAGAACAGCAAAGCCATGATTAGTCATATTATAATAGAAGTATCCTCAGGTAGTGAAGATTCAAGTTTGTTCCAATCATGACCCCTGGGGGTAGGGCAGGGCCACAACAGCGGGTTAAAGTTTTACATGGTTTTATATATGTGTTAAGGGGCATTTGAGTAAAACGCACTGAAGACTTCAAATAATGGAATGACCTGACAACCCTTGGAATGGACTAGTCATACTAAAGGGTATATAAGGCAAAGCTTTGGGAAAGTCAGGCATTCAGAGGTAGCTGAAGAAGTTGGATGCTGATTCAACAATAAAGAAGTTAAGGTATTCCATCCCTAATAGCAACAGATTCAATAAAATTGAATAAATAACAGATGTGTAGGTGTTTAATACTCAGTATATTTAGACATAATTCCCATTGATTACTATTAGCATGCAGAGTGTCCCAAAATATATGATACCATTTGAAATACCTGCCACAAACACATCCCTTGGCCAATTTCTTTGATATATGTCTCTAAAAATATTTGAATAAGTACAATTCCTTAGCAGCAAAATATTCCAAAAAAATTATCTCAATTATGAAATTGCAACATATCAAATTTACATCAAACTTTTGCAAAAAAAATACAATTTCAACCAAAATGGATTACCAAAAGAGCTAGCCACCCTCATTTTGAAAGTGTAATTATCAATCTTAGTCTTAGGTTACTGCTGCATAACCCAAACCAGAATCCTTGATATATATAAAAGGTTTACCTCTGATGAAAATCCAAAAGTTACTACCGGGACAGGCACTGTTGTCTCAAGTTAGGGAACTTTGTGCAATGTCTAGATATTATCATTACATGGATAGAACATCATTTAGAAGGCATCCTTAAAAAACCATAGCATTTTGCAAAGTGAACTCGTTTTGTTGTTTTCTTTTTAATGACTGTCAAATTACGAGGGCTGTTCGAAAATTATTGAGACAATTACTTCTACTCCACAAAGGACAGAGATAAATTCATGAACATTCGTCAACATTTTATAAAGAACAAATAAAAGAATTGTGCAAAATTTCTAATTCATAGGATAATTAAATAAGTTCCAGTGAAATTATAAACAAGCATATATCTATTGACCTGGAACAGCATCGTTACGTCATTTTAACGTCAAGTCAGCCGATATTTTCTCATAGTGAAATGATCGGGAAGCGTTCAATCTACTTCCTCTGTCATTACATATAACATTCCAAAATTCAAACTGTCTCTTATAACACTTAAACGATTCTTCAAAATTCTTTAAAAAGAATTAAAATAAAACGTGTGCTGTTGCTATCCCAGTGTAAAATATACACGAAGTGTCATATACAGGTTGACTTAGTATCATGCAGTATCGAGTTGTGCAACGCGGGTCAACGTTGTTTAGTCCGTAATAATTGATGGTCGTCCGGAGCTTTTGTTTTTACTCTGGTTAAATTATTTGTAAGGAAATACCAATGAAAAAAATAAACCCTTAGACATGTTTTATTGCATTGTTATTGTTTTAGCAGGTCGTTTAGTCTGGACAAGAGTTCTCAATACCGCTACACAAAATTTTAGATATGCTCGCTGCTCCGCCTTGATGTCAAAATCCGTTTTGTCGTCGTTATCAGATTGCTATACCGCGCTTAAATTTTTTAATGATCTTCTTATTTCTGATCGAAATTCTAGCAAACTTGCACGAAATGAATTCCAAGTTAAATTGAAAAATTATATACATAATTTGAATTATTTTCTCTCTTACAATGGGTCCACTGGGAGTTTTAACGTTGGTTTTACATATTTTCAATATCTGATTTCGTGACTGCGCCGGGTACCTTTACCATTGACACATTTATATACCATTGAAAAGAAGAAATAAAATATTTTTAAAATAGTTCTTGCTTTTATTAATTCTTAGTGTTTGTCAAACGTACATGCAAATTTTCACCGAAAAACGTACATTAGAAAGAAGAATATACACAATGTCTCAATAATTTCCAAACAGCCCTCGTATGTGAATAAAATTGGACAGTATATGCAATGTTTAAAATGCATTTGTTGCAATCCAATATTCATTAAATTAGGTTTTACGGAATCTTGAAATGGTATCATATATTCTGAGACACCCTGCATGTAAGGGTGGGATGTGTCCTAATTTATGACCTTGAATTTTGGTAAGGGTTATCTCCCTCTGTTTTTAATTAATAAAAAAATCAATTCAAAAAAAATTATCTAGTAAAAAAAAAAGGTCGTTTTCAATTGTCCTTTTATTTCTAATGTTTTAATGTATCTTTCCACCACAGTATTTATTGATATTCTTATTATTTGAATTTTTTTAATTTAAAAATAAATCGCTTGTCCTCATAGACTTAAATGCATTTTTTGTTAATCGACACTGCTTAGTTAACATTTTTGAAACTTTCTCTTGCTAAATCCTTTTCTACTGTGAAATGCTTGTACATAGGAAATATCTTTTAAATCTTCTTCTCTAGAACAAATAAGCCATAACTAGTTATATTTATACAGAAGCAACCTTAGGTGTTGTAGAATCAAGATTGTTCAAATCATGGGGGCACAACAGAGGGTCAATTAAGTTTTGCATAAGAAAAAAATATAGGAATCATCTTGAACAAATCTTCTGCTCAAGAACAGCAAAACCATGATTAGTATTATTATTGTAGAAGCATCCTCAGGTAGTGTAGATTCAAATTTAGGGTGGGTAGAGTAGGGTCACAATGAGATTTACATAGGAAAACATAGGAATGATTGATTGTATGTTGTTTTATGTCCTGTTCGAAGTTTTCACTCATATAGAGGCTTTACCATATACCGGTGAAGGGCTTCAAATTTAAACCTTTACTCGGCACTGAGGGCCATTGAGCAGTGAGGGATCTTTATCATGCCAACGCCTGCCGTGACATGGGGCCTCAATTATTAAGGTCTCATCCAAAGGATCCGCAACTATCACTTCAAAGTGTCGAGTGCTTCGCAAAGGAACAGTTGCTACCTATTTTTATCGACGTAGGTCAGTCGCAGCCGGGGCTCGAACCCATGACCTTCCAATCACGGAGCGAGAGCAGAATGAGCTACCGTGACGGTGGAAAACATAGGAAAAACATCTTCATAACTCTTCTGTTTAAGAACAGCAAAGCCATGATAAGTAATATTGATATGGAAGCATCCTGAGGTAGTGTAAATTAAAGTTTGTCCCGCCCTCCCCCGTTCAATACTGAACTGATTTCTGCTTCTTCCTAGCCAATGAGCTCAGGTGAGCGATGTGGCCCATGGGCCTCTTGTTAAGGTTTCATCCGAAGGACCCGCAACTTTCACTTCAAAGTGCCGAGCGCTTGACGAGGTAACAGTTGCTACCTAGTTTTTATCGACTTAAGTCAGTCGCAGCCGTGATTCGGACACACGACCTTCCGATCACGGAGCTAGCGCTCTACCGAGGTACCGTGAAGGTTTAACGAGAACAAACGCTAATCACGTTTTGAAGTTGACACCTATTGCACCTTTTTCATGTTTGGAGTTGGTCCCTTAAAGTGTTATAGTCAGCCGTCGATTGTAAAAGTAAGCCCCTTCGTAAAACTCCATAAAAGATATTTCTTTATAAATTCCCCTTTTTAGGGACATTATTAAATGATAATCATGCAAAATTTAGTTAGTATTGTTCGATTGTTTACAAAGTTATAAACATTGTCTACCACCTTTTGGGATAATCCTCGTACATTTAGTAAAGCATAAGATGTGCACGCAAGTAAGTTAAAGGTATTAAAATGTTTTAATGTTTAATACTATTCAGGACAGTCCAGAATGGTTCAAAAGTTTGGATTGGAGTACATGATTTATATTTGGAGGGATATCTCATGAATATGGTGAATGGATCAGTGTGTTTGGGGACGGATTGGCAGGAAGCGCTCCTTGAGAACAACGACACTACTAACTGTATGTCAATGGATACACAAGACGGGACAGTGAGGATGGAAGCATGCAACATTTCATTGCCCATTGTCTGTTCTTCTAGCCCAGGAGGTAACTTTTGCAAAATACAGCGTACTATTCTATGATTGAATAATTCCTATCGCTCTGATTAATTGGCTGAGATCCAAAACAAAAGAAGTTAAGAGAATTCTTGTTTCCTGGGGGCTAATCAAAGATTTTTTCAGCTATCATTTTCCCCCAATAATACCCCCCCTTTCAAAATCGATCCTATAAAAGAGCCTGGCAATATTTTTTCATAGCAACTAAAGTAGATTTTTAAAATTCCAAATTAATACGACTTGTAATGTTTATTTAACGCTGCTTCTTTCATTGTTGCGTTTGGCTTGGACGTAAGCAAATGTAACCAAGTAAGATGGCATGAACTGCTTAATTAATGAGTGTGTGTATCATTTTACCATTGAATCATACAATAAAACAATTATCGCTATTTCTTCAGTCAATACGATGGCTTAGGCACCTTCGAGCTCGGTGAATGTTGTACTCCTCAGGTGGCTAAATCATCGTATTGACCTCAAAAACAGTAATAATTGTATAATATTTTGTGCAAGAAACTACCGATAGTAAAACAACCACGCATAGCCCACCCACACACACCCCAACCCTGACCCCCTTCTTACAGGTACAACTTACATACATTGTATATAAAATCTTTGCTGGCGTCACAGGTGCTAAGATTTACTAATTCCTTGATATACATTTCGAAATCTTCTAGAAATTCTGATCATCAACTTTTTTAAGACGCGAAAGAGAACTCACAAACCTTTCAATGAGATAACTATATTCAAACTAATATTTCTTGTTAATATTTTATGTAACATGACTTCATAAAATATACGTTGATATTACTGTATTATTCAAAATAATTGAAAATTTACATTGAAGTAACTCTATTGTTCAAATTAATTAACAATAAAAAAAGAGATCAATTGCTATATTCTATGTGGCAGAAAACAAATCAAATACGTTTTCAATTCTCTGTCTATGAATGATTTAAAACAAATCTTCAGATCTTAAAAAAAAAAGCATCAGCATGAAGGACAATTTGAATGTGCCTATAAGAAGAGATTTTTATTTCAAACAAATCGAAGATTTTCAAAATTTTGTAGAGCGTCAGGTTGCTTTTTCAAAAAATGTATCCCAAGTATGGTGCACTAACGGATCTCAAATCATCGAAGTATTTCCCACCAGTTATATACCAAATCCAGTTTTACCAGTAAGTGACCAACGGAACAACATTAGTACCAGAATCACAAAGGGATCAACAATAGTATCGTCATATTTATCAACCACAGAAGAATCAACAGTATTGCCATATTTATCAACACCAGAAGGATCAACAGTTTTGCCATATTTATCAACCACAGAGGGACCATCAACGGTATTTCCCTATTTATCAACCGGATTAACAGCAGTATTGCCGTATTCATCAACCACAGAAGGATCAACAACAGTATTGCCATATTTATCAACCACAGAAAAATCAACAACAGTGTCCTCATATTCATTGACCATAGAAGTATCAACAACAGTATTGCCATTACTTCCAGCCACAGAGGTATCAACAACAGTGTCACCATATTCATCAACCACACAAGGATCAACAACGGTATTGTCATATTTATCAACCACAGAGGGATCAACACTAGTATCGCCAAGTTTATCAACACCAGAAGGGTCAACAACTGTTCCGCCATATATATCAACCATGGAAGGATCAACAACTGTTTCGCCATATTTATCAACCACGGAAGTATCAACAACAGTTTCGCAATATTTATCAACCATAGAACCAGATCCATCAACAACAAATACTTCAATTAGGCTGGGTACGTGTACTGTTCTTTAAAATTGATTATTATCTTGATATACATGATTTATGGATATTGTTGCAATTAACTATGGACAATCTAACGAATTAAAATTGCTCTAAATGGGATACATTTTACCATGACATACATGTTATCAAATTGTTTATATCAAGAAATTTATTTTGACAAATAATATGTACCTACATTTCCTTCATTTCCATTATTCTATCTAACACTATTTATTCGCAAGAACTTTATTTTTTGCATAATAACTCGAGACTGCTTGTTCACGAAAATCTCTCTCTGGTTTATCATGTTTATAATTATTTTGTTAAAGACTGTGTACACCAAACCGAAATTCGTTAAAAAAAAAAAACAAAATAAGAACCTCGCGAAAATAAGGTCTCACGAAAATTTGGTGATCCAAGTACCTATAAAATGTTAAGCTCCAAATACTGTAGTACTGTCCTGTTTGAAACACATGACCAATTATATGTTTCAAATGCTCATGAGACCTACATTTTACAACTGAAGTAAACCCTTTTGAGCTCTGTATCTTTAAGCGCATAATGATATTATTCAAACAGTGACAAGGTCCTTAGTTTGTATTTAGACTACATACAGAAATTTTCGCTAACGGAGTCAGTCTCAAAAAAGAAAAATCTTTTTTTTAATGACCTCAACCTGCGTCAAATATCAGGATATTACTTTATAGCAGTTATTCCCGACTGTAAGCCTCTAGTAAATCTCTGCATGTAGACGTTTCCATTAATTAAAAGCTTATATACTTGGTCAAGAACAAAAGACAAATAATCGTAAGATAATTCTATAATGACATTAGAAATTATTTATCAGGTTGTCTTTATGATGACTTAAACTATGATCACAGCACCACGGTGATTGTATCTACCAACGCTAGTACAGTGGGATTTGCTTTCGACAATTTCCAAAATTCACTTCCGGTTGGAACAGAAATAAGATTTAGATGTTTAGACAATCACCGTCACAGGGGAGGAGATCTTACCCGATACTGCCGTACCAACGGAACATGGAGCGGAGAAAAGCCAGTCTGTGCAAGTAAGCAAGGAGTCTGTTGTTTCAGATTTCTGATTTTAGTGTCATAAAGTCATAAATATGTTATGTATTGAAATGTATGGAGATATCGAACAGTATTCAAGCTCAAAAGTCCATTAACATTACAAAATAGGAGCAGAGCAAACACGGACCTCCAAAACATCAGAGGTGGAATGAGTTAAGAATCCGCAAAGCATTTGTATATAATCTCAAAATTGGTTCCTTATTGAAGAAATCATTTCAGTTTAGTGATGAAGCGAATATGCATGTTTACTATTAATTTTACTATTCGATTAGGTTGTTACTACTAGTAAGCTACAGAATAATCTGGAGGTATTTGCTCTATCGGTTTGAAAATGGCAAAACAATTTGAAGTGAAAGGGGAATGTTTTTGTTCTTTTTTTTATATACATGTAGACGTAACAACTTTTTAATGACATGAATTAACTTTATATTTTTGTAACCTAAAGATTGTGTTGATATTAAAAATAAGAAATCTGAAAAGGGAAACGTAATTAATTGGGACTAGAAAGAAACACAACATTAACAGTACATTGTAAAATGTGTATGGTAAAAAAAACTGTAAAATATACTAGTAATTATATTTTTACCCATATTTAGGTTGCATGTGTCCTTGTGAACGTATGAAGAAACAGATCATCATAAAAAACGATATGGAGTTAAAAACTAAAATTAACAAGATGAAAAAAGATCTAGCAATTAACAAAACAGAAGTAAACCAACACCTCCGCAAAAGAATATCTGCTTCTGATCCGCGACCTTCTGCGACAGTTATGGGAACGATATTAGGTCCGCTCCTTTTAACACTTTTTATTGGGGCCATCGTAATAAGCGATATCACAACGATGATCCGTCACTTAAAGTATCGTCCTAATGAAGGAATCAAAAGAAAGAGAAAGAAGATAAAGAGAAAGAAGAAAGCAAGGCGACATATTCCCATATCTGGTGACGTCATAGACGAACGATAGTTATCATTAATGCAGGTCTATTAAACACTGTTACAGATATCATAAACCCCCATAATAACTTCTTGAAAAAAGTTGCAAAAGAGATCTCGGTCAATAAAAATTCAAGAAATGAAGTAGTCCGAAGTTTTAAATTGAAACACTTTCATTTTTTTTTCCTTTGCAAATTGCTTGACAGAACTTTTCTTTGATTCTAGATTCTGAGTATCTGAATCTTCTGTCTGACTTTCAAATGATTTCTTTCTTTGCAGAGTCGTTGACATTTGCAATTTATACACTAATATCGAAAGCTGTTTTTATGATTTTAATTCTACCTCGTAATATTTCTTTATAATAAAAAAAAAAGCCTGCTATTTGTCCAATATGGAGATCGATAATTTGCTACATGTATGATATGAAATTTTTCCAATATAATAGTTTAATATGATGTGATTTTTTTTTATTATACGATAATTTGCTATGATATGAAAATTTCACTGTACCTGGTACATGTATAACCAAATGAACCTCCTGCACCCGGGCTAGAGTCCAAAATGCATGGGACATGCATTTCATAACATTTATACGAGGTTTACTGTTTATCATAATCGTATTTTGTATTTTGTACGCTCGACGTCCAAGATAATGGAAGAATATTTTGAATTGTATGATGATTTTTGTGACAAACTTAGCCAACTGAGGCCTAAACTGGTAATTCCTTGGCTATTTCTTGACCAAATTTAAATTTTTATACACCAAACTGTTCGAAATTTTGTTTTCTTTGCATCTAGACACCAGAGATTGAAATACGGAAATGTTTTATTTCTCTTGAGGAATGACAAAAAAGGATACGAGCTCTTCAACCTTACGTTCCTCTCACGTGCGTTGACTAATTTTCCAGCATGATAACCAAATGTTACCAAATTTTGTCAAGTTTTTGCGGCAAACTTATTACATTAACCCACTTGACTGGTGGCTGTACAATCCACAACAGTGCCCAATCTAACATCTGTGGGTCTAACTAGAGAGTTGCGTAGGCATGGTAGGTGTTGCTAATATTGCTCCTGCTACTCTCGACCAACTAAGGACTAGAGCTAGCTTGTTGGAAGAGTGGGATAATATTCCCATGAGTATAAATGCACTGATGAACTCAATGCACAGGAGATTCGGGACTGTAACAGATGCGTGAGGGAGGAAACTGACGATTCAGTTGATTTCACATGGGGGGAGGGGGAGGGCATATATCTACTTCCAGTACTCGTGATATCCATCAAAATCACACAAATTTTGGTAACTTGTTGATAAAATAAAAAAAAAATATTTAACAACATTGGAAAAAACATTCGAATAATACCTCAAATGTTTGCGTTTCTTTTTCCTTCCAGTATATTACACATAATTCATATATATTAGTGTTCAGCTGATAAAAACACAAATTCAATTTATTAGATGTTCAGAATTTTTATTCATTTCTGTATCAACAAAACAAGATAGAAAAAAGAAACAGTAGTTGTTTTCATCAGTTAATATATTTTTATTGTACTTTATTTTATACATTTCATACTTCAAAATGTGATAAAAAATATAATTTTTCAATCTTTACTATCCTAAGCTTTTCACATACATAATGTATTATAGCCCATATTTTTTTTCTAGCCTCCGTCCCTCTTTTATTCATTTTCTTCAGCATGTCTTGTTAAGTTAAACTCTGTTGTGAAATCCTGGCCCATCAATATCATTTATTTACTGAATTCTTAGTTTCATGACTGACTGACACGCTCTAAACACTTGCAGGCATCTTTCAATTTACCAACTAAGTCCTGAAAGCAGAGTTTAATTTTTATGTATAGACAGGAAAATTATGTATTTTTCATATCATTTTGGATGTTGTACATAGATTCTATTATTATCTTATTGAAAAGGTAAATCAAATTGCTTTAAGTGGGAAAAAACTTGTTTATACGTGTATAACTATATGTATGATGTATGCATATGGTGTACTTCAGAAACATCCATAAATGTAAAATAAAATTCATTAAATTATCAGTCTAAAAATGGTATGGCACTCAAATTTTTTTAAAAAAAATAAGCAAAATATATGTTCATGTAAATAAGGGTCATGGGACATAAGCTACAGATAAGGACCTATATTTAACATCTAAATTAAAGAAATCCAGTTTTTAATAAAGATAGACATTATTTAAATTAGCTGCCTTAATTTCCCATATATTAAAAAAAATGTAATATTGTATTTTTTAAATATTCTTAATATTATCCATGAGCCTTAATTAAATTCTGGAATGTACAGTGTATGTACCTTGAATTGAAATTTGATATGTTCATACATTCAGGTAAATACAAACTTTTGTAGCAATTAGTCATACCTGGAGCTGCTCCTGGGAACAGGAAAACTGGACTTCCTGGAGCTCTGTCTTACCTGGAACCTTACAATTGAAAAAAAAAAGAAGTAAAAATGCAAATAATGGGTAAAGAGATCTGTCTCAGTCGAGATATAGTGCATTATACTGATCAAAACCAGTTATACTCAAATTAACTTACAGCTCTACTCTGAGATACAATAACAAAAATATACAAATCTACTGTAGATCACCAAATTTTTACGACACCTTATTTCTGCAAGATAGATGTTTGGTATTTATTTTCGCAAGTTCTGGTTACCGTTTTCATATTCTTCACCCATATAAATATACAAGAGAATGAAATTTTCACGAGCACACTGTCATACATATGTAAGCATAAATAAAATTCTCACAAATAAAAAGTGATTTACAGTATATAAAAGGAATTTATGCTCTTATAGTTTTTAAATATCCAAATGCTGCTTTTCAAACATTTCCTTGTAATGTACATGTACAATATAAAGGGGTTTAAATTTGTGGGTGCATAATATTGCTCCATTTTCCCTTCAGCATCTATTATACATAGGTGGTTTTGAATTTTTGTAAATACATGTATATATGTACTTTAGAAATTATGTCTACAATAAAAAAAATTATTCATCAATTCTGGACTTTGTAGCTTATCATTTGTGTTTGGAAAATATGAATGTAAAGCCCCCAATCCCCCCAAGATATTTTGTCTTAGCCTTACATGTACAAGTTGCTTTATATATTCTTTAGTCATAAGTTAGTGTCAGATGAAAAACAAACCATTTAATAAATAAGACAAAATAAATTCTTTCATGCACAATATTGTTTTAATAGTATACTCCTACATTTCAGTGATTGTTTTAAAATCTCTAAGGCCATTCCAAGTTTTTTCTATGTTTAGCGTCCGTGTGAGCCTTGGTTTTTGACACCCATATCACAAAAAACAAACAAAGTCATGAGTCCTCAAATTGAATATTTTGGTCAAAATCACTGAATTCTGTCAATTTCTCAAAATATTTGTCTACAGTATGTCATATTAGGAATATTGTACGCATTGAATACCTTGATTTTGCTGAAGAATACTAGTAAGTTTTTTCTACGAGTAAAATAGAATAATGAAATCAAATCCTTTGAGTGACATCATTTTTATGACTATAAAGTTTGTGTTTTATTTTTTGGTTTGTGTGTTTTTTGCGAATAGGTAGGTAGGTTTTTGAAAGATGGGTGGACGCTAAACAGAGAAAAAACTTGGAATGGCCTAATATATTGGTGAAACCCTTAAATATATATAACTTAACTCATATGACAACATACAAAGAAGATTTCAATCTCAATTTCAATGAAATAGATATGTGAATTTCTGAGATATAGATTGCTTACCTCTGTTTTCAGGTTTATTAAATACACTGCCTCATTCACTCTCTCAAGATGGTTATTCTACAAAGAAATCAACAAAAAATGTTCAACATTTTTTCCTCATTAAATTTAGTTACTTTCATCTCTGGATACTGTACATAATGAAAATTTTGCCCCCATTTTATTTTTGCCCCTTTTGCCCTCAGCAGTATGCAAACTGAAATTCAAAATAGGGCAAATTCCAACAGAGGCAGAGTTATCTTTATTTTAAAGCAACTAGATCAAATGGGGAAAAATTATTTGCTAGTGTAAAAGAAAGAAAATAACTGTACAAAAATAACCGTTTACCATTTATCTTCCAGTCCCTTACCTTGACGTAGTAATCCAGTCTCCAGTCTACATCTACAATATGAGCAGGTGTCGTACCCACACTGTAATATGATAAACAATATGTATAAGCAAACAGAAGAAATTGTGAAACAGTACCAGTATAGATCCCATACAATTACAGCAATCTGAACAGTTGATGGGTTGTGTTCTGTTGAAAACATTGTTTATTATTCTTTATTCTTGTAACACTTGCAACTTATTTAAAAAATGTTTTCTAAATGTAACATAATCATAATTGGACTTTGACCGTGGAAAACTTAACAAACCTGGTACATTTTATGTGTAATTTTTTACCATATTTGATATACATGGTATTATATATAATTTTTTTTTTATTTGGGGGGGGGGGGGGGGATTGTGAAAACTTACATCTTGCTGTACATGGACTAACTCTGTTTCAGTTATTAAGTACATTTAGATTCTTAAAACAGTCCACATAGAATTCAAAGTTACTCAGTGAATATATTCTTCATATTCGTTGTAGATGAGGCATGAATGATTTGCGCTATGATTTTTAACTGTATTAATACTAAAATGATCCTAAAACTTTACCTGCCAAGAAGGATTTGAAGAGCTGCCTTGTTTTTCTACAAATAATTTGTTGATCAATAATTCATTAAAACAAAACAATGGAAGTAACTCCCAGATAATTTCACTGATATTTTTACATTCTCTGATTTATACAAGTCCTAGAATTCATAGCTTACATATTTGTATCTGATTTGCTATAATATTAAAATATATAGATATTAACATGTTGATCAAGTTACCTGATAAACATCCAACACTTGCTTGATTCTTTCTGGAGGGAATTTACAGTCTTCCAGAAGAGAGCTGAAGAAAGCAAAGCCAAAATAGTCTAAATTTATTTTATTTCAGTTACCTAACAAACTTTAAAAAAAAAATCAATGTAAATCGAAGTGTAAGAAAATGCATCAGACCAGGGTTCTAACTAGAGTTTTTAATTATTCTCCATATTGCAACCTTGAGATCAGAATCCTAATAAATCAAAACTGTGTCCCTTCCCCTACAGAGCTTAAGGAGGAGGAATGTAGTAGTCAGACACATTTGATCACCTGTGTCCCTTCCCCTAAAGAGCTATCAATCCACTTAAGGAGGGAGGAATGTGGCAGTCAGGCACATTTGATCACCTGTGTCCCTTCCTCTAAAGAGCTATCAATCCATTTAAGGAGGGAGGAATGTGGCAGTCAGACACATTTGATCACCTGTGTCCCTCCCCCTAAAGAGCTATCAATCCATTTAAGGAGGGAGGAATGTGGCAGTCAGGCACATTTGATCACCTGTGTCCCTTCCCCTAAAGAGCTATCAATCCATTTAAGGAGGGAGGAATGTGGCAGTCAGACACATTTGATCACCTGTGTCCCTCCCCTTAAAGAGCTATCAATCCATTTAAGGAGGGAGGAATGTGGCAGTCAGACACATTTGATCACCTGTGTCCCTCCCCCTAAAGAGCTATCAATCCATTTAAGGAGGGAGGAACGTGGCAGTCAGACACATTTGATCACCTGTGTCTTTTCCCCTAAAGAGCTATCAATCCATTTAAGGAGGGAGGAATGTGGCAGTCAGACACATTTGATCACCTGTGTCCCTTCCCCTAAAGAGCTATCAATCCATTTAAGGAGGGAGGAATGTGGCAGTCAGACACATTTGATCACCTGTGTCCCTTCCCCTAAAGAGCTATCAATCCATTTAAGGAGGGAAGAATGTGGCAGTCAGACACATTTGATTGCCAGTGGTCAGATAGCTCAGTTGGTAGAGCACCTTACTACAGTTAGGGGCTTCCATTCAAATCCTAGTCTAGTCTGTTACAGTACTAACATACTGTTGAGCTTTGATTTCAATATTTTTACCTCAGGGATTCCGTGTCTTTGTCCTGTTTGGCGGCTTCTATCACCATGGAAACAAGACCAGAATAGGCTTCTTTAACTGTTGTGTGATCTTTCTTGGAAAGTCCTTTCACACCTATAAAGATAAAAAGTGAATACTTCCTTGTGTAACAGGAATGGAAAAATTGCAAAGGTCCAGACCAGGATTTGAAACCATGCCCACTACATCATGGCAACTGGATGCCACATATAAGTTTACACACAATTAATGCAGTCAGCTAGCAGGTATTATAATAATTATAACTAGATGAGATCTCGTTGCGAGCAACGAGTGGGTCTTCCGTCCGATTTTTGAAAAGATGAGATAAGAGTTTGACTGAGATTTTCGTTTAAATATAATGATATAAATAAATTTTTAAGACGAACAATTTTGCTTTAATAATGTTTAGCAAAATATTGGTCATTAAAGGGTTATAGATTAAAGATTTTCGGCCCTTCTTGGCCCCTAATGTGAGAGGACAGCCCCTTTTTCTTGATATCATCTTAAATCTCTCATGATTTTAAACACTTTTTGTTCAACAACTATTCAGAAACTCTTTTTCGTTTCCGAGATACATGCAAAAGAAATATTTAGGGGCCGGCCCTTCAACTTCTTAATGGAGACGTTTAGCAGAAATTGAAAGGTTACATATTGTTCAGAACATTATTGTGAACATCTTTTATTCAATATTGCTTAGCAAAATATTTCCCACTTTCGAGATATAAAGCGTCAAAGATTTAGTATTTCGGCCCCTCATGACCCCTAATTATGTAACATGTGATTTGAATAACATGATATATAGTTGTAGTTTGCTCAGATAAACATTTTTGCTGCAGTAATATTTTACAAAATATTGATCGTTAAAGAGTTACTGATGAAAGACTTTCGGCCCCTCTCGGCCCCGATTTTAAGGGGCCAGTACCTTTTTCTTGATTTCACCTTAAAGCTCTTATGATTTTGAACACATTTTGTTCAACAACTATTCAGAAATTCTTTTTCGTTTCCGAGATATATGCAAAAGAAATATTTAGGGGCCGGCCCTTCAACTCCTTAATGGGGACGTTTAGCAAATATTGAAAGGTTGCATATTGTTTAGAACATTATTTTGAACATCTTTTGTTCAATATTGCTTATCAAAATATTTCCCATTTTCAAGATATAAAGCGTCAAAGATTTAGCATTCTGGCCCCTTATGGCCCCTAATTATGTAACATATGAGATTTTTATTATAATATATAGTTGTAGATTGTTCGGATAAACATTTTTGCTTCAGTAATGTATAACAAAATATTGATCGTTAAAGAGTTATGGATTTAATACTTCTTGCCCTTTTTGGCCCCTAATGTGATGAGTCAGCCCTTCTTTCTTGATATCATATAAAAGATCTAGTAATTCTGCACAATTTCTGTTCAATGTGTTTTAAGAAAATATTCATAGTTTTGAAGATATGATAAAAAATGTCTCGAAAATTCACTTCTGATTCATGTCCTAAATTTTGACCCCTACCGAGCTTCCATTCTAGGCACTTCCAGAAAATTTGAAAACTGAGGTGCACAACTAGAACATGTCCTCTATTGTCACTGAAAATTTCAGCACTCTATCTTTTGTCGTTTTTGAGTTTTTGTGTAGACAAAATGGTCACCAAAAATTTGATTGAAGGGCGATAACCGGAAGTGAATTTCCAAAAATTAAGAAAAATGAATAAGGTTTAGATCATGATACATCATCTCTGAAAATTTCAAGTGAATCCATCCAACCATCTCCGAGAAATCGTCTGCACAAAATTTGGACAGAAAAAAAAATAATAATAATAATAAAAGTGAAAAAGAAACAATAGAATAATAGAAGGGTCTTCCGTTGGAGACGGAAGACCCTAATAATAATAAAAGTGAAAAAGAAACAATACAATAATAGAAGGGTCTTCCGTTGGAGACGGAAGACCCTAATAATAAAGGTAAAAAAGAAACCGAAGAATAATAGAAGGGTCTTCCGCTGAAGACGGAAGACCTTAATAATAATAAGAAACTAGATGCGATCTCGTTGCGAGCAACGAGTGGGTCTTCCGTCCGAATTTTGATAAGATGAGATAAGAATTTGATTGAGATTTTCGTTCAAATATAATGATATAAATAAATTGCTAGGACAAACAACTTCGCCTCAGTAACGTGTAACAATAAATTGATCATTACAGAGTTATAGATTAAAGATTCTCAGCCCCTCTAGCGTATTTTGAGGGACCAGCACCTTTTTCTTGACATCACCTCAAAGCTCTCATGATTTTGAACAATTTTTGTTCAACAACTGTTCAAAAATTCTTTTTTCTTTCCGAGATATTTGCAAAAGAAATATTTAGGGGCCGGTCCTCCAACTCCTTAATGGGGATGTTCAGTAAAAATTAAAAGATAACATTATTTTGAACATCTTTTGTTCAGTATTGCTTATCAAAATATTTCCCACTTTCGAGATATAAAGCATCAAAGATTTAGCATTCTGGCCCCTTATGACCTCTATGACGTAATATCATAATATATAGTTGTGGATTGTTAAGATAAACATATTTTCTTCAGTAATGTATTACACAATATTGATCTTTAAAGAGTTATAGATTAAAGGCTATTCGCCCCTTTCGGTCCATAGTTTGAGGTACCAGACCCTTTTTCTTGATATCACCTTAAAGCTCTCATGATTTTAAACATTTTTTGTTCAACAAATATTCAGAAATTCTTTTTTGTTTCCGAGATATTTGCGAAAGAAATAATTAGGGGCCGGCCCTTCAACTCCTTTAGGGGGACGTTTAGCAAAAATTGAAAGGTTGCGTAGTGTAAAGAACATTATTTTAAACATCTTTCATTCAATACTGCTTATCAAAATATTTCCCACTTTCGAGATATAAAGCATCAAAGATTTAGCATTCTGGCACCTTATGGTCCCTAATTGCTAAACATATGACGTAAATATCATAATATATAGTTGTGGTATATTAAGATAAACATTTTTGCTTCAGTAATGTATAACAGAATATTGATCGTTAAAGAGTTATAGTTTAAAGAATTTTGGCCCCTTTCGGTCCATAGTTTAAGGGGCCAGCCCCTTTTCCTTGATATCACCTTCAAGCTCTCATGATTTTGAACACTTTTTGTTCAACAACTTTTCAGAAATTCTCTTTCATTTCTGAGATATTTGCAAAAGAAATAATTAGGGGCCGGCCCTTCAACTCCTTTAGGGGGACGTTTAGCAAAAATTGAAAGGTTGCATATTGTTTAGAACATTATTTTAAACATCTTTTATTCAATATTGCTTATCAAAATATTTCCCGCTTTCGAGATATAAAGCGTCAGAGATTCAGCATTCTGACCCCTTATGGCCACTAATTATGAAACATATGACGTAAATATCATAATATTTAGTCGTGGATTGTTAAAATAAACATTTTTGCTTCAGTAATGTATAACAAAATATTGATCGTTAAAGAGTTAAGGATTTAAGACTTTTGGCCCCTCTTGACCCTTAATGTAATAAGACAGCCCTTTTTTCTTGATATCATATAAAAGTTCTTATAATTCTGCACAATTTTTGTTATATGTGTTTTTAGAAAATATTCATGGTTTTGAAGATACGATAAAAAATGTCTTGAAAATTCCCTCTTGATTCATGTCCTAGATTTTGACCCCTACCGAGCTTCCATACTAGGCACTTTCGGAAGATTTGAAAGTATAGGTGCACAACTACAACATGTCCTCTATTATCACTGCAAATTAAAGCACTCTAGCTTTTGTCGTTTTTGAGTTTTTGTGTAGACAAAATGGTCACTAAAAATTCGATAAAAGGGCGATAACTTTCGACCGGAAGTGAATTTTCAAAAATTGAAAAAAATGAATAAGGTTTAGATCATGATACATCATCCCTGAAAATTTCAAATGAATCCATCCAAGCATCTCTGAGAAATCGTCTGCACAAAATATGTAAAGAAAATAATAATAATAATAACTAGATGCGATCTCGTTGCGAGCAACGAGTGGGTCTTCCGTCCGATTTTTGATAAGATGAGATAAGAATTTGACTGAGACGTTTGTTCAAATATAATGATATAAATAAATTGTTAAGACAAACAATTTTGCTTCAGTAATCTATAACAAAATGTTTATCATTAAAGATTATAGATTAAAGACTTTCGGCCCGTCTTGGTCCCTATTTTGAGGGGCCAGCCCTATTTTCTTGCTATCTTCTTACAGCTCTCATGATTTTGAACACTTTTTGTTCAACAACTATTCTACATTTTTTTTTCGTTTCTGAAATATCTGCAAAAGAAATAATAGGGGCCGGCCCTTCAACTCCTTAATGGGAACGTTCAGCAAAAATTGAAAGGTAACATATTGTTCAGAACGTTATTGTGAACATCTTTTATTCAATATTGCTTATCAAGATATTTCCCACTTTCGAGATATAAAGCATCAAAGATTTAGCATTCTGGCCCCTAATGTCCCTTTTTAACATCAAAGATTTAGCATTCTGGCCCCTATTGTCCCCTTATAACGAAACATATGATGCCAACAACGTGATATAGTTAAGGAGTGTGAAGATGATCTATTCTGCCTTAGTAATGTATTACAAAATATTGATCGTTTAAGAGTTATTGATGAAAGACTTTTGGCCCCTATCAGCCCTTATTTTGAGGGGCAAGTCCCTTTTTCTTGATATCACCTTAAAGCTCTTATGATTTTGAACACTTTTTGTTCAACAACTATTCAGAAATTCTTTTTCGTTTCCAATATATGTGCAAAAGAAATATTTAGGGGCTGGCCCTTCAACTCCTTAATGGAGACGTTTAGCAAAAATTCAAAGGTTACATATTGTTCAGAACATTATTGTGAACATCTTTTATTCAATATTGCTTAGCAAAATATTTCCCACTTTCGAGATATAAAACGTCAAAGATTTAGTATTTCTGCCCCTCATGACCCCTAATTATGTAACATGTGATTTGAATAACATAATATATAGTTGTAGTTTGCTCAGATAAACATTTTTGCTGCAGTAATATTTTACAAAATATTGATCGTTAAAGAGTTATTGATGAAAGACTTTCGGCCCCTCTTGGCCCCGATTTTTAGGGGTCTGCCCCTTTTTCTTGATTTCACCTTAAAGCTCTTATGATTTTGAACACATTTTGTTCAACAACTATTCAGAAATTCTTTTTCATTACTGAGATATATGCAAAAGAAATATTTAGGGGCCGGCCCTTCAACTCCTTAATGGGGATGTTGAGCAAATATTGAAAGGTTGCATATTGTTTAGAACATTATTTTAAACATTTTTTGTTCAATATTGCTTATCAAAATATTTCCCACTTTCGAGATATAAAACGTCAAAGATTTAGCATTCTGGCCCCTTATGGCCCCTAATTATGTAACATATGAGATTTTTATTATAATATATAGTTGTAGGTTGTTCAGATAAACATTTTTGCTTCAGTAATGTATAACAAAATATTGATCG
Source organism: Saccostrea echinata (assembly GCF_033153115.1). Lineage (NCBI taxonomy): Eukaryota > Metazoa > Mollusca > Bivalvia > Ostreida > Ostreidae > Saccostrea > Saccostrea echinata. Next base: position 3,857,616 of record NW_026889777.1, read on the forward strand.
TTAAAGAGTTATGGATTTAAGACTTTTTGCCCCTTTTGGCCCCTAATATGATGAGTCAGCCCTTTTTTCTTGATATCGTATAAAAGATATAGTAATTCTGCACAATTTCTGTTCAATGTGTCTTAAGAAAATATTCATAGTTTTGAAGATATGATAAAAAATGTCTCGAAAATTCACTCCTGATTCATGTCCTAAATTTTGACCCCTACCGAGCTTCTATACTAGGCACTTCCAGAAAATTTGAAAACTGAGGTGCACAACTAGAACATGTCCTCTATTATCACTGAAAATTTCAGCACTCTAGCTTTTGTCGTTTTTGAGTTTTTGTGTAGACAAAATGGTCACTAAAAATTCGATTAAAGGGCGATAACTTCCGACCGGAAGTGAATTTCCAAAAAATAAAAAAAAATGAATAAGGTTTAGATCATGATACATCATCTCTGAAAATTTCAAGTGAATCCATCCAACCATCTCTGAGAAATCGTCTGCACAAAATTTGGACAGAAAAAAATAATAATTAATAATAACTAGAGCAAAGCTCGTTGCAAAGCAACGAGTGGGTCTTCCTTCTTAGCTTGTAAGTTGACGTCGTAATGAAAGGATAAATATTTGTTTAATTTCCACCTAAAGGTTACATGTTTCTATTTAGATTGTCAACTTTGCTAACATTCTCTTTCTTCTTTGACCCAAATATCAAGAGACCTCATCTCCGGAACTCTGAATCTGGAGTGAGCATGAGGATATATAATTCAACTGTACTCTCTCCAACAGTACTCCTGAAATTGTATCCAAAACACTAATACCCCCAGACCCTCATTTCTTGAACTTTGACTTTTGATTTTTAATTTCTAGACTTTTCTATTCATCTAACATCTTTGATGCAATCATGTTAGTAACACGTGTCATACTACAGAATCATCAGTGTTTTGCTACATCACTGACATAATAATTTCTTGACAAAACATTTACACAGCATAACTACATAGTATGTAATCCAAATGTGTTACTGATTGAGGATATCTATTCTTTGACAATCAGTAAGTAGAAAAATACTCTTACAAGAAATGCACAGGGATGATTTCAGTAAGACACGGTGTCACTTGTGGAAAATTTTAACATAACATCTTTTTTAGCCTTTAACTTAAAAGTTAAACTTAATTATCTCAAAAACCGATATCTAAATACATGTACCATTTATATGATGAAGTGAGTTGGTACTCCCAACCCCTTATTCTTTAAGTTTTTTACCCTGCATGGTTATTTGGAGTCATTGGATATCTTGATGTTTAATCTTGGTCCAGTTGAAATTGAGAAAAAATGGTTTTATTGTACTTCTTGGGTTCATTTATTCAAATGTTTTACAAGGGGGGAAAAAGACACATATATTTAAATTTTTGTATATTACACATATATTCAAGTAATTTTTTTTTAATAAGAATTCATTAAAAATATTTGAATCCATTGAAGTTGATTGCAGTAGATATAATGTGAATTATGAGCCTAAGACACAACAAGCAAATTTAAAGAATAGTGGTCTCATTCTGTCATTTGTCCACTGAAAAAGTTTGATGATAATAGGCCTGAAACTGTTCAAAATATGCCTCTAAATCATTTTGAAATAGAATGGCTGCAAAATTTAAAAAGTAGGTAACCATGAACTACTTTTGAGTCAACATGATACGAGGTCCTTAGATGCATCAACTGAGATTTGATGATCCTAGTCCTTATAGTAAGCAAAATATCAACATTTTAATACCATGTAATTTTTGGTCAACTTTGAAGTGACCTTGAGACCAAGCCCTTTGTCCCAGAGCGATTCCCTGTGCAAATTTTAATCTACAATATATCCTCATCCTTTTGTGAAAGTTTGGTGATAATCTGCCTAGTGGTTCTTGAGAAGACGATTTTTTAGCAACCAGTACTTTTGGTTTTATTTACCTAATTATCTCCCCTTGTTTAAGGGTCATAACCCTAAGTTTACTATAAAAGGGAGCCCTTGGGCCATGGATACACTGTGACAAATTTGACAATAATTGGCCAAGGGGTTCTTGAGTTATGGCCCATATTCTAACAAGAGGCCCATGGGCCACAATGCTCACCTGAGTTACTTTGGCCCTGCTGTTCTTCACCAGACCCTCCCTCCCTTGTAATACTTATTGCGGCTCCATCCTACCCCCGGGGGCCTAGATTTGAAAAATTGGAATCTACACTACCCCAGGATGATTCCACATATGTTTCAGTTGTCTGGCCCAGTGGTTCTTGAGAAGAAGATTTTTGAAGATTTTGCCTATATATTTTAAACTATGATTCCCTATTGTGGCCCCGCCCTACCCGCGGGGGCCATGATTTGAAGAATTTAGAATCTACACTACCCCAGGATGCTTCCACATAAGTTTCAGCTTTTCTGGCCCAGTGGTTCTTGAGAAGAAGATTTTTAAAGATTTTGCCTATCTATTTCAATGTAAAACTTTGATTCCCTATTGTGGCCCCGCCCTACCCCCGGGGGCCATGATTTGAAGAATTTAGAATCTACACTACCCCAGGATGCTTCCACATAATTTTCAGCTTTTCTGGCCCTGTGGTTCTTGAGAAGATTTTTTAATGACCCCACCCTATTTTTGTCTTCTCTTGATTATCTCCCCTTGTAAAGGGGGTTGGTCCTTCATTTTAACAAACTCTCCTTCACCCAAGGATGCTGTGTACCAACTTTGGTTAAATTTGGCTCAGTGGTTCTTGAGAAGAAGATGAAAATATGAAAAGTTTACAGACGGACGGACAGACAGACAGACAGATGGACAGACGACGGACAACTCGTGATCAGAAAAGCTCACTAAAGCTTTCAACTCAGGTGAGCTAAAAAGTTTAAGTACACCGCACAAATGGCCATAGCATTAGCTCTTTGAGCCTTTGGCTCACAAGAGCTAAAAAGATAAAAAGAATTATGTATCTTAGAGTTGTCTATTTGTAATCAAAGTTATAATGAAATCAGACCAATTTCTTGAAATAAAAAATTGCACTGTTGTAGTGCAAAAAAATTAATGATATTTTACATGTCCCTACAATATTCAAGAGAGGGCATGTTGCAAAATTTTGAATTAAATTAGAGGGGTTATGACTGTTTCATCGCTAATTATAGATGATCAATGCGAAAACACAAAGTTGAGAATTGCAATGTCATTGAAAGTCTTGGAGATCACTGAGCTATTAAAAAATTATTTCTTCAGACAGGTCATTTTTCAAAGTGCACGGTAAATTTTCCTTAAATCAATGTGTCCGCAAACTTTTCTAACAATCCTCTTCATTTACATGCCCTTAGCACTGAAGTCATTTGAAATATGCACATATGTTAACATTTGTTGTTGTATATGCCAAAATAGCAGTTCTCTCTAAATTTTTTTTTGTAAAAATACATATATTACAAGTTCTTAATGTATTAAGGCTTGATGTTTCCATAATCCTAGATGGAAGGACTTTTATCCTTGTGTGACTGTTTAAATTTCACTATGCTGCTTTTTCTTCGTCATCTCCAAACAGATGCTCTTCTGGCAAATATGGTCATGCTTGGTATCAAATTTCAGTTATCAGATGGCAGTCACACCTATCCAAAAGAAATTGAAATTTCTCATTTAAAATAAAAAAAAAAACTGTACAACTTATAAATGATAAATAGCGATGTTAATTTTACTCGGACAGCTAAGTCGCACAGTCAGAGGCTTTAGTCAAATGAAAGTCGAGTACTCGTTGAAATTTAAATTAATTTTTCATGTCATTTTCCTTTTTGTCTTTAAGAGACTGCTAGCCTGTACAATATTTAAACTACGTTATAACCATTATACAACAAATTATTGAATCATTAACATTTTCGTAGTAATAAATATATGTATCAAATGTATTTGATTTCAAATATAATATTTACTGCCAGTGGGTTTTTTTCAGTACTTTGAGACTGGGGGCTGGGGCAATCAGAATTGGGAATTTCAGCATCAATTAGGCTAAATTGGGAATCTCCCAGAAAGCCCAATCACTTAAAAAGCTTTGTCAAAAAGCTTTGTTTTTGTCTTTGTATTACTTTAAAAAACAATTGTTATAACTAATCAAGACTATTCTTGGTATGGATTATCTAATTACTTGCATCAAGAACAATAGTGGTATGAATTATCTAATTATGAAGAAATCCAACTTGGCTGAGGTGGCAGAGGATAGTTTTTTTTAATGCCAAACATGTGCCGAGGGGGTACACATATACATGCGATCCATAAAAACATGTACATGGGGACAGTTTTCCAGGGGCTAATTAATTACACTTCATATGCCCATGGCTCACAAATTATGTCAACAAATTACATGTAATCTGCCTAGTAGAGTGCACATGTACCAAAAATGCACCTGGGGTCTCCCCAAATTTTGGCTTCTTTTTCCAAGATTTGGGCCTCAGTCGCACCCATACAACCCATCCCCAGGCCCGAGCGAGCAGGATAAAACACCCAGTAGTCTGTAAATCAATGCATGCCCTAATGAAAATTCACCAATTGATATGGGGCCATTCACCTTCACTCTGAGATATAAACCTTCTTCTAAGGCCTACTGCTTTTCAGCTGAATTTCCTCTGCAACGGACCACGTGTCTTAGGTTCGCATTTACAACTCTGTATATGATAAGCGTCATAGTGACACCTACAAGTTGCACATCATTTTTTTCAGCAAGCACTTTGCTACACTGCAAATGTGTCCCATAATTATTCTAATTATTTTTCTACATAAAATATCACATCAAACAGGGGATATCTCAATTCTTTAAGAAATTTGACCGGGTCTTTAGTACGAAACTATCCCCTGCCACCTTTAACTTTCAAAGTTTGCTTTTTAATTAAAATAACTTTCCATATTTAGAAAGTGCAATCAATTCTGAGTAAAAATATACTAAATATGTCTTATTTCAATGAAAAATAAAAAAGTTAGAGGCAAATAAGTGACCCCACCAATTGTCGGTCAACCACCTTAACCCCATATTCTTTGTGTTACTTCAAAAATGACCAACTCCTACAATCCAAAAGAATCTATTTCTTATCAAAACAGTGTTTAATGGTAACTTTCATCAATTTCAAATGCAGCTACATATAAAAAATTCAATAAGAATTGCATGCCTTGATGAAATGTACTCACATGAAACACATACTCTCCTATTTTGAGAAATCCCATTTTACCTCTTAATTGCTTGAATTTACACATCTATAGCTTGTTTGCAAAAAGAAAACCTAATCTATTTTTCAGGATATTTATTGTAATATACAAAAACCCCTCTTGCATCAAAGGTTCAAGAAGAAGTGTCCTGAAAATTGCAGTTATCTACCCTACCCCTCCAACCATTACCTGATTCTATAGAAAATATACTGTGGAAATTTGATTTTACTGACTGTCCTTTTTCTGAGTATATTTCCATTCAATTTCAATGTATCTGAGTGATCAAATACATGCATTTGATTCCCTTGAATAATTAAAGTGATCATCCTGTCCTTACTTGGCATTTGTGAGTAAATTTCAGGTGTTTAGTAGAATCCAATAATTACATGAAAATGTACATATTTCTGATATTTTGTTCATTAAATATGCAAAAAGACCATCTGTTTTGTTACAATTTAAAAAAAAAATATATTATCTATATGAAAATAATGAAAAAATTAAGTTCTATCACATTATATAAGACAAATGAGGGGGAAAATGAAGGGGAGGGGGGTATTTTTTTATGTAATTATCAATAGTAAGATGGGTCTAATTTGAAAAAAAAATTAAAGCACAGCAATTCTTTGAATAAATGTGGTTCTGTGAACTGATATTTTTGCATACTGATTCATTCTTTTCTCAAAATAATGATATTTAGTGAAAATACATGTAACAAGAGGCCCATGGGCCACATCGCTCACCTGAGTAACTTTAGCCATGCTGTTCTTAACCAGATTTCCCCTCTTGTAATACTTATTGTGGGCCCGCCCTACCCCCGGGGGTCATGATTTTTACAATTAAGAATCTCCACTACCCAAGGATGCTTCCACATAAGTTTCAGCTTTTCTGGCCTAGTGATTCTTGAGAAGAAGATTTTCAAAGATTTTTCCTTTATATTTCAATGTTAAACTTGGATTCCCTATTGTGGCCCCGCCCTACTCCCAGGGGTCATGATTTTTATTATTTAGAATCTCCACTACCCCAGAATGCTTCGACATAAGTTTCAACTTTTCTGGCCTTGTGGTTCTTGAGAAGAAGATTTTTAAAGATTTTTCTTACATATTTCAATGTAAAACTTGGATTCCCTATTGTGGCCCCGCCCTACTCCCGGGGGTCATGATTTTTATCTTTTAGAATCTCCACTACCCCAGAATGCTTCCACGTAAGTTTCAGCTTTTCTGGCCTAGTGGTTCTTGAGAAGAAGATTTTTTAAAGATTTTTCCTTTATATTTCAATGTAAAACTTGGATTCTCTATTGTGGCCCCACCCTTCCCTTGGGGGTCATGATTTTTACAATTTAAAATCTCCACTACCCCAGAATGCTTCCATATAAGTTTCAGCTTTTCTGGCCTAATGGTTTGTGAGAAGAAGATTTTTAAAGATTTTTCCTTTATATTTCAATGTAAAACTTGGATTCCCTATTGTGGCCCCGCCCTACCCCCGGGGGTCATGATTTTAACAATTTAGAATCTCCACTACCCAAGGATGCTTCCACATAAGTTTCAGCTTTTCTGGCCTTGTGATTCTTGAGAAGAAGATTTTTAAAGATTTTTCTTATGTATTTCAATGTAAAACTTGGATTCCCTATTGTGGCCCCGCCTTATCCCCGGGGGTCATGATTTTTACAATTTAGAATCTCCACTACCCCAGGATGCTTCCACATAAGTTTCAGCTTTTCTGGCCTAGTGATTCTTGAGAAGAAGATTTTTAAAGATTTTTCTTACATATTTCAATGTAAAACTTGGATTCCCTATTGTGGCCCCGCCTACCCCCGGGGGTCATGATTTTAACAATTTAGAGTCTCCACTACCCCAAGATGCTTCCACATTAGTTTCAGCTTTTCTGGACTTGTGATTCTTGAGAAGAAGATTTTTAAAGATTTTTCTTACATATTTCAATGTAAAACTTGGATTCCCTATTGTGGCCCCGCCCTTCCCCCGGGGGTCATGATTTTAACAATTTAAAATCTCCACTACCCCAGGTTGCTTCCACATAAGTTTCAGCTTTTTTGTCCCAGTGGTTCTTGAGAAGAAGATTTTTTAATGACCCCACTCTATTTTTGTCTTTTCTTGATTATCTCCCCTTGTAAGGGGACTTGGCACTTTATTTTAACAATTTAAACTCCCCTTCACCTAAGGATACTTTGTACCAAGTTTGGTTGAAATTGGCCCAGTGGTTCTTGAGAAGAAGTTGAAAATGTGAAAAGTTTACAGACGGACGGACGGACGGACAGACAGACGGACGGATGACGGACAACGGGTGATCAGAAAAGCTCACTTGAGCTTTTAGCTCAGGTGAGCTAAAAAAGAATAAGTTTATAATTTGTAATTTCAGTGATATCGCAATAACTGAGCCCCTTTAATTTTAATTAATACTAAGTGATTGCATCAAAATTTGATAAAATATATGTGACAGTGCCCAAACTATTATTTTCAAACAAATAAATTTTTCTCAGACAAAAATTGCCTTACTCTGTTAAGATTTGTTATGCTGATGCTTCAAACTCTTTGAAAATGTGTACTGGGAAAGGTTTACCCCCCTTGTGTTTAGGTCTCTCTACCTAAATGAATAAGAGTCAAATAAAAGAAATATGGTGAGTTTTGAAAATGGCATACATCAATAAACTTATTTAGAGAAGAATTAGACTAAATTACATATTTCTGAAAATTGGTGTTTTCTTGAAGGTGGCAGAGGATAGTTTTTTTAAATGCCGAACATGTGCCGAGGGGGTACACATATACATGCGATCCATAAAAACATATACATGGGGACAGTTTTCCAGGGGCTAATTAATTACACTTTATATGCCCATGGCTCACAAATTACGTCAACAAATTACATGTAATTTGCCTAGTAGAGTGCACATGTACCAAAAATACACCTGGGGTCTCCCCAAATTTTGGCTTGTTTTTCCAAAATTTGGGCCTCAGTCGCACACATACAACCTGTCCCCAGGCCCGAGCGAGCAGGATAAAACACCCAGTAGTCTGTAAATCAATGCATGCCCTAATGAAAATTCACCAATTGATATGGGGCCATTCACCTTCCCTCTGAGATACACACCTTCTTCTAAGGCCTACTGCTTTTCAGCTGAATTTCCTCTGCAACGGACCACGTGTCTTAGGTTCGCATTTACAACTCTGTATATGATAAGCGTCATAGTGACACCTACAAGTTGCACATCATTTTTTTCAGCAAGCACTTTGCTACACTGCAAATGTGTCCCATAATTATTCTAATCATTTTTCTACATAAAATATCACATCAAACAGGGGATATCTCAATTCTTTAAGAAATTTGACCGGGTCTTTAGTACGAAACTATCCCCTGCCACCTGAACAACAAAACCTGCTTGAAAAACATGCAATAAACAAACTAAATTTGATCACATATTTTGTAAGTTTTTCTTTGGGAAAACTTTACATTTTGGGAAAATACAGGCATATTTTCAATTGGGACTGGGGCCAAATTTCAGCCCCAACCCTGAAGTCGGCCCTAAAAAAATCACTGACTGCACATTTTATCTATATACAGAACATCAAATGCTCGTATTCATCCTTTCTTTTCCTGCTGCTAGTACATGTACCCGTTATTGATTTCTTACCTGAAGCCATTTGAATGCGTCTTATCAGTGACCCGTGATTGTTAAACAATTAAAGTGTAACTCTTATAAAAACAAAATTTTAATTATGAGATTTTTTGCATTCAATCAATACAATTTAAAAATGATTGATATTAATATCAGAAAGAAACACCTTTGAATTATGCTCATAACCATTCCCCAATTTACATGTATTTATAAAGTTTTATTATTCTTCATTAATTGGTAGTTGCATTATATGAGATCTGAGATCTTACGAAATTGCAGGTTGAAACTTTACAATTTGGATCTGACATCTTTTAAAGTATGCCAATGCATGTTTGTCGAACAACAAAATTCCTTTGAACAATTAACAAAGACTGGTTAAGCCTTTCCCTGAGTTTGAACACTGATACGTTAATAAATGAACTGAGCAGATCCAATTTTTTTTTAAAATTGAATTTAAGAGTAGCAAATTTTAAACGAACAACCAATTTAACAAATTTTAGTCGATAGTCAATATGATTGAATGATAGTCGAGTACTCAAATATTCATTGACACCCCTAATGAAACCACAAACAGAGTTTAAAGATACTGTCACATTTTCCGTGTATTATTTGTAAAAAGTACTCTATTAAATAGATGTTTACATGCAGTCAATTTTGAGGATGTAATTACAAAATATAATATAAAAATAGGGATTAATTAGGAGTTTTTTTTTTCATGATTTCACAAAGGAAATGCACATAATTATACATGTAAAAAATTTATTAGGGATGGCAATGGTCAACTGGGTAACCATCTAATCAGTCAGAAATATAGTAACCGTTTAGTATGGGATGACGGGTTATGATTTTCATAACCGGTTAGTCGGTATTTTTTGTATATGTACTTTTTCAATAATATACCAGTATACATATTTTTTTAAAAAAATTACCACTTAGATCATGCAGATAGCATGTGTAAAACTAGTCTCATTCAAGCAGATGCTTGACTGTCTCCATAAACTCCTGCTCATTGGAGTTTATGGAGACAGACAAGCATCTGCTTGAACAAGATTAGTTTAAAACTGAAAAGTTGCTATCGACTTAGGCCAAATAAAAAAATATGTGTGGTTCCGGTTACATCTCCAAACAAATTAGGGTAGGTAGGTAGTTTTTTTAACGTCAAAAATATCATTGAATGTTCTTGAATTAACTATTGGTGATATTGGTGAGATAATACTATTGCTTTCTTTCAAGTGGTGATATTTGTAACTGACAAAACACTTGTACTGTGTGTTGAAACGATGTTGTCAAAGAAGGCCACCATTGCTGAAACTAAAACTAATACTGGAGCCAATGAGGGAAATTGGGGAAAATTCCGGAAATTTGAAAATTGTCAAAAAAAGTTTAGGGTCGGGGGTATAAAATAGGGACGGTCGGGTAACCGGAACCACACATATTTTTTTATTTGGCCTTATTAAATTATTCACAATATACAGCCACTGTGAAAACAAATCCCCATTATTTTGTCATTACAGTAAAACATGCTTATAAGTGCCAGGGACAAATAATTTTGATTCATTATAAATGTATTCATTTTTCAGTTTAGTTTTCAGTATGTTTTAAAACCACAGGGAATGAAAATCACTTCACTATACGCTTCAATTCCTTATTTAAGTCTGTTCGCAGTAAGCGTGTTTTACTGTATAACCCAAATACCACTCTAAGTTTACATACCCCAATCATAAAAAATTCTATTTTCTAATTTCAAGAACTAATTTTTTACTAAACAATGTTTTACATGGTAATTAATCTAGTTCATTATCTGTAATGGTAGCCTAGTTGTAGGGCATTCATTTTGTAATCAGGAGGCCTGGGCTTGATTCTCATTTGCTGTGTCAAACCTAAGACATAAACATACAGGTAATGAAGGTTCCTTCACCAAGCGCCAAGCATTAGAATGAAAGTCAAAGGTTTTTCAGATGAGACCTTAAAAACCTCACAGTAGATGTTGGGACAATAAAGAACCCTCACTGCTCAATGGGCCTTAGTGCCAAGTATTAAGGTTTATGTCTGAAGCCCTTCACCAGTATGTGGTAATGTCTCTATACGAGAGAAAAATTCTCAAGTAAGATGTAAAACAACATACAATCAATCAAAGTGTCAGTAAGAAGCTGATCCTTATGTCGCAGGTTCGAATCCCACAGCTGGATGTGGATAGTGTTAAATCCAGACCCTAAAAAGGGCATGGTAATCCAATAATCAAAAGGGCACTTTACGCCGCGACAAGTTTTCATGAGGGCACTTTTTTAACGTCTTTGAGATTATAAATATTTTCTTTATCATGTTTATGTACTTAAATTATTATTTAATACTGAAATCTTTAGTTATACAAGTATCTAAAAGAAAAATTTATAAATCTGTCAGCTTAATTCATTTAATACACACTGAGAGGGCAATTATTGCCAAAATTGAAATTCAAATTTTTTAATCAAGAAATTAGTATGGTTATCAAGGTTATGATTAAAAAGTAATAGGTGTGAATCTTTTTGTCACTTGCTCAAGAATTATTTTAGTCTGGGGTATGATTTTTTTCCCTTCCTTTAATATTGTTATTTGTGTATGAGGTAAATAACAGAACAAAATTGCAAAGGGGGGAGGGGGCTACTTGGATAATAAATGTAGAGGGCATTCTCTTTATTTTGAAAATAATCTATCAACAAAATCAAGTGAAAACTGATTATACCAAAAAATTAAACTTGAAATAATATATAAATTTGTTAAAACTTTTTTCTGGCTTAGAAACATTGAGCCTCTGGGTGTCAACTCAAAAAGTAGAACACAGAATCATTGAACATGTTGAAAGAAACTAACTTCATACTTTGTTGTTTCCTAGCCCATTTCACACATAATATTCAGGTTTTTTTTGGTACTGTACATTGTAAGTTGACTTAATTCATCAGCAGTTTTATTTTTCACATTTCTTCATCAACTCTGTTTTTTCTACTTTCAATTTAAAAAGAAACGATCCTGATTTAAAATGTGTAACATTTTAATTTACAAATTAATCTATCTTTGACATTGGGCTAATTCTTGCATAATCAATGCAATCAAATGATATTTTCTCGTGTTATCTCTTATACCCTAACAGCCTGAGGCATGTTACCTGGCCAGGTGGCTGTGTGCGTTCAAGCGAGAAGTGATTTCCTGTCCTGAATTCACACCTTTGCGTGCATTAAATAAACAAAGGGGCTACTCAGCATGCACTGAATAAACAAAGCCGCTAATCCATCTTGCCTCTGCTAGGCACATTTATATATTTTTGCAAGGAAAAAAGGGCATGGCGCTGGAAAAAAGGGCATGGCGCCGAGAGAAAAGGGCATGGCGCCGCGCCATGCTAGTTTGCTTTAGATTTAACACTAGTGGAGATAGGTTTCTCGGATGAAACCGTATGAACCGAGGTTCCGTGTCACAGAAGGTGCTGGCACGAAAAAGATCCCTCACTTCCCAAAGGCCGTAAGTGTCAAGTACAGGTCTATATTTGCAGGCCTCCACCAGCAAGTGGTGGCATAATAATATGACTAAAAAAAATTTGAAGGGGCAATAAACAAAACACAAATCAATCCTGCAGTCTTATCACAGAAATAATTCAAACTTTTATGTATAAATATATTTCCAAATTTCTTTTGCAATTTAACTGAGTGACATTTTTGAGATTTTCCAATAATAATACACATTTACTAACTGGGTTCGAGGGCAACATGTGTTTTGTTGGACCCAAGAACCAAACTGTTTGCCTGAGGCCATTAGGCCGAAGGGAAACAGTTTGGTTCAAGGGGTCAGCAAATTGCATTTTACCCCGAGAACACGGTCAATAAATGTTTTGTTATATCTTTTACTTTCTTTTTTTGTTTGACATACATGTATTTTGTAGTGGCTTCCGTGATGTAAATTTCCTTTACCAGCACTGAGGTAAAACTCTGTCAATTCCGTAACTTTCGAACACCAACGAATGCAAATGAGATTTAACTAATCCCGCGCATACTGTAATATGTAAGCAGTCCAATGATCTCATCGACAGGTTCAATATCTCACTTTGCGGTTCAACATAGATTTTTTATGATTGCTCATAAAACCTTGGAAATGTTAGACATTTTGAGTGTACACTGGTATAGATTTATATAAGAACAAATTTTTAAAGGTATAACAAATTATAATATTAATTAAGGCCCTAGCTATAACAGCTATTCACACTTGTTGAAGAATATATAACAATAATTATCATTTTTATACATGTAGTATGTTAGATAGTGTATTGTTGAATTTTTGCATTTTTTTTTTGTTTCAATAAAAAAAATAAGTCTTGGTGAAATTACATGCTCTCATGCATTTAAATATAAGGTAAAGCAATGGGGATTTGACAATGTCATGTCAGGGCTAACAGACAGACTGAACCATAAAATAGATAACATACATCAGTGTTTGTGCGTACATTTATACATTTGCTGGCATATACATGTAACATCAGTGCTGTAAGCAGCTGTTAAATTTTAGATAAGAAAAATTCTAACCTTCATTTCCATGGTCCACGCCAATCATATATTAAAATGTCACCGTGAACTCTTTCATCACTCGCTACATTTATCACAGAAAACTCCGACACAAGACTGTTCATCGCTGTTAATGTGATCGTCAGAATTTCCTCGTAAACAATTTGCGCAAGAATATATATATCCCTTTAAAACTAATGCTCCCTGTACGCAACCAAGGATTTTATGTGCTTCGTAGATGTGGATTAAACGTGCATGTCTACATACGGCTCGTACGTTAAGAAAATGTACAACTGTCACATATTTTCTTCTCATTTTCTGTCTGTAATTCCGACTTGCATGGCTACTTCCGGGGACGTACTAAAGACTTGATATACTAAGGAACCTGATATTCGACCTGATGATTTTTCAAAAAATAAAATAATCAGATTGAGTGTTATACATGATTTATTTTTAAAAATTATTGATTATGAAGCATTATGCTATACTAAACTACACTTTTTTTTAAATATTTGCCAACAAACCATCAGATCATTTCACGTTTTTCGTATATCGGGTCTTTAGTGTCTTCTTCCCACAATGCCGCTCGTGATTGTTTACATCCAGGTTACAAACAAGAGGCCCCGATTAAGACTCTTTCTATACGGATGCATTTGAAAATGTTGATTTACCTTTACTTGTGTAAATAACTTGCATTTATAAACGATTTATATAACAGAAAACAGAGAAATCGAATCAAAACAATTTATTTAAAACACAACAACTATCTAAAACCGTACAAGCATGTGTTACGATGCCCTAAAAGGCGTGGCTGGTTTGTAGACAACTTGTTCCTATACGATTCTCGAATAATTATTATATAAAATAGAATAAAATATAGCACGGAGCTTGTTTCTCTTTATACCACATGACAAGATTTAATATGTTAGAAATTATGTCATTCAAAATTTTTCATAATATTTTCATATTTTTAGCTATCCAAAAAATACTTTTATGACCTGCTGTCCCCTGAATATAGGGGCCAGCCCCTTTTTCTTGATGTTATCTGAAAGCTCTCGTAATTACACACAACTTTTATTCTATATGTCTTACCAAATTTTTATCAGTTTAAAAGTTATTAAACAAAAAGCAGCAAAATTTCATGGAAAAATAATTCTTAAAACTTGCCGTCACATAGCTTCCGAACTTAAAAAAATTAGCCTACAATTTTAATGTTCTGCGCATCTGCAATGTATTAGTTACAAGTTCTCCAGTTTTCATGCAAATATCATGTGTCGTTATTGAGAATTCTACTGGACAAGAGACCCTCCAAATATCGATTAAAGGGCAATAACTCATGAACAGGGGTAGATATCAAAAATTTGAAAAAACCGTTTTTAGGCAATAACACATTGTATCTACCCTGAAAGTTTCATAGCAATCGGACAAAAGGTCTCCGAGAAATCGCCTGCTGAAAATCGGCGGGAAAAAAAATATAAAATAATAATAAGAAACAGTAGAATAACAGTAGGGTCTTCCGAAGGAAGCTCGGAAGACCCTAATAAAAGTGAAAAAGAAACAATAGAATAATAGAAGGGTCTTCCGTTGGAGACGGAAGACCCTAACTAGATGAGATCTCGTTGCGAGCAACGAGTAGGTCTTCCGTCTGATTTTTTGATAAGATGAGATATGATTTTGACTATGATCTTTGTTAAAAGATAATAATATATAGACTTCCCTAATTAGATTACATTCTTTTGATTTATATAACATTATCAAAGAGCTATAGATGACAGGCTTCTGGCCCCTCTGAGCCCCTAATTTGAGGGGTCAGCCCCTTTTTCTTGATATCAAATGAAAGGTCTTGTGATTTTGAAGACTTTTTGTTCAACAACTATTCAGAGATTTCTTTTCGTTGTGGAGAGATGCTGAATGAAAATATTTAGGGGCAACCCCTCCAAGTCCTTAATGGGGCCGTTTGACAAAAATTGAAAGGGTGCATATTGTTAAGAACATTATTCTGACCATCTTTTGTTTAGGATTGCTAATCAAAATATTCTCCCTTTTCGAGATATAAAGCGTCAAAGATTTAGCATTCTGGCCCCTTGTGACCCCTTATTACGTAACATATGATCAGAATCTTATCATATTCTGTTGTAAATCGTTAAGATAAACATCTTTGCTTCAGTAATGCATCACAAATTATTGATCGTTAAAGAGTTAAAGATGAAAGACTTTTGGCCCTTCTTAGCCCCTAATTTGAGGGCTCAGCCCCTTTTTCTGGATATCAAATGAAAGGTCTTGTGATTTTGAAAACTTTTTGTTCAACAACTATTCAGAGATTTCTTTTCCTTGAGGAGATATGCTGAATGGAAATATTTAGGGGCCACCTAGTCCTTAATGGGGCCGTTTGTTAAAAATTGAAAGGGTTCATATTGTTTAGAACATTATTCTAACCATCTTTTGTTCAGTATTGCTTATGAAAAGATTCCCCCTTTTCGAGATATAAAGCGTCAAAGATTTAGCATTCTGGCCCCTTTTGGTCCCTTATTACGCAATATAGAATCAAAATTTTATAATATATAGTTGCAAATTGTTAAGATAAACATTTTTGCTTCAGTAATTGATAACAAAATATTGGCCATTAAAGAGTTATAGATGAAAGACTTTTGGCCCCTCTTAGCCCCTAATTTGAAGGATCAGCCCCTTTTTCTTTATATTAAATGAAAGCTCTTATCATTGTGCACAACTTTTGTTATATATGTTTTAACAAAATATTTACAGGTATTAAGACATGAAAGAAAAAGTGCTAAATTTTGCGAGATTGTTATGATCCTATTTATCGAGCCCTGGCGAGCTTCGGCGCCTTTTATGCTTGGAAGATATAGACCCAAAAAAGCACATCTACAATCCTTCCTCTACTTTCACTGTGAATCTCAACTCAATATCTCTATTCGTTTAGGAGTGATTGCCAGGACAAGCCGACCCTCTGAAAATCGGAAAATCGTCCATATCTCACGACCGGAAGTGACGTCATCAAAATAAAAAATTTCCAATAAGGTTCAGATCAATATCTATTAGATCTGAAAGTTTCGTGAAAATCGACCGAGCCGTTTCCGAGAACTCGCTTGCACAAAATCGGTAAGAAAAAAAAAGAATAATAATAATAATAATAATAATAACTAGATGAGATCTCGTTGCAAGCAACGAGTGGGTCTTCCGTCCGATTTTTGATAAGATGAGATCAGAATTTGACTGAGATTTTTGTTCAAATAAAATGATAAAAATAAATTATTAAGACGAAAATTTCGCATCAGTAGTGTGTATTAAAATATTGATCATTAAAAAGTTATAGATTAAAGACTTTCGGCCCGTCCTGGCCCCTATTTTGAGGGACAAGTCCTTTTTTTTTTTTTTTTTTTTTGGTATCTTCTTATAGCTCTTGTGATTTTGAACATTTTTGTTCATCAACAATTCTGAAATTCTTTTTCGCTTCCGAGATATATGCAAAAGAAATATTTAGGGGCTGGCCCTTCAACTCCTAAATGGGGGTGTTTAGCAAAAATGAAAAGGTTACATATAGTTTAAAACCTTATTTTGAACATATTTTATTCAACACTGCTTATCAAAATATTTCCCAATTTCGGGATATAGAGTGCCAAAGATTTGTCATTCTGGCCCCTTATGGCCCCTAATTATGTAACATATGATGTGAATATTATAATATATAGTTGTAAATTGTTGAGATAAACATGTTTGCTTCAGTAATGAATTTCAAAATATTGAGCATTAAAGATTTATTCATCAAAGATTATCGGCCTCTCTCAGCCCCTATTTTGAGCGGCCAGCCCCTTTTTCTTCATATCACTTTAAAGCTCTTATGATTTTGAACATTTTTTGTTCAACAACTATTCAGAAATTCTTTTTCGTTTCCGAGATATTTGCAAAAGAAGCATTTAGGGGCCGGCCCTTTAACTCCTTATTGGGGACGTTAAGCAAAAAATAAAAATTTGCATATTGTTCAGAACATTATTTTGAACTTCTTTTGTTCAGTATTGCATATCAAAATATTTCACACTTTTGAGATATATAGCGTTAAAGATTTTGCATTTTGGCCCCTTATGACCCCTAATTATGTAACATATAATGTGAATATCATAATATGTAGTTGTAAATCGTTAATATTAACATTTTTGCTTCAGTAATGCATTACAAAATATTGATTGTCAATGAGTTATTGATTACAGATTTTCAGTCCCTCTCGGCCCTTTTTTTGAGGGGCCAGCCCCTTTTTCTTCATACCACTTTAAAGCTCTTATGATTTTGAACACTTTTTGTTCAACAACTAGTCAGAAATTCTTTTTCGTTTCCGAGATATTTGCAAAAGAAGTATTTAGGGGCCGGCCCTTTAACTCCTTAATGGGGACGTTTAGAGAAAAATGAAAGGTTGCATATTCTTAAGAACATTATTTTGAACATCTTTTGTTCAATATTGCTTATCAAAATATTTCCCACTTTTGAAATAAAAAGCGTCAAAGATTTTACATTCTGGCCCTTAACGGCCCCTAATTATGTAACATATGATGTAAATATTATAATATATAGTTGTAAATTGTTGAGATAAACATTTTTGCTTCAGTAATGCATTACAAAATTTTGATTGTTAAAGAGCTATTGACTAAAGACTTTTGGCCCCTCTCGGCCCCTAATATGATGAGTCAGCCCTTTTTCTTTGATATCATATAAAAGATCTTGTAATTCTACACAATTTCTATTCAATATGTTTTTAGAAAATCTCCACAGTTTTAGAGATATGATAAAAAATGTCTCGAAAATTCACTCCTGATTCATGTCCTAAATTTTGACCCCTACCGAGCTTCCATACTAGGTACTTCCGGAAAATTTGAAAACCCAGGTGCAAAACTTCAACATGTCGTCTATAATCGCTGAAAATTTCAGCGTTCTAGCTTTTGCCGTTTTTTAGATTTTGTGTCGACAAAATGGTTATCTGAAAATCGATTAAAGGGCGATAACTTCCGACCGAAAGTGAATTCTAAGGATTTGAACAAAAAAGGATCATCTTCAGATCAAAAGGCATTACCCCTGAAAATTTCATGAAAATCGATCGAACCGTTTGCGAGATATCTTCTGCACAAAAATTGTAAAGAAAAAGTGGAATAATAATAATAATAATAAAAGTGAAAAAGAAACAATACAATAATAGAAGGGTCTTCCGTTGGAGACGGAAGACCCTAATAATAGGGAAAAAGAAACCGAACGAAAACAATAAGGTCTTCCGTTGAAGACGGAAGACCTTAATTAGATGGTAATACACTTTTCAATTTTATTTTTCACAGGTTAAAGCATGATAATTTAATATCTTTTATTGAAGAGACTATAATAGAATTATAATAGAATAAGAGAATTAATGCAAGAGACATAAATAATTAGGATTATAACTGTACATGTGCTTGCAGATACATAAATCTTATATTTCTACAAGCACTTAATTGTAAATCTATCAATCTATATAGGGTTCAGAATGAACATTTTATATATATTTTATTTATACATCAAACCCTTAGAATATACATATATATGCTTAGTCTGTGGTGATTGACTTTATAATTATCATACTATACAGAATATAATCATTGTTGGTAGTGGTATGTGACAGTGGAATGAAAAAGATCACCTGATCACTAGATTCTAACTGACTAAGGATTTAATAAAATTTGAAAAAAATACAAATCTTGTTGTTGGCCTACACAATAAGTCACTGGAAATTAATTTAAATTTATAGTTAGTGCAAGTATAAAAATGACATGCATAGATGATAGATATGCAATAAACAGGTCTGGTACAATCACTAGATTTAGCTACGTAGCTTGAATTACCTACATAGCTTTATTTACCTACTTGAAGTAGCTTTATTTAGCTACTAAATCAAACTTATTTCTTAAATATGAATTTTTCCCAGAAAGTGCAGAAAATTGCACTTTGATGCAGTGATAATTTTCAACTTTGAACTCATCTGAAAACAATTCATGAAAAAATCACTCTTGGAGATGTGTCTTTTTTTGCGCAATTGCAATCAAAGTTCTAAAAGTTATGGGGCTATATACAACAGTTAATTTGTGACCTAACAGTTACTTCTTGAGTGTAATAACAAAGAAAACCAGTTTTGGTTAACATGAGCACAATGTGAAGTAATCATACTTATCCATGCCTCATCTCGCACAAGGTGTGTACAGTTACTCAAACAATGGGAATACATATTTTCCTTAAATGTGATCAAACGCAGCAATGTTAAAACTATCTCTGCTTTAGATTGCTTTGTAAATGATACCTAGAATAAATATTAGTAGACATTTTCTTGCGACTTTTTGTCTTTTTAAGATAAAAAGCAAAATTGTGAAAAGTTGCCTTGAAATAGCTAAATAAAGCTCCCTGAGGTAGGTAAACAAAGCTACGGTAGGTAATTTTAGCTACGTAGCTAAATGTACTGATTGTACTGGACCTGATAAACTTCAAATGGAAATCATGTGACTAAAAACCTGGTATTCCATGCATTGCAAAAAAGAAAAAAAATATATATATATGGATACCTTCTATGGCATTTCTGTCGCTAGAATTGATGACACCTCTAAAAGCTACCTCCAGAAAATTGGGAAATAGTGCATCAGGTACATGAACGGAGTCTCCAGCTAAAGTTAAAGCATCTAGGGTTGACTGAGGTAATTCCATGTTTGATCCACCCCTCTATGTACACTAATTGCTCCTTCACTACAAAAGAGTTCATCGGCTAGCGATAACACTAGCTAGTACTTTTGACTCCCGACTCTGTTGGTTGTATAGATTCGCTTCATATTTGCCAGACACATTTTCTTCATTTAAATACAATAATCATATATAAATCATCTATCCATCATCTATAAAACTACTTCTAAGTTATAAAAGTAGAAACCAAAAAAAGGATACCTGTTCAATTTAGTCCATAAACGCCACCATTCGTAAACTTTTTGATATTTTTTTTTATTTTTGTGAATTTAATTCAGCATAGTTAATGTGCCTGAAAAGTTTGAACCGAATTTGTTAAGCGATGTGGAGAATATCAACGAAAAAAATATATCCAAGAGAATCGGGAGTCAGCAATACTACATTTAACGCCTGCCGAGTTTGACTGGCGGAAAAACGAAAGTAGGATCCGGATTTCACAGACAGAAGATCTGGAAGGAGAATGGATCATTTTAGGTTACTAAGGGAAATATGGCCTTTATTACGAGAAAGACTAGTAGAACCACTAGAATTGATACCCTATATAAGAGGACTAAATGATAATGACATCGAGAGCATAAGAGCTGCGCACAATACAAATAAGATGACAGCTATTGATAGATTGTATGATGCACTCAGAAGAAGGGACCGCAAATGTTTTTACAGTTTTCTCGTCGCTTTACGAGAACATGAATACAAAGATTTAGCTAATGAAATAATTGAGATAGGTGGTATTCAACCTGAGTGGTTGCCAAGACCATATATTAATGCTGCACTGACAGGCACAAGAAATCAATCTGCACTCAGAGTAGAACCACCGCCAGCGCCAAGAGTTGTTGTACAAGAAGATTCATATTCATCTGTACAGACTCGTAATAGTGAATACACAGCAAAACCTACTACTCCTGAGCCATTAACAGAAGGTACAAATTGTTTAGTATTATATTCAGAAATTCTGAATATATTATTAATAATTATGACAGAATTAATCAGTCCATTGAGATCCAATAATTAAGTGTAATATTTGGAATGATGCCTTCACCAGTCCATATATCCAGGCTATCTGAATCACAACTATGATTTTAAAAAAAATATCACTGTAGCCCAATATACTGCATTTTCTCCTGATGAAACTTTGAATATAAACTTTCTTTAATCATGTTAGTAGCTATAGCTATAGAAGATGATTTCTATGAAATTTTATATGATCATCACAATTGTTTTCAGAGACAGAGCTGAGACAGGTGCTAGATTCCATTTATGATTGTTGGGCTTCTGAACTCAATAGAGGTCAACTCTGGAGAAAATTGGGTCAGAAATTTCGTCTTACAAGGCAAAAAATTAAAGAGCTACGTAAGTGAAATTTTCAAAAATTTTAATCATAATTTGTTGACATCTTTTAGCACACATAGATTCTTTTTAATTTGTGTGGTTCTGCATGGGAATGTATAGGAAAAAAATGTTTTTAAACAAATCCTCTTTCTTAGAACGCAGGGTCATGATTAGTCATAGTAACATGCAGTTGATGCATCCTGGGTCTTCGGAGTAGGTCGACTGAAAAGTAGGTCATCGTGACCTACTTTTGAAAATTTATGGCTTTGATTAAATATTTCAGGTACTAACTGACTTAGAATCATCAAAATTTGTCAGTCGATGCATCTTTGGTCTTCGAAGTAGGTTGACTGAAAAGTAGGTCATCGTGACTTACTTTTGAAAATTTATGGCTTTAATTAAATATTTTTGGTACTAATTGGCTTAGAATCATCAAACTTTGTCAGTCGATGTATCTTGGGTCCTTGGAGCACAACAACTGAAAAGTAGGTCATCATGACCTACTTTTGAAAATTCATGGCTTTAATTAAATATATCAGGTTCTAATTGGCTTAGAATCATCAAACTTTGTCAGTTGATGCATCTTGGGTCCTTGGAGTACAACAACTGAAGAGTAGGTCACTTTGACCTACTTATAAAATTTTATGGTTATAATTTTAAATAATATTTTAGGTATTAATTGGCTTAAAATCATCAAACTTAGTTGATGGGTCCTCAGAGAATGACAAGTGATAAGTAGGTCACCATGACCAACTCTCAGGTACTAATTTGCTTAGAATCATCTTGGGTTCTCAGAGTGTGAATTGGAATTTCAAGGTTTTATCTAAATATACAGGATACTTAGAGGCTTCAAATAGAAGTGGTAGGTTGTACAGTTTATCAGAAGAGCGATTCAAGGCCCTTGGGCCTCTTGTTATGCAAGTTAATCCAAAGGCAGTTCAGATTCAAGTTATTTTTAATCAGGACCCTGGGGGTAGGGGATATAAGTAGGGGTAAGAATTTTATTTTGGAAGATATTAAAAAAAATGTTCTAAATTCTTCTCAAGATCAAATTTTAATTAGCATAGTTAATGAATACAGGAAAACTATCCTTAAAAAAATTCTTCTCTGGAACAGCAAGGCCATTTTACTACAATGTTAGTGATATTGATACTGAAGCATCATGTCTTGAATCAAGTTTGTTTCAGTTAATACCCCTTGGGTTGGGGGGGGGGGGGGGTCACAATATGGGGTCAAAATTTTTCATGGGAATAAAGAGGGGGAAGAATCTGAGGAAGAACAAACAAGGTGACTGAGACGAGTGTTTTGGCCTGTGAGCTTGTTTAATATGTCATGAAAAAGCTGTGCACAAATTCAGAACCCAGGATTTTAATTAATTTCTTGAAATTGTACATGTATGACAAATAAATGAAATTCAACTAATGGTCAACTAGTGGTCAGATACATTTGTTTTGATAAAAAAGATATAGAACACCACCATGTTGATTTCCTTTTGTAACACATAGACATACATTGCATAATACTTCTGAATCAATGTCTATAAACTCATACCATTACTAGTATTCACTGAACAAATTAACAATGTTGATTTCCTTTTGTAAAATAAGATTTCCAAGATAAATACATGTAATGCAATTTTGCTTTAAGAGTTCTAAACAATGCATGATACATGTATCTGTGACTGTCCCATAAGTATTAATTGTTGTCCCTAATTTAAAGCACTCTCTCTTGTCATTTTCAAACTAAAAAAAGTGCCATTTCAACTGATTTTGAAAATCTAATTAATACGTTGTATTAACTAGTTTTTATAACCAGTATCCATGGTAACAGTCTTTACTGAGAAATAAAAACCTATTTGTATAAAAACCTCAATGTCTTCAACAGTCAAGGGTGAGACTGAAATCCATCATATTGAAAAATGATTGATAATTGTCATTTCTGCTAACTACATAATGTATCTATTTTTATAAGTTTTGTAAATATGACTTGCTTTCATCATATTTCCATTCCTAAGTTAATTCTTCCAACCCATTTGATACAATAACAATATAGTACACTATCCTGCCATGGACCCATGTGTAGAGATTCAACTTGACAAATAATTGAAACCAAAATAAATAAGTGCACGCTGTAAAACTAATGAGATAATTAAGTGTGCCCAGACCTACCAATTTGATAAAAAATGATGAAAAAAGGTCATATTTATTTTCAGGTAACTCTATATTTAAAAATAAACTCCAAATAGGTATGACTGATTTTCATCATTATTCTAAAAAATGATGAATTTTAGTCAGTACTAAAAATCAACTTTATGACTAGAAATCTTCATTTTTAAAAATGATGAATTTCAGTCTCACCCCCTGACTGTTCAAATGTACTTTGTAAGCCATGTTTAGATCTGACATGAAAACGGAATTATTAAAGATAATTACCCTCAATTTCCAAATTTGTAAGTGGCCTGAACGCTTACTGAGGCAATTAAGGTTAATATTTTCACTCTGTATTTACAGAAGCAGAATCAAACCCAGGTGAGGCTGTCCTTGACCTAATTGCAGAAATAAATCCTGGATTCCGGGTTAGGGATTTAATGCAACTTTTACAAGGAGAGCGTATGTTCTCAGATCTACTTCAGCAAATCAGAAGGGATGTAGGTAATGAAAAGTACATGTATATATGAAAAGTGGATCAATTAATTCATTGTTTGAGCTGGCATTTTTAGCTCACCTGAACCAAAGGCTCAAGTGAGTTTTTCTGATCAAAATTTATCTGCTGTCTGTCGTTGTTTTTCGTTGTTGGCGTTGTTGTAATAAACTTTTCATATTTTCATCTTCTTCTCCAGAACCACTGGACCAATTTCAACCAAACCTGGCACAGAGAATCCTGGGTGAATGTAATTGAAATTTGTTCAAATGAAGGGCCCTGCCCTCTTCTAAGGGGAGATAAAATAAATAAATAATTAAGAAATAGTGAAAATTGGGTGATGTCATTTAAAAATCTTCTCAAGAACAGCAAAGCCACGAATAGTCATATTTATATAGAAGCATCCTCAGGTAGTGTAGATTCAAATTTGTTAAAATCATGACCCCTGGGGATAGGCTGGAGCCACAATTGGGGATCCAAGTTTTACGAAGGAAAATACAGGATTTTTTTTAAAAATGTTCTTCCAGGAACAGCAAAACCATGATTAGTCATATTGATGTGGAAACATCTGTAGGAAGTGTAGATTCAAGTTTGTTCAAATCATGACTCCTGAATCATGATGGAAAGGGAGGAGCCACAACTGGTGATCAAAATTTTACATAGGAATATTGAGGAAAAATCTTTGAAAATCTTCTTCTCAAGAACAGAAAAGTCATGAGTAGTCATATTGGTATGGAAGCATCCTCAGATTGTGTAGATTCAAGTTGATTCAAATATTGACCCCCAGGGATAGGGTGGGACTGCAATGGGGGATCAAAGTTTTATATGAAAAATCTTTAAATCATTCTTCTTCTTTCTCTGAACAGCATGGCTATGATTGGTTATATTTGTATGGAAGTGTAAATTCAAGTTTGTTCTGATGATGGTAGAAGGGGAGAGAAAGGAGCCACAACGGGTGATAATATATAGGAAAAATCTTTCTCTCAAGAATGGTAAAGCCATGATATGATTAGTCATATTGATATGGAAATTTTCAGATAGTGTAGATTCAAGTTCGCTCAAAATCATGAGCCCTGGGTGGTATAGAGAGCGATTAAAATTTTACAAAGGGAAATGGGAAAGGGAGAAGGGAAATGCTGATGATCATGAAGAACTGATATGGACAATAGTGACTCAGGTGAGCATTATGGCCCATGGGCCTTTTGTTTGAGATATGCATTCTGATATTAACATGTCTTACACCATACTTTCCTCAGATTTGTTGTTTTTTTTATTCCTTTCAATAGGAAAGCAAATGAAACATATTTTGTAGGTGATTATAACAACCTTGACAACATATCCTGTCAGCAAGAAAGAGGTCAGGACAATACAGAATATCCACCAAGAAATGATTCTACAAGCAACTTGCAAAATAACGAAAACACTCTGTTATATACTCGATCACAGAACAATAGTTTTTCCCAAGAATTTAGCTCTGATAGCCAATCCAAAATAGCCTCTTCATCCAAATCTGACAAATTTCTAGGAAAAAATATTCCAGGAGAATCAGAGAAGTCATCTACAGCGGGAATCACTTTAACAGGTGATTTCACATCTTGTGACCAAGAAATACCTGGCCAGAAAGACAATCAACTGCCTCCATCTGTAACAATATCAGTACAGTCAGAGAGTAGTAATATCAGTCCTGTCATTAAAAGAAGTCAGCAAGAAATTCAAAGAGAAAATGAAAGGAAAGGTAGTGGAATAAGAGAAGATGAAAGTAAAGGAAAATCAACTGAGAGTACCATCAGGACTGGACCTACCAGTTGTGAAATTGAAGCCTTCCATCATACATCACCAAAGTCTAGTTTTCTAGATGATAATTTAAATCATCCAGAAGATTTATATAAAAAAATTCAAAGTACAAAAGATGTGACGGGACATAGAACAGAGATGGAGACTACTCGTGGCTTAGATGATGGAGCTCCAAATCTTGATGTTGGGTCAGTATTGTCAAGACCAGAAGAAAATGCAAAGCAGACGAGTTTAGCTGGCACATTTCATCCTAGTAACATACAGGAGAGGGGACCTATTGTTCATGTTGAACAATCTGATTCAAATCAGGAGGGGTCAAGTATTACAAAAGCAGTAAAAGATTTTAGAAAAGCACTAGACAACGAAACTTTTGAAAGTACATCAGATATACCAAGGCCTCAAGAAATTTCTATGAACATTCCAGTCCAGTCAAGTGGACCCATAGTTCAAAATGAACAATCTGATTCATATCAGGATGGGTCAAGCAAAGATGCAAAGGAGTTAAGGGAGAAACTAGAGGAAGTAAGTCAAGAAAATGCATCAAATATAACAAGACCTTCAGGAAATTCTATAAATATTCCGGTGCTGACAGCTGGCTCTACAGAGGAAGGGAATCCCATAGCTGCCCCGGACTCAACCGTCAGCTCTGGGTCTGACCTGTTCCAATCCTGTCCTGTAGAATCCGGGTCTGGAGGACAAGGAGAAGAACAGACAGGAAGTCAGATAGTTAATTCCACTACAGTTCCAGTCCAACCCACTGATGAATCAGGAGCAAAGAACTTGGAGATGGAAGCCAGGGAATTGCAGAATGATATGGCAAATCAGCCAAGTACACAGAGTTATAGAGATATTCAGAACAGTATGCCTGATCAGGTCTTTGGTGGAGACCAAAACTGTGTAAACTCCTTAATAAATCGACTTCATTATGATACTGAAGAAACATCTCAAAGTCAAACTCATGACCAAAGCACACCCCGTGACACGCAAAATAATATTTCAGGAACATTACAAATGTCTGATTCGATGAGTATATCAGGTGTTCTTAGCAATATAGCAGGACCAAATGATAACCTTGTCAGCACAACTACAGACAACAGCAATTGTAGTCTAACCTCTACAGAAGAAAGTTAAATTTTTATTCATATAAGCAAACCAAAACAAGAATGAAACAAACTTGCATAACAGTCACACTATAATTGTTCCTAGTCTTTCCTGTGATGGTTATCAGTCAAGATAGGTTTAATTTAATGATGCCTGCATATGTTAATCCCATAATATGAAACCCTCTAAAGTCTATACTGTAATATTTGTATTTAATTACACATTGCATAATGATTGATACTGATGAAGAAACATGAGAAAGAGACTGATGAAAAATTATTGCCAATTCTTCTCCAGACACAAAAAAGGAACATATCATTTCAATAAGTATATAAAACTGTAAGATGAAGATTTAAGCATTGTTTTTAAGGTTTCCAATGTAAAATACATGTACAATATTGGAGATCTATTTGTTTTGGGCATTATCTCTGTCTTAACAAAAGCCTTGGTTTAGTATGAACTATTCAAGAATGGATGTAAGATTTTGATAAGTTAAAGGTCAAGTTGAAGTTACGATTAATGTAATACATTTTAGCCTTGCCTCTGGCACCATCAGATGGTTTTCCCCCTTTTTCTTTTTTAATAACAGATCTTACTTGAAAAAAGATGAAAAAAAATTGTTGTCCAAGTTGAATGATATGAAAAATGAATATTGATCATTAATATTAGCAGTTTTTGTATTCATCAAGAAGCTTTTGATTTAGATATGTGTGGTTACTAAAGTTAAGTACATGTAGTGTATGCGTAGAATGCTTAAATCAAATGAACCAGCAGTCAATCAAAGACTTTAAAATCAGTACATCTATCTATGGCTAACATGACTCTTAGTATAATGGAACTTAATTAAGGTTGTCAGCATAGTATGCTTTTTAGTCAAATTACTAGTAGTTAAAATGGTTGTTTGGATTTACATTCTGTCTAGTGTGTTTATTAAGTTTCTTTCATATATAATATGGCAGAGACAATAAAATTAATTTTTTTATGAATGAATGTCAGACACTGTATATCTTGGCATTATCTTTCTTGGAATGAGGAGTTATGTATGACTGAAACACGGGAATTAGCTAGGTCTTCACAAAAACTGTTTAATAAGTTGCATATATATATATGAATATATATATGAATGTGATACCGGTGTTTTTCTCTAAATTGCAATGCTCAGCTCACTGAAGTTGCTCATGCAGGTTCATTTGTGGGCTGGCTAAAGATTCTTCTATTATGTACAATGTAATGTTGGATTTTCTTTTTGAAAAAAAACTGTCTGCTATAAAATGTTTGTTCAGTTACAATAACCATTTTGATTTTCATTAATGGCACAGAGTGGTATAAGAGTTGTTAAAGATAAATAGATGTGTTAACATGTGTACTTAAAAAGTTGAAAAATGAATTTTTTCCACTTGATTATGATGAAGTTTGTGTATTTGGTGAAAATAATGTGATATGAAAGCCTTTGTTGCATACATAATTCACAATTTGTACCTAGAATTAAAGGTAGAATATGTTCACAAGATATCGTTACAATTCTGTGCCAAAAGTTAAATTATCTATCAGCTAGCCTATAGATTTTTAAATTGTACATATGTACTTGATTATCAAGTGCAAGCTAATCTAAATTTATTTATTTGTTTATTCATTTGTTATTGTTGTTCTTTTTTTTTAAATTTGCTCCAGTTGTAACAGTTATTTCATTTAAGCTTGAAATCTAACAAAATATCCTTCAAAATTATAATAAGCTCTTTCAAATGTCAGATGTTTTTGCTTATGATATGTGATGTAGTTATATGCCCCTCTCTTTCTCTCTCTCTCTCTCTCTCTCTCTCTCTTTCTCTGAGAAAAAGAGTGATTTTATAGAAAAAGCACACCCCGTGACACGCAAAATAATATTTCAGGAACATTACAAATGTCTGATTCGATGAGTATATCAGGTGTTCTTAGCAATATAGCAGGACCAAATGATAACCTTGTCAGCACAACTACAGACAACAGCAATTGTAGTCTAACCTCTACAGAGGAAAGTTAAATTTTTATTCATATAAGCAAACCAAAACAAGAATGAAACAAACTTGCATAACAGTCACACTATAATTGTTCCTAGTCTTTCCTGTGATGGTTATCAGTCAAGATAGGTTTAATTTAATGATGCCTGCATATGTTAATCCCATAATATGAAACCCTCTAAAGTCTATACTGTAATATTTGTATTGCAATTTTCTTGAATTTTAAGGAAACAAGTATATTTGAGTACTTTCACAGAAGAGAATAATATGAGCGCACTCTCTGATCTAAAAAATAAAACATGTTTTGTAATCTTCAGAAATAGTTCTATCATTTAATAGTTGCATATTTTAGATCAGAGGTTGCGCTCTATATTAAATATCGAAAAAGTTTTAAAAATTAGCTGTTTTGTAGAATTTTTCAGGATATGAGGAAAATGACGCATTTCTTGACGTCACAATGCATTGACTAGCCAGAAAATTACTTCATTTTTGATAGATACGCAGTCATAAAAGGTCTAAATGATATTTATTGCATTGTTAACTAAAACCAAGCAGTGTTAGTTTTTCTGAAATTCACAGGGCCAAAAAAGGCCCTAAGTGAACCTTGTTACTTGATAACCTAATTAGTATTGAGTTTATTGTTGGTGACATACTATGCAATCAATAATTTTCGTGGGGGTTCAATTCACGTTGTTTTCGAGGTATGAAGAGATCTACGAATTCATGTCCACCACGAAATTTTCATATACATAACTACTCAACAAGTCCCAAACCATGAAATCCCCCCACCCACCCCCGAACCAATAATTTTTCTTCAAACCTCGAAAAATTGACCCCACGAAAATATGTGATTTCACAGTATTCAAGTAAAATCTAAAAACTTTACATGCATGTAAAAGAGGTTTTTTTAAAATGATTCCATTGGATTGAACTTGCCATTTGTAAGTGAAAAGCGTACCTATACAGAACATTTTCTTCTTACATGAAACGTTTTTGTTGTTGAGTGTCACCAAGGGGAGATAACTTTAACCTTGAACTTTGACCATGAAGTCTGGAAATGGAAAATTTCTGTTTAGGATGACCCAATATGAATATCTTTCTAACAGAATCAAATTCAGAGGAACAATCAATGTTCATTCGTGGGTCACCTATATCCACGAATTTACATCCCCCTGAACAATTATTTTGTCAAGATATTTATTGATTGAATCTATTGTATATACCAGTTATCCACGAAATTACTTCTCCATGAACCATCAAAATTTTGCTTACCCACGAACATTGATCCATACGATCTACAGTGCTGGTCGCGCTAGCTAATGATTCAGCGATTGCTTCGTGATCAGTAGGTCCGCGTCCGATTTTCGTTTGCGGGGTCGCGTCAGACCTAAGACGTTTAATATAGGAAGTGACTGTTCCTTCGCTATTGCCAAAGCATTAGAAGTGAAAGTCAGGGGTCTTTGCAATTGCGACGGAACCTCGATTTTCAAAGTCTTTTTCCAATAACTGAGAAGAGATCTTGAAAATCGAGGTTCCGTGGTAGGCGCGTGCACGATGAAGAGCCCTTACTGAGACATGCAAAAGTAAAAGTCTGTGGCCTAAGGCAAGTGCCGTCTCTAAATGAGAGGAAAAAATCTCGATTAGGACAATAAACAACATACAATAAATCAATCTAACAAGTATAATTAGGTATATCAGAACGACATGCTTCAAAAACTGCCTTTGGGTTTTACCTTACCCTTGATTATGAACTTTGACCTCATTACTAGAAAGTTTAAACATCTTTATCTCTTTTGAAGATGACATGTTAAGGTCAAATCTTGTATTGTATCACATAAGCCATCAGGATGAAGTGTTTTGAACACTACCATAGGTACTGACCTTGGTGTTAATCTTGAGATTGAAATGAAATTGTTTAAAAATCTTTTTTGAAGATGACCTGATACATTCGATATTTTGATTATTTAAAATATAAAGTTAGCTGAGTCTTTAATCCTCAAACTGGTTAATGTTCTATAGGACCATGATACTGGTGCAATTCATCATTTAATGGGCAGGTAATTTAGAATCAGTCAAAACATTAAAGATTTTATTTAACTGAATTGTAAATGTTTCACAATCTAATGCGCCATTATCTTCGTCAGCATTTTTTCTTTTTATGAACAGTGATTCATAAAAAGTTTTTTGCACAACCCTTACAGGTTTATATTGAAATTTTACATTTTTCAATGTAAAATAGGCGTCTTTTATTTCAGTTGGACTTTCGATTATGGCTGTATATAAATTATAATCAATAGGTACATGTATCTTCTACTTCAGTTGGATGTTCCATCATGGCTATATATATATGTATAAATATTAATACCCAAGAAACGGTGTTGCCATGTTAGATTGTACTTTGTCCATTTTGCACTAATTCAATACAAAAACAATAGGTAATACAAAATGTTTTACAAGTTCAATACCATGGTAATGTATTTTTCTTTCTTCATTAAAAATATATCAAGCAGTAAAGTACTTTTCTAACAAGTAATGAATTTCTGAAATAGTAACACTTTAAATTTTCCTTTTTGAACATAAAAGTTGATAAGTATATAGAAAAAAAAGTTTGAATAATTTATGTTTGAAGAAAGTCAATGACAAGGTCTGTTCAAGAGCATAGTTGCATTTTTTTAACGAACAAAAAAAATCTCAAGAACAGAAAGTAAACTATGAGAGTCTAAATAAGCTTTGGATATTGCATCCTAAAAGGAAGTGTCTTTTAGCAGTAAGTATAAATACGGAAAAGGACTGCTTCTGTTCCATCTCCATATAACCAGTTGATCAATGTTTCAAGTTAGAAAAATAGCTGTTTCCTGGGCTAACACGCTTAAAATGTTCTTCATTATAACTAGGAGTTGTGATTCAATGTTATTCATGTGTCGGAGTATACACCTGATCATACAACGTCATAACTTGACTTGAAATACAATTACATAGGACGACACATTATCAGAACGAAAAATACAACAGACTGAATACTTAACAAACTAAAGAACATCCAGAAAAGAAACTTATTTGCTGAACGGGATACGTCAATCCATGAGACTGTTGGCTTGTTATCAGGCGATCCTTGCACTCCCTCATCGTCATTTTCTTCTTCCTTTTCTTCTTTTACCTCTGCTTCCTTCACAGCTATGGTGTGTACCTTACTCCGTGATTTTCGAAGGCAATTAGTGGATGTTATCGACACAAACACTTGCCAAAACCATGGTACTGGTTGATCTTTTTGTGACTTTTCATGCATCCTGAGAGTCAAGATTGTCATCAGCACAACAAAGCAACTTGTATTTAATTGAATGGCAATATTGATGTTGATTAGACTGACAGGCACAGTATTTGGTAAGCGATCAGCTATCATATTCAGATACAAAATGAGAGCTAGAAGCATTGTAACTGCGTATGACACCCTTTCTCCTGAAGATTCTGGAAGAAGAAACAGATTCAATGAGCACAGGTACATGAGTGGGACCACAAAGTTCATGAAAAGATACATCGGCTTCCTGGTCATTTTGAAAGAAATTATCATTTTGGAATAAGTAGAAATCATGTCTGTTTCACACATCACATGTGTTATTTCCCATTCTTCGTTCTTGTGCAGAGCAGTTAACCTTCCAAGGTATGCGTCTGATGTTGGTTGAATTACCACCTTGTTCAATGGTTCGTCACTCACAAAATGTATTTTGCATGTTTGCACATCCATTGGATAATAGAACATATCTGCGTCACACTTTGTAGTAGATAAACCCAAAATCAAATTTCGCATTGTGCCGTCAGGAGATGAAATGACTGTCTGATATTGATTGTCACTAGTTTTTAGGGTTGTGTCCTCCGTTACTGTATTGTAAATAGAGAAACCTGGACTCCAAATCAAAGACATGGGAATGGGAACTTCATCAACGACCTCTTTTGAAAAATATTCTCTCACCAATTCGTCAGTCCAAGTCATGTTTGCAATAATTAAGGATAAAAGTGTCCCAGTCTTTTCGTCGTAAGACACGACTGAGTGGAGAATCAGATCCATAAGGACAGTGATGGGGAGACTCTGGTTCTTTACAGGTCGAATGTGAGACAAAGGGTCTGTCTTCAAGGATTTGTAAAATTCCATTAAAGTGTCAATATCTGACGAAATGGAAAAGGCCACACAAAAAAGTAGTGAAAATAGCAGTAGTAGAGGCCTACAAGGGTTTTTGGTTGACATCCTTTAAAAATGCAATTGTACCTTACTACTCTACCGGAGAAAATTTCAAACTGGACAAACTCGCACATCTTAAGTATATAATTATCTCTAAAAGGTGATGCGTAATTTCGTATTTGACTTTACACGTGACCTTGTCAAACTTCTGTGATCACGTACTCATACAATAAAAGACTGCGATTTTTTTTTCTGTTAAACAAGTGTTTGTCGGTCCTGGTTGATCACACTCTCCAGATACTAGTCAAACAGAAGCGCATTTAAAAAATAAACACAGAAGCAAATTTTTGTTACCGGTAGATAGAATGTTCGATTTTCTTATTTTTCATTTTATTTATTCGTACTTCATAGTAACTAGAAATACTAGTAACGTTTTTACATTTTTTTTGACAAAAAAGAACAAAAAAAAATGTAAAAATTAAAAAATTTTGCACGAAAAGTTTCCATATTTGGCAATTAGAGAACTCTGGTCTGAGACCAAGCATATATATACTGAGATGATTTGATTTGACAAATATCATCTAAGCTTATCTATAATTGTTCTTTGTTTCAAATGATATTATTCATATAAATCAAAATGTATTTTAAAATAAAGCCTTTTTAAAATTGAAAATCAAATATTTGGTATATCTGAAAATTGGTGTGAAATATTAACTGAATATGACTCTCTTCTAATTTACTTTCGAACATAAAAGAATGACTATTGTAATTTCCGTTTTGCTAACAATCCAGTCATCGACTGCTTTGTTTTCTCCTCTCTGTACCCAACCTGTTTTAGTATAAAGCATTTCCAGACTTTTTCTAGATCAATGACCTTTTTGTTTAAGGAGTGCAAAACAAGATGATCGACATTTTGTTTTAAACGAAAGTACCTCATATTTACTTTTCAAATGTATTTCCGTCCTCCTCAGCGATGGACAAGCTTCTTCTCTTTCATCATTTTCAAAATGCATTGATTTCCTTTTCTGCTCAAAGATCTCTTTTAATTCAAAAACGCCAACGTGACTAGCGATAAACATATAAACCGAATTTTGATCAGTACATTTGACAATTTGTTACAATGCTGGAATTCTAACAAACAATTGATAGCCATAACACTAAAATGAGCAGTTCGAGAAGTCCTTTAATGTTTTTCTTATTGTGTTCTATATTGCTTCTCTGCGTGCCAGCTTCAATATCGTCAGATATTGACATTTTGAGGGAATTTTACAAATCTTTAAAGGAAGACCACATGTCATATATTCGACCCGTAAGGAACCAGAGCCTCCCCATAACCATATTCATTGATCTTCGACTTCATTCAGTTGTTTCTTATGACGACAGATCTGGTAAGCTTTCATCCTTAATTATCGTTAGCATGATGTGGACGGATGAATTGATAAAGGCAGATTTTTCAAAAGAGGTAACCTCTGATATACCCATCCCGATATCATTGATTTGGAGTCCACAGCTTTCAATTTACAATACAGTTACTGAGGAAACTGTCTTAAAGACCAGTGAAGACAAATATCAGACAGTGTTTTTGTCTCCTAACGGAACAATTCGTTTAAGCACTGTGGGTTTATCTGAAACCAAGTGTGATGCCAATATCCTGTATTATCCAATGGATGTGCAAAGATGTGAAATACATTTTATAAGTAATGAACTCATCGAAAATGTGGTTTTGAGGCCAAATTCAGAGGAAAATCTCGTGTCAAACGTCCCACAAGTTTTAATAAAAAACGAAGAATGGGAAATCACAGACGTAAAGTGTGATACAAACATATTGTATGGCGTTTCAAGAATGGTTCTTTCTTTTACCATGTCCAGGCACCCAATGTATCTCTTCATGAACTTTGCTTTCCCACTTGCGTATCTGTGCTTTTTGAATTTCTTTGTGTTTCTTCTTCCGGAATCTTCCGGAGAGCGAATTTCTTATGCAGTCACAATGCTTCTTGCTTTGATTTTGTATCTGAATATGATTGCTGATCGATTACCGAATACTATTCCAGTTAGTCTGCTCAACATCAATGTTGTTATTCAACTGAGCAGTAGCAGCTGTGTAGTATGGATGACGATACTGACTCTTTGGATGTACGAGAAGCAACAAAAAGATCTGCCAGTATCATGGGGTTGGCAGGCTTTTGTGCGTATAACTACTCCCAAAAGCTGCAGGAGATCACAGCGGAAAATACGTCCCCTAGAAGAAGAAGTCAAAGGGAGAGATGATAAAGTGATGGAGGACAACAGTTCTCAAGGAACACCTGAAAACGAGGAAACTATCACATGGATGGACGTAACAAATGCAGCAAATCGGTCTATATTTTGGATAGCTATCATGTTCTTGATCATTCAATGTTTTCTGTTTGTCTTTTTAATAATAGTTCGTCCGATTTAATTAATATGATGCTTTATTTTTAGAATATTTTATAATATACGTGTTGACATTCAAGCTATAAAATAATTAACTGAAGCTGAATGTTTTGGGTCATTGAACCGGTATACACACAAAAGTATCGTTTTCATCAGGTCCACTTTTTAAGTTATTGATTAAACAAACTCATGTTAGTTGTACCTAATAAGTTTGACATCCCTTCCGCTATGCTCTTTTAAGAGAAACCCAGTACTAGGTAGTTGTCATTTTTGATTACCTATCTTTGGTCTAACTAATAAATCTTTTTGCCAACTTCTGTATTCTTGATGAAACATTAGCTAAATTTTCGAGTGTTCTTGCATCGGTGGTGTGGTCATGTCTCCTATTTCAGATTTACTAGTTACCCGTATAAAATGTGCATAAAATTCAGTTCTGATTATCAAACGGTTATGTATGTATTTTCTTTTTCAGCATATGATTAATAAATATTTTACAACAGTATGTCACAGAATTATCTAAGAATTCTTTAGTATTTGTTGACTGTATACATTTATGCCCTAGTTTCCTCTGCTAATTCCAATATAGTTAAAAATTGTAAAAATCACATCATCGTAGAGTTACATATAGAATAATCAAAGGACGGGACATATAGAACTTGTTTGCAAATTAGTAACAATCTTAAATCTTTATACGAAATTGAAGCGTTTGTAGTTAGGAAACAGGTAAACTATGACACTCAGATTTAGGTTAAAGACTTAAAACTGAAAACGCTTTCATGATTTGTACAATCTTTTGTTCTGTACAAAATCGTGAAACATGTATATCAAGTGTGTTCGAGTGTTTGGTTTAGACTGTCATCGTTTCCGATCTCCAAGCATGCCTCCACAAAACAGAAAAATATAAGATATTTAAATTCGATTTATCTGCTCCTTGAAACCAATTTTAAAATCATGCTCGTAAATTCTATTTTGATATCAATGCAATAAATGAAATAATCGAAATTTTAATGTAAAATACCAAACTTAAATATTTGCATTTTAAATGTGTTTCCTTTTTCAGAACTTAAAAATCCTTTTCAAATCTTAAATCTTTTGCAAAAACAATATACTCTTTACTGAGGATATTTGATAAAAAAAAGAATATCAAATAAATCAATATCATGATTGGGGACCCTAGTTTTCTCAATTCTTTAATTTTTGCGTTAAGGTCACTTGACAGGTAAGGGGAAAACAATGCCTTAAAATACATGCTAAATCCTTATAGGTTCACACCATTAGGAACAGATATGAACTTGATATTACTTTCGGAAGAAGGTAATTTGTTAGTTGTTTGTCCTTGTGTTTTCTGTGTGACATAAATAGATTCTAGGCAATAATTATGATAGTTAATCGCTGTATATTATTTGATCCGCTTCTGTTGCATCCTCTTCGGCCATCATTGTATTCACCAACATTTAAATATCCTGACAAAAAATGGTGCGCAGTGCACGTCGGGAAATAAGTTTTCGAGCAAGAAAATGTCATGACACTAAAACATTTGTCAATTCCACTGTACCGGGAAAAACTGTATATTATATATGTGTCGATTAGGCAAATGTTCAATGTAAAAAAAAAATATGCTCTCGAGTCGCGATGTAAGGAGTTAATCCTTGCGACGCAGGTTCGAATCCACTGCGGGACGTGGAGGCCGGTCCTTCGGATGAGACCGAATAAACCGAGGTCCCGTGTTGCAGTAGGTGCTGGCACAAAAAAAAAGATCCCTCACTGCTCAATGGCCGTGAGTGCCGAGTATAGGTAAATATTTGCAGCCCTCCACCGGCAAGTGGTGGCATCTCCATATCAGTGAAAAATTCTAAGGAGGGGCGTTAAACAATAAACAAAACAAACAAAAAGTACATGGAAAGCAAGGAGGAAAAATATACAAGTGCTGTTTTTAATAATATATCTCTTTTTTTCACAAATTTTATTCAATTCTTTACAATAATCTTGAAATATAAAAATGATCATCAAAATATATACACCTTTGCGATTTACATAATGATAGCATGAGGTAGAGTTTAAACATACACGAATACTCTGAGGTTCTAACACAGAGGTTACTTAATGGATTGAACATGCTTTATGAATTTCTTTAGATTACCTCGACATTACGCTAATTAAAATATCATAATAATATATTTTATTATATATATATATATATATATATATATATATATATATATATATATATATATATATATATATATATATATATATATATATATAGGCATAAATTTAGCTGCCGGAAAAACGGATCATTAAGGACCCGATAAAAAATTTCTAACCATTAACATTTTGATTAAGTTGTATACGTTGGTGATAGCTCCTATTTTAGCATTATTGATATACATGTAAAAATTAATTTAAAATATTAAGCATTTTTATCAATATAAATAAGATAAGCTAGACACTTAATGTCCATTTTGTTTTGTAATTTGATAAAGGATTTTTTCTTTAAGTTGCTTTTCCTCTTCTCCTTTTATCAGGAATTGCAGCGATAGGCCTTTCATAAAGTCTCTTCTCCTAATAATATTTTTACTTGTGTAAAAGCAACCCAATTAATTCTCCTTTATTGCACACTGAAATAAAAAGAGAAAATCAATTAAGTATATATTTCCTAATTGAAGTCATATAAAAATGAAGAGAATGGTCTTAAGTGACAAATGGATTAATCCTACAATTAAAACTGCTGTGAAATCACTTATTTTCGTGGAGGTTTAATTTTCGTTGTTTTCGATGTATAAGGAGACCCTAGAATTTATGTTCAATTCAAAATGTATTTTTCACATATATTACTATTTAACAATTCTTCATCCCCGAAATCAAATCCCCACAAACCTATACTTTTTCCTTAAGTCATGAAAATTTGTAAATTTTATACAGTATAATTTTTTTTCTATTACACAAAGAAAGTTCTTATATATAGACTTAACTATATATATATATATCTCCACGAATCCATATGTCAGTTTTGACAATCTGTCGTTTATTGATCTTTATTTTGAAAATTAAAATAAATACAAGACGTTACACTTATTTCAACTTTTAAAAATCAAAATTTGTGAAAGAGAAATCCACCAGTCTGATGGAAAAAAAAATTCTCAAACACGAAAGCAAATTGACTTTCTTTATGACAAGCAAAAATATCATTCAGTGTTATCGGAGTTGCATAAAGTATTTTTATATTTTTAAAGTCTTTTTTGGTGAAACATTTTACGTATGTACCTAGCTATCTTTTGTGTCGACTCTGGTCTTCCTTGAAGTGTCTCTTCATACCTTTCCCTACCTGCCTCACGCTTTGCTCTTTGGTTAACAAATGGCGATTCTGTTTTATAAACTTGAAGAAAGGGTGAAGTGCCTCCGTATAATGGCGTCCTAAATATCGTATCTATGCAGTCAACATCTACAAAATTGTCAGTTAAGGATTCATCAATTATGCAAAACATTGTACATATCAAACGTTATAGTAGAGATTCATGGATTCGATGGGCATCATTATGTTTGTACAAGTTTTATCATTAGCTATTAATATTATCAAAATAAAGCGGAAAAATAACTACACATAATATATTGTACATAATTGTATGTATCATTTTACCTGCAGGACGTCTGCACTCTATACTTGAAAACACGTTGGTTGCGTTTATAGGGAGATTATACTGGTCAATCACCATCACCTCAAAGCCGTGGTTCCGTTTATTTGCTACTATCCAATCATTAGCAGCCTGCTGGACAGGAATGGCTACCCACGTATTTGGTGTCCAATTAACTATTGATGTCCAAAGTATCCTTTGACGGACAGCTTTAATATAAAATGATGTAAAATTGTTATGTTCCATAGAACCCATTTACTATCAACTTTTCGGCTTGTTCATAATATTCTTATGCTTTCACATCATTTCTTATTACAACATTTAAAGGGAAAAGAGGCTTTTTTTCACAAAAATTTAATTCTATGAAATGCTCCATCTGACACATGTCTTTAATGACAACAGTATTTGATGATTTTAAACACTTTATCCTAGCTTCAAAGAATGTACACATACTAAATAATAATTGGTTTGAACGGTAATAGTTTTCCTTATACATCTCTTTTAACTAAAAGCAATCATATAATTGACTTAGTATATATTTAAAGGTCTCTCTTTTTTTATATGATCTTATTGTTTTTACTGGTCACTAAAATATATTTTTATGCAACTGAGATATTTAAGAAAAAAATTGGTTGCCATCACTTTCACAGTTCATGCCCCTTTAATCAAATTTTAAAAATGATGGCTGCATACTTACTACTTCTTCGGTTAGTCCTTCCTCCTCTTGACCTATTTCTTCGTCTAAGAGGCTTCAAGTACTGTAGAACCTTGATTGATATTCTTTCTGTTCCATGGTCATCTTCACAGTTACACACTGAAAATATACAAATAACCATATTTATAGTTAACAGGGATATCCCGAACTGATGCATACAATGAACTAAATACACAATACTAGAAAATTACAAGTAATTAACTGGAGATATAATTAAGAAGCTATATGAAATATGGAAATAAGGAAAAGTAATCAAGCTAAAAAGTCCATTAAAACAATACAAATCGGGAGCAGAGCAAACATTGACCTCTAAAAGCATCGGAGGTGGGATCAGGTGGCATGGAGGAGTAAGCATCCCCTATTGACCGGTCACATCCGCCGTGTGCTCATTATCATGACTGAGCAAACGGGAAGATCCGTAGACAATTCAGTGTGTAAAAAATGGCCCGATAATAAGTATGAAAAACGTCAGTCAGCATTTTCTGATAGATTGTATTTGATAACAAGGTCATTGTATCGGCCGCAGAACTTGTGAAAAGTTTACTTCATACAAGACTGTTGATCCTTGTTTCATCAACTTGTTTGTCATTACTTTTTCAATTATAGCTTGCGTAGGTTTTGAAATTGTTCGTACCTTCACGTAAGGCATGCTCTAGCGTGTTGAATGAACTGGGAGACATAATCTTAATATGCAGGTGATAAGGGTATATTGCTACATAAATAAGGGAAGTTGGCGATATAAAAGTTGAAGTCATCACGTTTATCTAGGCCGTCCCTCATAATTTGTTAACATCGTGTTTTACTGTATTAAAAGATAACAAACAAAAGAGAGATTCTCAGTTGACTTGATGTAGATAAAAATAAATATACTTACAGGGTCTTTCTTTTAAATGTAACATTAAAGTTGCATTTACAATTTCTGCATTTGTCCAACTATCAGAGGGAAGCACATCAAACATTAGCCGAAGACTTCCAGAAGTCGAATCGTTCCACAGGGTTTCGTCTATTCTATTAGGTAAGTCACCTGAAACATTACCTGACAGATTATGCATCAGTACTAAATTTCTACTATAAAAACAAACCAATGGAGGTTTCAAATGATAGTAAATCAAAAGTCGGGGTATCAAAAACTAACTAAAAACATTAGGTTCTTTTTCAAAGTTTGAGAAAGAATTTAATAAGATAAAAGATTTATGAACATACAAAATTACAAAAATATCCTCAATTATTAATAGTTTAACCCTTTAACTATTAGCATTTATTTTTAGAATATTTTAAGTAATTATACTTACAGGATGCGGAAAAGCACTGTCGTTCGGTGATCCTAATGGAAGAAATATTAGCCAGAGTGCTGTTGATGATCGCTCTGTCTCGGGGGTTGATTTGAGGAATTGACGTCCAACCAAGGAACTCCAATACCTTGGCTCTGATTTCCTGTCTCCTGTAAGCACGTGATCTGTAACATGAAAACGAGGCCGTGTCTTCTTATGCTTTCTAGGGGTTATTGCACTTATTTTTTACTTACAATTACTTATTTTAGTTTTTAGGAAATTCCTTTTTTTTCTTTTTAATTCTAGTTTTAAATATTATAAGTATCTATGAGAATAGTATGAGCTTGTCTATATATTATGATGATTACAATTACAACACCAAGAACAAAAGAAGTGGTTATTATAGTGGGAAATTTAAAGAATGATATTCATGTATAAAAATAAATTTTGTGAAAGAGAAATACCCCAGGGAACATATTTAAGGAAAATATCAATTATGAGGTATGCAGAAAGTGCACTCAAAATTTAATATTTCATTCATATGCTACAGACAGTATTATTTTGTAAATATTTTTAGACATTTTGTTGGAGTACAGTTGTATTTCCATATATTTGCAAAGTCTGCCTAAAAATAGTACATATTGCACTTTTTTTTTTACATTATACATCATTATCTAGGTCAACATTCAGACAGGGAACCATATGTCATTTTAAAATTTGCAAAATGACAGGTCTATGTCAAAATTATCTGGATGTTTGTGGTGGGTATTACCATACCCATGTTGAGTTGTCAGGCAAATAGAGATATTTGTCCAACATTTAGATATCTCATTCCTTTCTCTGTGTTATTGTTTTCGTTATTGCGACTACCCGCACTTAAACTAAGTTTTGCTTGAATTTTTTTTTTATATAAAAAACTATAAGTTGAGGAAAAATCTTCGAATGTAGACAAGTGTAATCTTGCATGCATTCAGTATTACTGATCGTAATCTTAACCTTTTTACATTGTATAACGATTTCAAAGAGTAAAATATACACAGTATCATAATTCAAGAATAGTCGTCGTCATTGTTAAAAGATAGGCATGTGAATGATAGGTTAAGAGGAAAGTATAAAGAACCTTTTATTTGAGACCACAGCACACATTTCATGTTAAGTTAAGGTAATATGTATATACATAAACAGAAATCATGAAAATAGATAGAAAAGAAAGATAAACTTTCATACTGTATATCTTGAGAAAAATCTTTCATAACAAAATAAACAGAATTTATAGATAGATTTTATAGATAAATCGATTAAAAAATTAAGTAAACAATATTAAACTTTAAGAGATAGAATAGAATTTTAAAGCATGCATAATCAAGATATGATCGATATCTTTTGTAGATTAAGTAAAAAGAAAAGAATTTCAATTGAAAAATTGTATTTTAAAAACTTTGACATCTCATTATTTTTTTTATGATTTCTTAATCAATAGATAAAATCAAATAAAGTTAACGTTCAGTATTACATGTAACAAAAACATCTTTTTGTAAAATACATGTTATGAGTATTTGATTTGGAATCCAAAAGATATCGCTTTCTAATACTCATAAGTCATTAACAATAGACTTGAATTTTATTCAGAGATCAATAACGATTTTAGAGTATTTGGATTAATATACACAATTAATATTATATATGGAGCTCTATAACAATTGTTTGCCGACTTTTGCCAGCAAGACATTCAAAAATAAAAAATAAAAACTTTAAATAATTTGGTCATATCTTAGAATATTCAAAAATATATCTTTCAATTGTTATTGACTATGAGTACCTTTTCGTCATATCTTTTTTTTTTTTTTTTTTTTAAAAAGGAAAATAAATGGAAGAAAACGACACGCACATGAAGTACCTTTGATGCATTCTAGATATGTGTTCTCTGGTGAACATTGTAGGAGTTTCTGGGTCCGTTGGCTCCTCAGTTGTATTCCCAGACACGAACCGATGCAGGGTCACACAATAAAATATCACAACCACCAATAACTTACAAAGAGGAGGACACCGCATCATAAAGGAATGAAATGTTTACTCAGAAATAACGTAAGTCTCCTCTGATGTATAAAAGTAGAAATATATGTCAAAAAGATTTCTGAATATCGCTGGTTTCACTGCCAAGTCTTTTCTTTAACTCAAATGTCAATGAGTGGTGCAAAATTCAACAAATAACCGCTATGATTTTTCCTCACACTGTTTTCAATACAGTTGCTCAAGTATCAAATGAATAAGCGTTGTAATTACCGCCTCTATATCCCACCACACGTGCGAATTAAAGGTTAAAGGTCAGAAACTTATGAAAACGTCCCGCCCTATTCAGTGCTTCATTGGAATTAGTCAATAGAGTAGTGGTCTGTCTGGCGTGTGGTAGGGAAATAACAGTAATATATAGGATTTGACCTTGGCGGGTGATGATGAGGGCGGACGGTGCAGGTGAATTAGGAAATTGCTGTATATTGCATTGTGTACTCCTGAATTAGAGCAAAAAGTGGTGCAGTATGGAAATTGACGAGCTTTTCTTTTCTTCGGATTGCTGCTAAGAAAAATTGTTGCATCATTTTTGTTGCATCATCCTTTTGGTTTGAATACC
The DNA here is from genome assembly GCF_033153115.1 of Saccostrea echinata. Taxonomy (NCBI): domain Eukaryota; kingdom Metazoa; phylum Mollusca; class Bivalvia; order Ostreida; family Ostreidae; genus Saccostrea; species Saccostrea echinata. The sequence goes on from NW_026889777.1 coordinate 3,901,403, forward strand.
TTCGAAATAGTTTTAATAGAATAAAAGGAGGAGAAATTTTCTTAGTTTTAATTTGTTTTTAAAAATAATATTTAATTTTGTCGTACTTCTTCATAAATATCAGATGTAAATTAAAGCATTGTAGAAAAACTGAAAAATCTTTCAAGATACATGTATAAAATACAAATAAATTTTTAAAAATTCAAATAAAAGGAAACCTTAATTTCTAAATATATTCAAACATTGTATGTTACTAACATGAGTGAATTAAATAGTTGCACTATCTACAATATTTATCTCCCAGGCTCTAACCCAAGACCCAACTAAGATCTGAAGAATGGCTAAAGTTTGACAAGATCTGTCATTCTTTTTCGTTTGTTTTTATATCATAACAGCAGTCTGTTTAATCTGTATAAAAGGTTTAATCTGGGGAACAGAGAATTTTAGTGCAAATACATATACGTCTTATATATATATATATATATTCTCTTCAGTGTTTTCTGCGTAAAAGTTATTGATGTTTGTAAACAATTCTCATCACTTAGTCATATTTTTTAAATTTCATTTCATTACTTTGAGATTTTGATTTTAACAGATCAAAAATGTTTGTCATAAGTTTTATGCTACAATTTATTAAAAATTATATAATTTTTTTTTTTTGATAGCACCGTTTAATTTTGTTTTTAATTAAAAGCCTGGAATCAAAAGTTCAGCAGACAGTGGACAACTGAAGTCGACAGTAATTAACAGTCCATTTCATTGTTAAAAGCAGCACACACAAACGTAATGTGTCTGACGCAGGAAGGTTAGTAAACCCTCACTATTTTCTCTTGAAATTGCGAGAAAGAAAGGAATAATCTCTACTTTTATTTTTTTATTTTAGGTTTGTTGTGTCTGAGACGTAAATAAGATCGAATGTTTTCATCTTTATCTAAGCTATTTAGACTTTTACACTCCCAGACAGCAGAGATTTGCACTTTATAGATTATTCAGAGAGGTTTTTGTGTTATTTGAGTACACTGCTCCTTGAGATTATATTCAAGCTCCCTTTTTCGTAGAAAATAGTATGAAGAGATAATATGATCTAAAAGTTACACAAGCAATATTATTTTGGTAGAATTCTCTTTATTTACTTTGTCGCATGTCTTTTATGTTTTCTTATGTCTTAAGCATAATAAATAAGAATGCATTGGAAATAGAAAACCATTTGATATTAATATTATCCTTAAGCAATTAACAAAAATATGATTTTGCTTTGGTAAAGTTGATTAAAACTTCTGTTTAACATTGATACAAAAATTGAAAATCAGAGAGAAGTAATTGTTATATTTTAATATATTCTGAATATATGTGGTGATCAACGTGTAGAAAATGTACTATTTATTAGTTTCAAAGTTTGTTTAGGTTGTTCCAAGTGGGAAAACATGAAATATCCCGAGACAAATGTATGAAGATCGTTCATTAATCTCTTTAAGATAGCGTAGATTTTGGCGCGTGCATTCTCTCGACAAGGGTGGCTTAGATGCTGATCGCTGGCAAATTTTCAGAAATTTCATTAAGTCTATACGATGTTTGTAAGAAATAGTAGATCTCGTGTTTTGATGCTCTGATCAATCTGATTGACCGTTAGTCATTGAAAAGGTTAAGAAGTCATGAAGTTCGACAGAAAGCAGTGCTCGAACGGTCGAAATTAGTATGCAAACACAACTAGCTTATGAACCTACCAAATTATATTTTTATTGCTTAAAGTTGTGTAAAAAAAAAAATAGCACTTAATGAACATTTTCTTACAAATGTACTCTTGGACGAATATCAATACATCTTAAGTAAAAACCAATTTTTCAACAAAAAAAAAAAAAAAATACCAAGAGTAAGTACAGGATCACTTTAAGAGGTATTTATATACATTTGTACGCTGAACACATATTCACTGATTTTAACACCAACAATTATGTGCCAAAGAAAAAATAAACAGTTAAAAAGTCGAATTTACCTCGTAATATCTAAAATAAATTTCATATAAAATCCGAGGTACATTGAATAAATTATCTATTTCCCACTGTGTATCTTAAAGAAACATTTTGGCATTATGCAATTCTATTACATGTCATGTAATGGAAGCCTTTTGGATTCAAAACAAATTGCCATGGGGGTTTGAATGTTACGAAAGGAGATTCAGTATTATCTGGTATGGTTTACGGTATGTGATGGGAAAGAAATGACAATGAAGGATCAAAACATTCCATAAGCATCTGCAGAACACCAGTTACTAAAAAAAGTCCAGTAACTATATAATTTAAAAACAAATTTCATGAGACACGAAACCTTGGGGTTTTTTCATCAAGTTTCACCTATACTGGTCGGAAGGGTGACACCTGCTGCAATCTAAGGTCTCTCTACAATGAAAATTCATAAAAACTTTGCTCATCAACATTATCCTGTAGAACATAATATGTCTATACATATGTCGACATTAAAATAAATTTTTCCAAACCTTTTTTTCCTTTTTAATAGCATAAACAAATATTTCAATAGTCTTCAAAGTTCTCAGATGTATATATGACCATATCACCTAAATGAAGTAATAAACTATGAAATTTTTAAGTTTCGTTGTGGGTTAGTTTTTGTTGATTTCCTCGTAAGAGATCTATAAGAATATTAAATTTTAAACTACAGTATCTTGATTCTTCTCCAACGCAACAAATTCAAATCCTCATGAATCAATTTTATTATACACCACAAAAATTTAACCCCATGGAAATATGTGATTTTACAGTATTAATTGTATGAAGTAATGATATACGAATATGGGATTTTACAGTATTAATTGTATAAAGTAATAATATACCAATATGGGATTTTACAGTATTAATTGTATAAAGTAATAATATATAAATATGTTATTTTACAGTATTAATTGTATGAAGTAATAATAATAATTACACTCTGATATGAATGAATTTTTAACATTAAATGTTTTCGAGCACCAATAATCATTTTGGTTTAAATGTTCCTTGCCATTTCTATGTTTACAATATTTAAAATTATATATAGATTATATCGTTCATTGTGATTGGTCAACAGGGGATGTTTACTCTACTTAGGCACCTGATCCCGCCTCCGGAATTTCCGGGGCCCCGTGTTTTATGCCCTGTTCACAGATTTGTATTGTTTGTTGATTTTTTTTAGATCGATCCCTGTTCGTCATCTTCACGGTTTTCTTTACAGTGTACTAAGTAAACTTACGTCTTTTGCAACGAGTAATGCAAAAGAAAAATCATTAATATAAAGAAAGAAAAATTAGTAATTTCAACACACAAGAATAATCATAATAATTTCATCGCAGCCTTCAAAGTAGACTTAACCAGAAGCATCTCTATATTAAGCATGAATGAGTTTTTCATTTTTGTTTCTTAAACAGAAAAATTACGCAAAAAATATGTTTAAAATTCTGAGTCTTATACTATGATATATTTGGTTCAATTATGCATATAAAGAATGATTATCAAGAGCAATAATCAGGTCAACCGAATAATGTGAAATCATATCATCATCATCATGATTTTATTCATAAATTTTTATTTTTTATCCAAACATTGGGGAAAGATCCTCTTTCTTGAACTATTTTGGCAACTGTTTCTGTTTTAAAATTTATGGAAGGGTCTTTACATTGTGAGCTGCAAAAATAATCTTTGCATAAAATTTTTGCTGAGGATTATAAGAATTTTAATAAAATGATTTGGCGGCAGATGCATATAAATATATTCTTAGAAGATCGCATAAGTTTAACTTACTTCGTCTACCCTAGTAAGTAAATAGAAAAAAATGAATATTTTTAGTTATAATGAGGAAAATACTTTCGTCGACGCAGGCAATTTACAGAATCCTCTGTAATAATTTTTTATTGTTAGTAGTAAATAAAAACTTCTAAAACTGTAATTTTTTCGGATAGAAAATTTTTTTGTGTTTCTAAAATAAAATAATTTGAGCCTTCCAAGATCAAGGCCAACTTTAAAATGATGTTTTTGCCCTCTCCCGACTCAGGATGAAACAATAGGGAAGGAAGGTATGTGTGAAAGTTTTTTTTCCAAAAAAGTCAACATCAGAACGAAATTTTCAAAATCGTATTTCCGGAATGCATGAAAACATTATTGTTTCTGGGGTTTAAAAGAAGATTTCAGTCGAACCATATTTAGCCAGTCGGTCGACAAACAATTTTTTTTAAAGTTGGCCTCAGGGGGAATTATTTAATTACACTCTTCTTTTTTATGAGTGAGTTTTTATGTTTTTGAAATTACGACCATGCAAAGAAAGGCGTGCTAGACCTAGACAATTTCGATCACCACTTTTTTCGGAGATGAGGGATCTTTAAAATTATTATTGGAAGCCTTGTTGTGGATATGTGATTATGTATTCAACTGGTCACGGTAGCATAGTGGAAGGACGTTCTCTTCGATTCTCGTTCGCGTCAAATCTAAGACGGAAACATAGGTAGTGATTGTTCCTTCGTGAAGCGACCGGCACTAGAAGGATGACGCCTTAAAAACCGAGGTCCCGTGTCACGGTAGACGTTGACACGATAAAGAACCCTCACTGCCCAATGACCCTTAGTTCCGAGTATAGGTCTAAATTTGAAGTCCTTCACCGGCATATAGGTACGTCTCTATATGAGTAAAGAATTTTCGAATGGAACAACATACATTCAATTAATCAATCAATCTTTGATGTATATTTTAATCGTCAGAATTGTTGTAATATGAAAAATAATATGTCTGTCTGTCTAAGAATTTATATTTGGGTATCCTTTATCCATATTTATTGTTTCAAGACATTTTTGCATTAGAAGTTACTTGACTGAAAGCGTTCAAGGGATCTATGTTTTTTTTAAATTTTGTTTTGTTTCTAACAATATTTTAAGTGATAATTTGGAATAGAATATTATAATGCAAAAAAAAAATTACTACACTGTGGTTAGGGGTTGCAACACAATGTGAAATGAAACAATTGTAGTAACTATATATTATATAATCCACTCATGATAGAACGTAGCATTATTCAATGCGTTTGCATCTGTTAATGATACATGTCTTTATTTTTATCATTAGTGAACGAAAATTTGTCTCATTTGTGGATGATTCAATGAGTCTTAAGTCATTATAATTGCTACATACTCTTATTGTAATGTTACTTTCATTTGTATTACCTAGGGGGAAAACTTTTTAAAAACTTCACTTGTGGGGTATTAATTCCAATCATTTAATTAGGCTAATTAATCATTGATTTGTCCATGACGTCTTGTTATCTAAAATGCAGAGAAAGGACTCCAAATTATAATTATTTATATCGCTACCTTTGTGTAGAAGGGCACTTAAGGTCATTAACTCATGGTCATCGTCCGTCACCCACTAGTAATGTGTCAACATTTGATACATATCAGTACTGATAAAGAATCGGTACGGAAGAAAATGCCACTATGAAAATATATGTGGGTGGGAGGCTTATATTCACTGACGATAGAAATGGCAACTCATGGAAAAGATTTTCTTTTCTCTTCGATAGATATATGTTTTCCCCTTACAATCTGCATAAGTATCAAGAGATCTGTTTTTCTTTTAAAATGAAGCCTTTATGATGCAACATTGATAAATACTGAATGTATGATAAAGGAGGACTAAAAGGAAATTACTTTAATTTAGTATAGTAATGAGTTGTAATTCAGTATTGTAACGATTACGTTACATTCTCTTTCCAAAGAAATTGTAACGTAATCGTTACAATCTCTTTGGGGAAAAAACTAGACTTTATTTGGAAAAGGTTATCCACTTAATTTATGCATTAAAAACAGTATATACACGCTTGCATATTGTAGTATGAACATGATAAATTGATTGGTTGAAAGTTTATTTGCTTATTATTTTTTATAGATTTTTTTATGCCTAAACAATAAAATGTTGAATGAAAGAAATAAAGAAAAAAACTAGTAGTTGATTGATTGTTTATTGTTTAATGCCGAGTCGGCACCATTTCAGCCATATTTCGGTGGGGTCGTTGAAGACAGTAAGAACAAGAATACCAATTTTCAAAAAAAAAAAAAAAAAAAAAAAAAAAAAAAAAAAAATACAAGTATAAATGACTACGGACACCTAAATCAAAAAAAAATTTCGTAAGCCCATTTATAGAAGAAACTTTTACAATAGAGTTGATAATACATAAAGGTGGAAAGAGAAATGAGCTAAATTCATGGATTTTTCATTTTAATGGAAAGTAAAATTAGAGCAAGAGTTTATGTAATATCAGAAATAATGGCATTCATTCGAAAATCTCATCAAAACATTTCATTGTTTAAGTATATAAAAGAATTAGAACTTGTAAAAGACGAAATCAATTTAGATGTTGATAGAAAAATATATTTAAAAAAAAGTCAATTCTTTAACCTCTCACTGTCACAATCTAACAACCTTTCAAATCAAAAATCTTTCAAATTTAACTTTCAATCGGTTCATTTGCCTTTCCAAATCAAATCACTCACAAGACGAATGATCAAATGAAAGTTAAATTTTAATGCATTTAAGATAGCCACAGAATGAAAGTTAAGAATTATATTTTTTCCAAACTCGTGAATTGAATTTTTAGTACTTTTAAAAGCAAGTTCTAAAATCCTTTAACACGCCTTTACACATGCAATGGGGAATATTTCTTGAGATGTTGTAATGTGTGCCTTCTTTGGATCTTTTTTTTAATTATTTGTATGCATCAATATGTAAATCTTGGAAAGACCGATACAGCAAAGAATCAACTAACTTTATTCAAAGCAAAGTCTATCAGAAAACACGAATAAATGGTCCCTCTAGGATAATAATATAAAAAATGCTAACAATAAAATATGTTAAGTGTGACATCAATTTATCATGTATGTTTTATAAACATGTCTTCATTTCTTCGAAAAAATCTTTATTTAAACTACATTAAACATACAGAAACAAATCATCATTTATCGGCGTTTGTTTATATGTCTTTTATATCAAATATTGAATACCATGCGTTATTTATGATTTTGTTTCTGGAAACTTTGAAATTGCTTAATATACATCTGTTAATTCTCTCTCTCTCTCTCTCTCTCTCTCTCTCTCTCTCTCTCTCTCTTAGATTTAGCTTAAATTTAAAAAAAAATGTGTTTCAATTTTTTTCCTGTGAAGATGTACCGAGTCGGAATAACCTTGATTACATTGTCAAGGTTATATCCATTTTTCTGGAAATAAAGAATCTGACAACAACAACATAATCATAGGTCAGTCTGGGAATTTGCGATTTGATTCAGATGTTTGTCCGGCCAGGGTCATTATTGGTTAATGTCATGAGAATGATATAAAAACAACGCCCACAGCATTTCCTCTTTTACGTATTCATTTTTTGTTGTTTTTCATTAGCAAAACTATCATTTATTGTTTACATTCATACCCACCATGCTTTAGAGATTTCTAGTATTTTATTACCCTCCATTCCCCCGGTAAACCAGTGCAGACAATTGATAAATTGATAATCTTGCCGTAAAAAACGGCGGGAAGATGAACGCGTGAAATCTACTCACCGTGATAATATCTATATCACTGTTACCTGAGCAGGAGGTAAACTGCTGCGGAGCAGCAGACAAACAGCGACCGCCTCCCACGTGACCTTATCAGTAGCAGACGACAGTCGATGAGGAGAACCTGTTAACACGCGCATCGCTGGAGGTGAACACAATTTATGAAAGCAAAATTGTTTTGTGATTGGTTGTGACGGGGCGCTCAGTTTTTGATCGTTAAGATTTCGATAACACTGTCGGTGGTATACAGTTATCATTCAACAAACACGAGTTTGCACGCTTTGAAGTAAGAAGAGATCATTAAACGAATATACCACCGTCTGCAATGCAGATGATTGATTTTGGGTTTGGCTGATTTTGTTTTCATTTTTATTGCAATTTATTTTAATGGTTTATTTTTTGAAAATAAAATATTGTGGTAATATAAAAATAGAGATGTGGTCATGAAGATTTCTATTTTATATATTTGAATGACAACAGGGCTCTTTGGTTTTATTATTAATAGTTTAAGTAATGACCTCCTGATTTTTTTCTCATAAGAAGAGTTATAGAATGTTTTATCACTGACAACAGAAATATATTAATCAAGGTGGTATATATTACCATGATCCTCATTTAAAAAAACTGTTTATTTAACCATGTTTTTGAGATAGCTAGAAAAATGGAAAAATGTGCAACAGCTCACGCGTTTTCGCTCAGATCAGATAAAAGTTACAATTATTTTCAATGTTTTGACACTAAGGAGCAATGGAATATTTCTTTAAGAAGACTTCTTTGTCTTCTGAATCAGAAAAAAATAAAGAAAACTATTTTATTTGAATTTCCTTTAACGTGTTTTAAGATGTAAATTTCTAATGCTACAGAATGTATTTACAAACGACAGAAATAGTACATTTATTCCTAGAAAAGATGTATATTAGGTTCAATATCTTGTTGTGTTGCCGTCATTTATTGGAAAAAGAGATGCTGAAACCTAATGCTCAACTAATATGAAGGGTAGAATAGAAAAATACTTCTCCTTTTTTGACGATTCTCTTGCCTAAGACAAACTTAACAAGCTTGAAAAATAGAATTGTTTGCGCCCCCTGAGAGATTATTTCTCTTATATTAGACGTCAACATATACTGGTGAAGGGCTTCAAATTTACTCGGCAAGGCCAATGAGCAATGAGGGTTCTTTAGCTGTAAAACCTTGCCGTGAAACGGAGACTCGGTTTAATCGTCTAATTCGAAAAATTGATTTATTGTATATTGTTTAACGTCCCATTCAAATTTTTTCACTTAAATAGAGACATCACCATATACCGGTGAAGGGCTTCAAAAGTTAGACCTTTACTTTGCACCCATGACTCTTTGAGCAGTGAGGGTTCTTGACCGTGCAAAAACCTAACGTGTTCACGGGACCTCGGTTTTTAAGGTCTCATCAGAGAGACTTGTGAATTTTACTTTTAAGGCCGGGCGTTTGAGGAAGAAAACATTCACTACTTATGTTTGCGACTTAGGTTTGACGCTGCGCGGCGAACACGAATCGAATCTTCCCGAAACATTCTGTTCACGAAGCGAATGCCCTACCACTACCACCGTGACCGCCCTCATTCGAAAGAACAACTTTCACTACTTTAGTGACGCGAAAAACAGTTACTACCTATTTTTTATTGACTTAAAATTGTCGTGGTCGGAAAGCGACCCGCGACCATTCGACTAAGGAGTGAGCGCTCTATATCGATCGAGCTACCGGTTTATTATGTTATTAAAAGGTAACAATTTATTACAATGTACTGACAGGTGTAATTCATACGAGGGTTGTCCCAAAAAGTTGTAGACAGGGAAAACAATTAAGTTTTTCTTTGCTAAATTAAATTTCTTTTCTTTTTATAAAGCAACATTTTATGATCATAAATTTCAAGTTTCATGGTTATAACACATTTAATTAGAAAATAATTTAAAAATGAAGAAAACATATAAGTGTACATCGGCGCGCGAAAGCAAACGTAATTTTCTCTTAAAACGTCATTATCATTTTTAAGTATACTGTTCGTTGTGTTTAACATGCGTCTCTTAAGCTTCTTATTTATTTTTTAAGCGGAAACCACTTTTGACTCAGGAACTCATTAAGGTAGTATGGGATACCTCCACTTTATGACGTATTTCCGTTTGAAGTATTGTTTTGATTTGCATGAGTGCTTATTATCGGGTCAAAACTTGTAGATACACCGTTTAAAGAACACTCTGAAGCTATTTCAGTGCAAATTCTCACAAGTCGGCATTTTAGTTAAACTAGACAAAAAATCGCAAGTATATAAATTTACTTATAACTGTACTACGCCATACATTGTACATGTAGGTAGCAGAGAATACAAAACGCTTGATGTCAAACTTAACCCCTAACATTTCTAATCGTCTGAACTCTACTTCTTATAGGCGTACCTATTTCAGTAGGGAGGTAAAAACCGTCCTAGAATCTCTTAATTATAATATTTAAAAACAACTTTTCTACAAGCGTTTTACCTTGTTATTTCACTTCTGTATGATTTTTTTCCGTCTCTGAAGTGGACAAACCATATTTGAAGCAATTTTATTTCATCCCCATGCGCCGTCAACAACACTTTGAAAATTACGCCACCAATCCTATGTCTCTTATGCTATTTACGTGAAAATTTGACATAATACTAATAATTTGTTTCTGATTTCATTTATATGAATTTGAATTTGACGTTTACATATTACCAAAGAAACAAATGCAAATGGAATAGTTACATACACAAATTATTCCGGATTTTGTTTGTGCGCCGACAGACCATGTCGGCCTTCCTATAAATCGTCATGATATTACATGTATTTCTTTTAAAGATATATATTTAAAAATGCACAAGTTAAAGGAACATTGAATAAATTATGTAAAATTTGGTAAGTATTGTTTAAATGTTTACAAAGTTATAAACATTGTCTACGACTTTTTGGGACAATCTTCATATATGTATAATCATCTTATATTTATGTATGTTTCTTAAGTAATATTCCTTGTTATTTTCTGTTGTATGCAACTCTCTACCATGCGTATAATTTTACATCTCAGTATTGGTTCATTGAATGACAATATCTATATTGAGAGTAAAGAAAAAAAAATGTGTAAACATTTCATAAAACAGCTGTTGGAGCATGCATGTATGCAACTATAATAAGATTTTTAGCATATCTTGATTATATTTCGTACTTAAATCACCTTCATCTCTAAATGTGGAAACGTTTGATGTGGTATTTATGTACATTTTCATAAGATATATTGATCTGTTGAGACGAACTTCTATATCCATACATCAATGGAGATTGAATTATCGTTTTAACCACAATTTTCTTACTCGGTTAGATTATCTCTTAGAATGCTAGTACAAAACCACAGACATCGTGCTTTGTAACTGCCAGACGACTGAAACGCAAGTTAAACAGCCTCTAGCAATATATGAGGTGGGAATTAACCTAGAAATATTTCAAATGCAAGTAATACACGAGGAAGACATTAAAGAAAAAAAACAAAATTACATTTTATAAAAGAACTTAAAATCCGTGAGGCGGGTATATATATATAATATTATATATATATATATATATATATATATATATATATATATATATATATATATATATATATATATATATATATATATATATATATATTCAACAATGAAATACTGTGATTTATTGATTGATTGAATAAAAATGATATCATCTTCAAACTGTGAAAGGATACCAAGTGATATTCTGTCACAGTGTGAAAGGATTCCAAAGAAAGCAAAAATAATTTCTGACATTTCATATTAAGAAAGGAATAGAAATTAACCATCTTGATGGAGACTAAAACTGCTAATTTCTTCCCAAATATGATGCTAAAATCCATGTTACAATGTTTTCAATCTCACAATATTGCTACGCTATGATGTCTCAACTGCTCAACTACGAAATTACAGCCTACGACAATGTGTAAAGAAAAGACAGAGGAAAAGGGAACAAAAGAATAGGTAATAAACAGAACATTCAATGTTTTGTAGTTGGATATGGAATTTATTTCTCTCGTGAGACGGATTTTCGAATTCGTGAAATATTAAAAAAAAAAAATCATGTCCCACTCGTGAAATAAATTCTTTATCCAACTACAAAACATTGAATATTCTCTCTCTATAATAAGTATTTGCAAATCACACAGCTTAAACATTTTAAACGTTTCATCACTGAAAGTTCAGGTCCAAATATTTAGAAAGTATATTTCTTATCAGGTCTGCTATATTATCAGTGCCATGTGGCAGGAATAAATACCATAACCGTAAAACAGACATAAACATATCCAGTACCCTCTATTTCTTTCTCTATTTGATATTTTTGAAACATTAAGCAAAAAAATTTCTTGACTGCGTTTTTTTAAGTACCGGTTACATTTGTATATATTTCATGTCAGACTGTGTAATTTCTATAAGTTCTATGTAACAGATGAATGTCAGTATTATTTAAGGCTGAAAATGTAGATATCAGAATATCTATCCTCTTCTGATGATGCTCTTTGTGAATGTCTGATTTTTTGTTCTTTGTAATAGCTTTGAAAATGAGACTTTAATTATTATTATTATGTCTATTCCAACAAACTGAAGTCGTGTAGATTTTTTTTAAAGTACGCCTGACCGACAGACATCCAAAAATGACAAACCGTAAACGTTTTCCAACACAATAAAGACTTCTTCAAGTAGGGAATAATTAATTACATGACGTCTGTTATACTTTTCAGCCGTTATCTTAAATCCTTCCGAGCGTCTTGTGACTAATATTCAGACAAATTAGTCGGAGTTTAAATGTTCTGGGTGCCCACGTAACACAGTTTGACTGTCATATTTCATTATCACCAATTACATCAAAACGATAATAAGAAAGTAATTATGATTTTTTTGTATGCACTAAGTGGCATAGCGTCAACTGTTTGTAATGTTTACATTAAATGACCTTGAACTTCTTGGAAAACATAACCAGCAATGTACAGAACATGTTAAGACAAGGGTAGAAAAAAAAAATGTTTAAATCTTGCACAATGAATCCAAAGCGTTTAATGTTATGGGACGAGTGAAGTATCATTGCGCCTGCAACTTTGTGACCCATGCAATAAAAATATACCAACTTGATAAAGTTTCATGTTAGCATTTTGAATTAAGGACATATTTCTTACCAATTGTTAAACAACTGTTTTCATGCTAATTTGACTACGGATTATTCCGTCACCCTGATCAATACATGACAATACATAGGGCTCATGGCGGTGTGACAGGTCGATAGAGGCTGCTTACTCCTTCTAGGCACCTGATCCTACCTCTGGAATTTCCAGGTATCCGTTTCTATGCCCTATTCACAAATTTGTATTGTTTGTAGGAATTTTTCATTCTTAAAATTTCGTTTTTTTTTTGTTTTTTTTTTTTTTCAACCATAAATATTTTTGTGAGTTTTTGCTCCACCAATTCAAGAATGAGAATTTTTTTTTGATTTTAAGAAATTAATGTACTGATAGTGTTTTGCTCACCTTAGCTTAAAGGTCAAGTCATTTAACAAAAGAAATGAAAACGATGTACATTTGTTATGCATATTTAAGAGACAAAAAGATTCCAAAGAAAACATAATCTACCTGTTTACTTATAAATTGAAAATGAAGTATAATTATTTGGTATATAACTGTAGAATCCATAAATCTATCCGAATAGTGCATATTAATCATCTGTGACTAAAATTGTTGATAATAAAATTCTAAAGACAAAATAATTTAATCTTTACCTATAAATTGAAAATGTAGTTTCATTAAAAAAAACTAGTTAATCATAAACATACAGTAAATAAAATAATACATATCTATTGACATATTGACAACATATCACAAAGACAACATCATATTAATTTCTCGTAGAAGGATATACCATTTTGATCACATTCTTCCTTTGATTTCTGAATGTCGTTGTTGTAAAAATGAAGTATGTGTTCTGTTGTCTGTTGTGTTTATCATGCAGTTCTAAACATTCATCAGAGTGAAACAAACACAAAATATTAAAATGTAAATGACAATTTTTACTGTCGTTTATTCACCCATGTTAATCTGCAAAGCACAATTTCTACCCATGCTTTGATGTTCTCAATTCCAATGACACATTTGGCACAATGAAAAATCAACTCCTTAGAGTATAACCTTTTTTTAACAAAGCATCAAAATTGTTTGTTATGTTTTCATTGTTCGTTTTATTGATCATTGTTTTATCATTTTATTCAACAAAAACATTTATTTAAACCACTCCAATTTTCTTTTATATTTAGCGTCCACCTATTTTTAACAGGAACCGATTTTCAAAAAAAAAAAAAAAAACCCACACACAAGCCGAAGAGTAAAGCATACACTTAATGGTCATAAAGAACGATGTCATTTAAAAGATTTTATTTCATTATTCTATATTTCTTGTAGAAAGATGTATTCTTTTTCAAAAAGACGGTAGCAAATGCGAAGTATATTACACAGTTGACAGTTTCTCGACAAATATCAAAAGAAATCGACAAAAAATTAAAAAGCATTCTGGACTTCTATTTTTGCGCGTTATTTCTGATCTGGGGTGAAAAAAACAAGGTGCTTGCAGACACTAAACAAAGGAAAAAATTGGAATGGTCTTACTTTGTTTTCTTGACAAAGTTACCAATAATTGGGATAAATCATAATAATTTTTTTTCCAAGAAAGATAAAACATTTAAACAATATGATGTTCATTATAACTGAAATTAAGAACATACACTCTAATAAATATTCTTCATGTAAACATGTAACTGTAGTATCTAAGTTCCATATCTTTTGCAGTGAAACAAACAAAATATCATTCTTGAGGAAAATGTCATGTATAATTGTTCATATTTATAAAAATTATCTTTTGTCATGTATAATTGTTCAAATTTATAAAAATTATCTATTGTCCAAAACAGAGATTGCCTAAAAAATGACGCATACAATAAGAATGGATAATGATATTTAATAACGCATAAATACAAAATGAACAGAATAAAAAAAGAGGGATATTTGGGTCTTTTTATGGGCGTGTTTGTAATATACAGAAGATAAAATTTCTAAATTTTTTTCTTTAACAATAAGACGCTTACGACAAACAAAATCAAAACAGTTATACTACAAATCTGTATAGTGATTTTAATTTCGTGGTGAAACAATAATACATGTACATGTAAAGGTAAATTTCTACTGTGTACATGTAAACATCACAGTTCCAAAATAAATTCAAAATATTTTCGAAAGTGTTAACGTTAGATAAAAATAAATATTTAAAGTTAGTATAACTACTCTGAATTCTTATATAAGGCATTTTTTTTATGAAAAGAAAACCAGAAACCAGAAAGATATTATCAAAATGCATTAGAAAAGAACAATGCAAAAAGAGACAATTTTCACTGTACAAACATTTACCTTTTCTGACTTTTATTCATACTGATTATGGAGGAATGGGAATTGCGTTTACACACTTTTACCAAACTTTTTCACATCCTGACCTTGACCTTGAAGTTTGACCTACTTTTCAAAAACTTTCACTTTGGTCATGAGCTGCCATACAGGGGTATCGGTGTTTCATACACATAGTTTGTTTTTAATTTAGGTTTTCAAAATCCTGTCTGAAACTCATGAAAAAAAGCAAATGATTCTGTTTTCCCTTCTTCATAATAATAACTACAAGTTAAAAAGGAGGTACTAATTAAACTTCTTCACAAAATAGTCTAATACAGTAATTTTCTTACACATTATAACGCATAATAAATATAGTAAACACAGTTTTCATGGTTAGAGTTATCGAGATACCTCGAACAGACTTATTCAATGAGATTTGAGGTTTATAATCACAATATCTTTGACAAAGAAGAACATATACAATTTGGTCTCATGTATTTTCTCTTTCGAAATATGCATAACCTTTACAAATATCCTTTCATTTGTACTGTATCAATTTTACACAGTTGATCAGTTTGAAAAAAACTAAATTCTAGATATATAGAGAGAACTTAAGCATTTTCAACAGTACATATTAAAATTTTCTTGTACCTGTATTTAAGACCATTTTTTTCAACAAAATTGTAAACACTTGCTAGACATGCGTTCTTTATTACAGACATATAAAAAACTAATTTATCTGCGAGTATTGAGACAATATTTCTCTCTCCGATTTATCCATATCTTTAGTGGCACGTAACAAAGCGCGGCTTTGTCTCTGGTAGGCGTAACTTTTCCTCTTGTACTGGTCCAGTTCCTCTCTCTTTTTCCTTCTAAAGAACCCTAGCTGTAAAATCATAAATAATTGGATTATATTAACATATACACGTGTATATTTTCTCTGCCAAAGTTCTAGGAAAATTATACTTATTGGTCTACGTGTATAAAGAGAGATGATTTTTTTCTAACGAGTTATTTGTACATAGAGACAAGATACTAAGGGAGTTTTTATCAATACACCTATCTGAAAACATATACAAATACATTCAATGGAGATACGCCCATAGGTACGAAAATTCTTTACAATACTTAAACACTGATGGTCCAAATTACTTTTGAGAAAAACTTACCTTCCAGAGAATTATTCCTAATAGTACCATCAACAGGACGCCCACTACAAGACCCACAATCAGGGGCCATAAGTTAAGTTCCTGGGGCGCTGGGGTAATATCATTCGGAAAGATGGGAAGCACTGCCTATAAAGATACGTATGTTTTAATTCCTAAGAACTAAACACTATCACACTTCCCTATTGAGGAAGATGTGAATTGGCGAAATAGAACGTAAGTCAATGGAGTTGTCAAGAACATTCTAAACATGAAATATGGAGATAACGAATAGTATTCAAGCTCAAAGTCCATTTAAACAATACAAATCGGGGCAGAGGTGGGATCAGGTGCAATGGAGGAGTGAGCATCCCCTGCCGACCTGTCACACTCGCCGTGTGCTCCTTATCGTAACACTAATCATAATACTACGTAGATGTTGTCAATCAGACACTTAAGCATCTTTTTTTATATCAACTTCAGAGTACTTGTGTGTACAATCAGAATATTTTCGACAAAAAAATTGCAAATGACCAATTACAAGGTAAATATATTTATGAATTCCATTTTTATTTTAAAAAACAGCTGTCTATGTCAAAAACTCTGGACTTTAATTGTTCGTGAGGAATGGTTGTATAAAGTGTTGAAAAGTCGTATGTTTTGATGTTACTGATCTAAACATGTAAAGAAAGAAAAAAGAGTTTTACTTATTACAAAGAGTTTTGTTCCTTTTTTTATTTGAAGGAGGAAACTGCATCGTGTACCAAACAGTTCTAAGATCATACAGATACACATGTACTTATTGCATGCATTATTTTTTCGGTTTCCATACAGCATTTGATTCTGAGTTCAGAAACGCAATAAACATTATATGCATTCAATATTAATATCTATGTAATCCATAAAAATGCGAGGTATTTGCTTGATGGCCTAAGGAGATTGAAGGATTTATTTAAACTCCCAACAAAAATGAATCATTTAAAATATCTACACTGTCAAGAATAAAGATGAACTTAATATTCTCTCAATCTTGCAAGCATTAAGATATTCGCTAAGAAAGGGTTTTACGGTTACATTGGCTCCCCGGACTGAAGCGAACATTCTTTCAAGAGCAGGTTGTCCAAGACAAGGGAGACCCCCCTCCCACAAGAAATACTTTTTTTTTAGTACTGGGGTATGATTTTAAATTCAAAATATTTTTAAGTCGGATTTTTTGGAGTAGATAATTCCACCCTAAATTTATTGAACTACCTTTGGTTTTTATTTACTAGTACTCAATTACAGATTCGTGTAATATGTTATTAGTGTATATGCATGTGTTATTTAATTATCCAATGAAAAATATATTTCACTGATATACATAGACATACAATATTAAAAAATTATTATTAATTTTGCGTTATTTAATGGAAATATTTAGAATAAATCAATAGGAAATGTCTAAGCTATATAATAAAGGAGTTATCGAACATATGTTGATGAATATTGGCAGTCTTTGGCTGTACAAATGCACTTCCTAGCTTGTCCATTTGTATAGCCAACTTAAGCCAATACTCACCAATATACCCTATAGTACATAAATACTTTCAGTGACCTTAAGTGCCCTGAAAGGCTGCAAAACCATTAAATATTCCATACAACAAAGTTACCTGACAAACAGGTTATCTTGCTTTTACAGTGCATCAGTTGTTATTTCATCGGATGAAATTTGACCATTATAATAATATCATATTTTATATTAACTTACGCGGAGTTAACGGTGCGGACCTAAGACGTCTGAAATTGAAATGCTTACCGAGAAGCTGACATTGGAGGCCAACTTAAGGGGGATTCCTAATGTTTCTGAGGGGTAGACAACTCCTGTTGTGTAGTACCGAATCTGAGTAATGCCCTAAAATTTCACAGAAAAAATATTAATTTATTCCTCATCTCAAAGTAACTTTTCTTTTAAATTTTAAGTGTATTTTTTAAATATCATCATCGAATTACTTCCCTTATCTGAACTCTTCTGTAAAAGATAGCATAAAAAAGGCAGAAATATATCCACATAAAATAATCTGTCTTGTGCCTAAGGAGATTAAATACGACGAAAACTGCAGAAAATTCTATTTTTGTATATTGATCAGTACTGATTATAAAAATTACGTAACAACCCTGGAGGTAAAGTTAGTCTTACAGGCTTTATATATATATACATTAGCATTTCTTCACCCTCATTCTGATAAATTATCCAATACAAGATAAAACTGTTTCACTGTAGACGTTTTAGAAAATAAAAATGTTGCGAAAAAAAATGACGTTATAGTATTTGTTTTTACAATTTACTTTTGCATTCCTTATATATGCAATTTTCAAGTACTGCCCCCTCCCTGTGACTTAAGGCACTAAGATTTGTTTTTATTTCTAAAAAAACAAGATGTGTTGGTGAAACACACAACTTATAGGTTAAAAAGGTTAAACTTTCTCAAATGCAAATCAGATATGTTGATACCCAAAGTAAGGTCTCGTCTCGAGGAATATACCTGTGAAATATAAAAGCCCTAGCAGCAACCATTTAATAGATATAGAAAAGGTTAAAGTTTTTCAAAAGTAAGTCAAGTATCAAGGTCAAATGGTCAAAATTAATGGTGCCCAAGGAAAGGTTTTCTCACAAGAAATACACACGTGAAATGTGAAATCCGAAGCACCTATAATTCAAAAGTTATGGCCAAGGCTTTTTTTCAAAAGTAGGTCAAACTCCTTGGTCAAGGTCAAAGGGTCAAAGTTGTTGGTATCCAAAGGAAGGTCTTGTCACGAGGATTACACATATGAAGTATGAAAGCCCTAGCACAAATCGTTCAAAAGTTATGGCCAAGGTAAAAGTTCGGTAAAATTTTGCAAAACTGGGTCAAACTCCAAGGTCAAGGTAAAAAATGATGGTACCCAAAGACTGGTCTTGTCACAAGGAATACACATGTGAAATATGAAAGCCATAGCTCCAACCAATCAAAAGTTATTTGCAATGTTAAAGTTTTTGCGGACAAGCAAACAGACAAACAGACAGACGGATGGACAGGGCAAAAACTATATACCCCTGAATCTTTGATACCGGGACATAAAAATTCAATAAAAAAGTATTTGAAAAATAATCTATCAGTTGTTAATTTTTTAAAAAAAAGTATTTTTGTTTTGATATGCATAAAAGTAATCATTGTCACAAGATCTGATTCAGCCTATATCTTCCGAGTGTATATATGTGGTATATAATGTGGCATCTAATTAATTAATAAAAGGATATACGTCATCCACTTCATCAACTGTAAAGAATAATCCATTTGTTTACAGTAAAAACCTTTACTCACCTTGCAGGATAGTTTACAGTAAAAACTTTTACTCAGCTTACAGGATAGTTTACAGTAAAAACTTTTACTCAGCTTACAGGATAGTTTACAGTAAAAACTTTTATTCAGTTTATAGAACAAAAATATTGTTTTTTATGTTACACAACATCCATTTTGTATACAGTATAAATGCTAATTTTTGCATTATTATTTATAGTATCCACTTTGTTTACAGTAGGATACAAGTTATCGCGTGCTGTTTTGTTTATCTTAAATCAATACCGCTTGGAGTTCCGGGAGGTTTTCTTCGGAAATATTGCCATTGATGATGAAACCATGCAGACTTTCAACTGTTAATTCACTAATCTTGCATTCATATACAGCACAACCTACACCGCTTTCCTCACATCCCTAAAACAGTAAAAGTATTTATACCGGTACTTGTACTAACTAACATAAATGCACATGCAGGTCCGTAACAACGTTTCTCAAAGTTGGGGGGGGGGGGGGGAGGCCAAAAATATTTGACAATCAACTTTTCAAACTTTTCGGTAATTTTTTTTTCAAACGCTAGAATTTGCTCGATCGAGTTCGATCATAGACGGGAGAATATATATATATATATATATATATATATATATATATATATATATATATATATATATATATATATATATATATATATATATTGCCCCGTTTTAAATTTGCCATATCATAGTTCTGTTTTAGAATTTACGCTGGTTTTTTTTTTTTACTTTGCCCCATTTTAAATTCCCCCACCAGTGAATAGGGCGAAAGGGGCGAAAATTTCCATGTATACAGTATTCTCAGAAAAAAAATGCCCCCCCCCCCCCGGTTCTACAGGCCTTATATAGATATGTATATATACTTGTATTTGTACTTACATAAATATTTCTTTAATAAATATATATTGTACTGGAACATTATCCTTAAGATTGTTCGAATTGGTATAAATATCCATGTTTTTTAAGACTTATATATACGGTTTAACTTAATTGCTTATTTAAAATCTTACCACTAGTCATACTAGCCATATTTGCATATAAAACAAGAATCTAATCAGGCACTCCCATTATTCTAGATAGCTTTGTTTTTATTTTATTCAAATTAAATTATCTTCATTGTTCTTTGCACTTTTTTCTGCAGTAAAAATAGCTTTAAATATAAAACTTCAACGAATTTATGGATGTATTAACTCACTAAAGGTAGTGAATTTTCTGTGTTGATGACCACACTAGGCTGTCCGATGGAGGGTGATGACGTCACAGAAGCGAGTGTTGGGAAGGACGTCATATTGCATTTGTCAGTGGGAGTAAACTCTGTCACCTGAATATTAAAAAAATGCAACTTACTCATTCTTTTCACAAAACAGTATCAGAAAAAAATGTGTCAAATTATGAAAACGAATTTTCAGATCAATCAGCTGAAAATATTTCAAACACACAGTTTCATATTTACTATTCAATATTTTACAAATAAAAAATATCACTTGTATACATGAACACTAATATTCAATGGTATTTTAAAATTTTGTAAATACTTTTCCATACTTTGAGTTCTGACTCGGGCACAATCACTTTGCCGTTTGTGATTACTGGAATACTAAACACGACCTTCACTTCCGGTAGGGGACTTGGGCCTAGTGTACTGATCGAGTAAGCCTGGTACAGTAAGAGTTTGGAGCGTTTCTGTGGAGTCATTCTCACTTGGTCAGGCGACGAAGAACTTCAAATATGAAACAAGATATATTACAATGGTAGTATTATCCTAACCAGTGCTGAAAAGATCAAATAATATCATGTCTGACTCTAACTTTATTGTTGTGCACCTCTGGTATTTATTAAGAATTATCCTATTTCACAAATTTAACGATTTAAATGGTCATTTTTTAAAGAAGGAAAATAAAAAAAGAGACTTGCTGCATATACATAATTTTCCCTCAGGAATGAAGAGTTATCATTTATGCTAAAGAAAAATTGCAATCAGCTGTTAATTGTTACGAAATATCTTTTATTTGCGTGAAATATGGAGATAACGAACAGTATTCAAGCTCAAAGTCCATTTAAACAATACAAATCAGGAGCAGAGCAAACTAGGACCTCCAAAAACATAAGAGATGGGGTCATGTGCCATGGAGGAGTGAGCATCCCCTGTCGACCGATCACTGCCGCCGTGTGCTCCTTGTCATGCTCAGGAAATAACGGAATTCAGTGTGTAAATAATGGCCTAACAATTAGTATGAAAAACGCCTGTCAGCATTTCACTTAATGAAAGGTTGTATTTGCTGACAAGGTCATTGTATCGACCACAGAACTTACGAAAAGATGACTTTAAAGGAGACTGTTGATATTTTTGTTTCATCAACTTGTTTGTCAATTAATTATTTCGTTTTTGAAATTGTTCATACGTAGAGCATGCTCTTGCGTATCAAATCAACTGAGAGATATACACCCCATATGCAGGTGATGAGGGTACATTGCTGCATAAGTAAGGGAATTTGACGATTGAAAAGTTAAAGTCATCACGTTTATTATAAAGCTTTCTTGTTAGATTACCATTAACGTCTTTTTCTAGTAAAATATCCAAATATGAAACAGATTACCATTAACGTCTTTTTCTAGTAAAATATCCAAAGATGAAACAGATGTGTCAGACTTTGTGGTATCTTTTACTTCAAGCTCACTGGGATATATCGTGTCGACATATGAATGGAAATAACTATTGTTAATTGATAATACGTCGTCCATATATCTAAATGTCGAGTTGAATGTCACAGCAAGAGATTTCTTTTTCTCATGTATAAAATATTGAATAAATGCTGCTTCATTTGAATACAAAAATAGGTTTTCTAACGACGTGGCTTAATTGGTACCCATTAGAATTCCAACAGATTGTTGGAAGACCTTGTCTCCAAAAACCAATATATATATTGTCAAACAAAAACTCAAGCATCTTTTTAATATCAACTTCAGAGTACTTATGTGTACAATCAGAATGTTTTTTAACAAAATAATTTTGCAAATGACCAATGACAAGGTAATAAATTATATATAAGTTACTTTAACCTGGTCATTCATCCGGAAAAGTGTAAGTCAGATCCAGTCCAGCATCTGAAGCAAGCCTAGTAGTGTGCATCCTTAGATGTATCATCCATGCAAGTTTGGTCAGAATATGGCCCAAAGTTACTTGGAAATGAGTCATGCTCCAAAATATTAAACCTGCTCAAAAACTTTAACCTGCTCCAAAAACTTTAACCTGCTCCAAAAACATTAACCTGGTCATTCTGTAGCCGAAATTGCAGCATCTGAAACCTTGCTGGTATAATGAAACATACTACATGTAGAAGCATCATCGATGCATCTCTGATTATTACCGGGCGTAAAATTCAAATCTTGCATAGCGCGCCCTCTGGGGAAACCTTTTTTTATCCGCATAATCTTGAGTTGTCTCCCAGTTCTTACCCTATCATCTGTATCGTTGCCTCCAGTTGCAGATCCGTACTCATCTGAATCACATTATTGCTGGGATTAATGTCTCCAGATACATCTGCTGTAGAAGTGATCTGGATCTTCGCAGGAAGATTCCGTAATCCCTTTTCTAATAGTCGAGCAACTGAAACGTCATATCGAAGGCGGACCAAACCCCTCTGTTGTGGATAAAGCGGCGTTGTTTCAAACACACATCGCGTGCCGTTTGTTTCTGAAGCACATGTCATTCGCTCCGAGCCTTGCTCTAACAAAACTGCGTAACTTGTTAAAGGCACGTTTATGTCGTTGGATACCAAAATCGAGGCACCATACGCCGGATCTCCCAAATTCATAACGAGAAGCTCCACTTCAAGTTCCTGCGTGCGTCCCACAGTGATCAACGATGTCAGAGGACGTCCAGTGATTGTTAGGTCTGGCTTACACTCGGGGTCACATTCTGTTCGGAACTCACCCTGTCCAACAATAACAACAAAAAACAATAACGACAGTCAAACCTCCTTATCTCTAATCTAATTAAAATCAGATCCTTTGATCCGCTCACATAGATCGCTACAAACCCCATTCAGGGTCATCTCCTGGTGACCTTTCAATTATCCAATCAAACCTTTGCTTTCGAGAATTTAGAAGTATCTCGGAATACAGTTACAGAAGTAAAAGCCACGATGATACACGAACGGAAAACCTGGTTTCCGTAGCCTGTCAAAAAAAAACGACTACAGTCTTTTCTGTACAGAAATATGTGTAGTATTTGCTTTTGCCTTGTTTTTTAGCTCTTTGTTTAGTAAGAAAGGATAAGATCTTTTCCACAGCTACTTTCACTTCTACATTCATTTCCCCGAATGTCGCTTAAGTACAACCTCTCTGATTGGTCAAAATTTTAATGAATATTTTTATTGGAAAGGTCACCAGGAGATGACTCTAAATGGAGTTTCTTCAGATCCTTGTGTAGCGATCTATGTGAGCGGTTCAAAGGATCTGATTTTAATCAGATTGTCCTTATCTCTAAATTGATGGGACAGAGAAAAAAACGAGAACATACCAGAGGATTTGAGATATTGAGGTTAAAATACATAAAGAATATCAATAATGAGATATCGAAGTTCAACTGTATAGTTATAGTTTATCGTCATCTAAGTTTAAATCATTTTCATCATGGGAAAACTTCGCCCTCATCCTACCCGGCATTTACACATTCAGTAAGGATAACTACCTACCGTGATATCTACTTATCGTGATATTAGTGTCTGCTATTTATCTTCCGTGATATTAATGTCTGATATCTACCTACCGTGATATTAATGTCTGATATCTACCTACCGTGATATTAGTGTCTGACGCCTGGTTTCTGTCCAATACCGGCTTCACCTCGCCTGACGCCGATCTGTTGCTGATTTGATAAGTTAAGTCAAACATGGGATCATCGTTGACCCGTGAGAAAAAATTCCTGTCCGTCATCTACAACATTTATTTTTTCTCTTTTAACGATTGTTTTTCTTATTAAAAATAATAATTAAGTGAAATGTAAAATTGCGCGTAAATTGAAATCCTTTTGCCGATTTGCTATAATATTAAACCTTTCACGTTGAAAGTAAAACAAAAGAAACAATTTGAAAAACTCGATATATAAATCTTGATCTATCTAATACAGAACCCCCAACTTTAGTTATGCATTTCCTATGACGAAATTGCTGCACGATAAAATGATTATACGAAATGAAAAATTCAAACAACATTATGTTCCAAGAAGCAACCCTCTAGAAAAGCATAAAATAATTGGCGTTCTTACAGCTGCTCTTGCGTGTAAAGTTTCGCATTGATTCACACCACTGCGGATTAAGAGTTCCATTTTCTTGTAAATTTTTCCTCCATCCACATTGTTCATGTAAAACGTGAAGCGGCGATCGTTAAGATCAGTTCGATCTGAATCCGAGGTCAATGTGTAGTCGATATCTAAAAAGAGGAACCAGTATGCATTGTACATGCAACTCAAAATTGTGACCAGTGTTTAATTTAAAAGAGTTCAATTCGCTATATTGCTTCATGTATACTTTATTGAAAGCAAAGTGTATCCCATGTGTTAACGATAACAGCTTGCACTAAACTCCCTTAAATCTAGTGACCCAGAACACAGACCAGCTCAAGAAGTCCAAGCCTGAACTTTCTGCCGACACTCGTTAATTAATTCTTTTTGTTTCAACAAAGACTGGCCCGGCTCCATCTTAAAAACACCTCTTCCAATACGTCTCAAATTTTTTA
This sequence comes from Saccostrea echinata, assembly GCF_033153115.1. Taxonomy (NCBI): domain Eukaryota; kingdom Metazoa; phylum Mollusca; class Bivalvia; order Ostreida; family Ostreidae; genus Saccostrea; species Saccostrea echinata. The sequence continues at coordinate 3,926,649 of NW_026889777.1, forward strand.
AGGTGTGGACATTCACTCTCCGAAAATGAATATTCAGAACTCCTGAAAATTAATCTTCCTTAACCAACATATCAGAGTACTGCACTTACTTCAACATACGAGAAGAAATTAGTGATGGTTTTCTTCGAAATTTGCTTTTCTTAAGCAACCTGAACCAACATTTTCAATTTACATTTACAATGCCACTAACATGAATTATACATTTTTATTATTCTTTCATGTTAAATACTAAAATCTTATTGGTTTAGACACATTTAACAATCCGTAATATTACCCTCAGCGTTAGCAACACACTTGACAACGGGTAACATTACGAAAATATCACATGCGTTCAAATCATGCGCGTACGGTTCACCGTAGAATTCTCAAAACGTCGGTTGTGCATTTGAAAGAAGCCGAATAAACGACGTCAATAAAAGCTTGCGTCCGATGTAGCTTACTTGAAAAAGACAAAAGACAGACAAAACATCCTTGCGAGTGCAAACTTTAGGTGATAAAGGACTTTTTGAGTAGCAAACAAATAATAAAGAGGTTGGTAAATCTTTTAGGAAGCTTTCCTATTGAGAAAAATAGAAGCGGGTCCAGGGGCAGAAAAATCCCATTGCCCGAAGCCCGGGACTAGTGAATTTTGGGGATGGGCAAGTGAATTTTTATTAACCACTTGCCCGAGGGCAAGTGACTTTTTCAAGGAAAAAAAATAACAAGTCTTAGTTTTAAGTGGAAATGAGCACTTATAATAATCATTTTTTGTCTTCCTATTTTCATAGTTTATGGTGGGGCAAGTAAAAATTCAGGTATTCCTAGTGAATTCTGACCATGTACTAGCCCATGGGCAAGTACTTAAAAAATCTATTTGTCAGCCCCTGCGGGAGTTTGAAAGCTTTCTAAGCGTGAAGTTAACGACGATCTCCGAAATTTTTTATGACATCCGAAATCAATAAGACATTCAGTATAATAAAATAAATAGTGCACGTTTTTGAGGGTAACAGTTGAAATTGACACCCCTCGGAAAACCATTGTCAACCTCCGCTGACGCGTCGGTTGACAATGGTTTTCCTTGGGGTGTCAATTTCAACTGTTACCCTCAAAAACGTGCACTATTTATATAATAAAAAATTACGTACCATGTAACTCTAAGTATAAATAAAGAAACTAAAACATACAAATTCCGTTATTTAGTCCGTCCCCAGTGTAGCTAAAACAAATCTGAACGGAAGTGCATGGATTGTCGTTATTTCCTCTGCATGCAAGTCCCGTTGAATTCAATGGAATTTTAACCGGATTCAACGTCAGAGTCACAGTGATGTTGGCGATAGATTGCGTTCGGAGAACAACAGCATTTGAAGAAAGGAGAGATCCCACCGAAATATCTGTACAAAAACGAACAACAATATTTAAAATATATATTTTTCATACATGATGAATAAGTATTTTATTTACAACCTAAATTAAATTATGTAAAACATCTGAACGACATGGCAGTCATATGCTAGCAATTTTAAGGATAAATACCAAATATCTATCTCGCAAAAATAAGTTCTCGCAAAAAAATGGTGATTTACAGTATCTGAAACCAACAATCCAAATTAATATCTATACCTAGAAATGTATTGGAATCCACGTCAATTGTGGACTTGCTCAGGGAAAATCCGAATCCACGAAGATCCGTGTTGAGTTTTGATGCCAAAATCTGTTGTGAAAATGTAGCGTCCATTTGGGGAGATCCTCCATTAAAGATATAAATAGCACCTTTGTTGTCGTCTTCATAAGGAGCCCCCACGACTAAATCTGTAAAAATGCAATACTGTGGGTTGACTCACTCGTCTACAACTACTAAAAAAATTGTTTTTATGCTTTGCATTTAGGTTTTGTCAAAACAATGCACTTATGTGCTACACAAGCTTGCACAGCGCCCTCTAGTGAGGAATAGTAAATAAATGTAAGTTTGTACAAACGCAATGGATAACCATTCTCAGGTTTACTACATTGAAATTATTGTAATGGTTATTGGAAACTCAAAACGCAAAGAAGACCCAGATGTAAGGTTAGAATGGAATAACCTGTCCTCCCTTAAGCTTAAAGTAGACTAGTCCAAAGGGTATATATAAGACTACATTGAGAGATTCAGGGTCTTTTGGGGAATGCAGAGCTGCAGTTAAGTGGAAGCAGGAGAAATTTGGGTAAGAATAACGGATAAGAGAAAGGGTAAAATAAAAGAAATAGGTTTGCACCAGTGACAAGAATCTCGGGGAATTGAGGCGAGATACTGGGGCTGTAGATCTGAATAAGAACGAAACTCCTAGTATCCGCTATCAATAGGAACCTGGGGCAAGGTACACGGTGCTAAGTCTAACAGTTACCAAGTCATAAGAATTCATCCCACATTATATATTCTTTAATTAAATATAATAGAAAAACTCAGATAGGTTTAAAGAAAAATTACTATACTGTACATAGTCAAATTATTAGATCATAAACTCAGGTAGAGTAAGAGAAAAATTCATCCCCTGAGAACCCTACGCAGGAGTACACAGTACATTTTGGTGGCAGCCGGTCAGGGGATAGAAGTTAATAAGATAAAATTACTAGGTACCAGGTCCAGTTTACCAAGTGCTATTTACGAGGTTCAGTGGTACCAGGTACACAGAGCCAGGTACGGTGTTACCAAGGACATTTTACCAAGTACATTTTACCGTCCAGTATAACCAGGTGCAGAGAGCCAAGTGCCCTGTTAACAAGTACTGCTTACCAGGTCCAGTGTTACTGGGGCAGAGCGCCAAGTAGTGTGACAAGGTTTTTATATACTGGGTTCAGTGTACTTTTCATTAATAATAGAAGTAGGAATCCGTAGGTCCATTAGAGAAAAGTAAGATGTCTGATAAAGAAGCGGATCTTTTGGCCGACCTAAGTGTTATTGACGCCATGCGAGAGAAACTAAGGGAATCTCTAGACAGAATGAAGTCTACACCAAAGACATCTACAAATCCAGCAAGGATACCGGATTCGGGAGTAGATATTAGATACAGGCCATTTGAATCTAGTTTAGATGAATTAACATCTAAATACACGAACACTTTGGACAGGGAAAAGGTGCAACAGGTGGCAAAGAGGACTATAGGTACTTGATGTCCCCTAAGCCAAGTTATACATTGTATGAGGAAGAAGAAAATGAAGGTAGAGGAACATTTACTTCTGGGAAACCAAACAAGTATGATGTATCAGGACAAGTTAAGCAAACAACTCTTCCTAGATTGATTCCAACAACAGGATTGTCTTGGAATACTAGGGGATATGCTGCTCCGTCAACAACGACAAATGTGACTTGGTCAGACAGTCGAAATGCGGGTACTGGCTCATTTTCTGTTCAACAGCCAAAACCCAGTATAGAGAGTGCAACAAATAAAAGCACGGAATATACTATGGGTAAAACAGTTATGAAACCAGCGACATATGATGGAGTAGGATCTTGAATTGACTACAAGGCACACTTTGAGGCCTGTTGTGATATCAATATGTGGAGCGCTCGACAGAAAAGTTTGTACTTGGCAGCTTCGATAAGAGGAAGGCTCAAGCTGTGCTAGGAAATATGAGCCCAGGTACAGCCTGTACATATGAGGATTTATGCGATGCCTTAGAGGCCAGGTTCGCACCGGCAAACCAAACTGAGTTGTATAGAGCAATGCTGAAGGAGAAAAGACAGAAACCCACAGAAACTTTGCCAGAGTTAGGTGAAAGTATTCGCCGATTAACTTACTTAGCCTACCCAACTGCTCCCCGTGAAGTAACAGAAATGATTGCCAAAGACCAGTTTGTCGATGCACTAACAGACTTTGACATGAGACTCCGTATTCAACAATCTCGCCAAAGTCACTTAATGATGCGGTGCGAATAGCAGTCGAAATTGAAGCATTCTGCAGAGCAGAAAGGCAACGAAGACATGACGTTGGGTTTGCCAGGAATGCCACAAGGGATCAAGAAAATAAAAATGTGAATCATGATGATGGCAGTGTAGGAGAAGAATTTAAGAAGCTTAGGGATGAGTTACACATATCTTTAAGAGAACTAGAAAACAAAATTGAAAACCTTTCGAAAGAGGAAATCAATAAACAATCCGAAAATACTGAACCACAATCACCTGCTTTTCCGTACAAATGCCATCATTATGGGAAACGTGGACATAAAATCAAAGATTGCTTTTTGAGAAACAAATCTAACCCAGTCCAGGTACCAGTGCCAGGAAGCAGAGCCAGGGCGAAGAACAATGCAAATGTGGAAAGGTCACCACAGGGGAAAAGAGATACAATCAAGTCTAGTACAGCTACTGTTAAACATGCAAAAACATGTCTAGAATCAGGTCTTTTCATAAAAGCTCATGTAAGCCTCGTACTTTGTAATCCACTGGTTGATACTGGGGCAACACTTACTATTTATGCTGAAAGAATGTATGATGAAATGGTAAAGTCAGTTAATATTCCCCTGGAAACGGTATCGCAGAACATAGTAGCGGCTGATGAAACTCCATTAAAAGTAAATTTTTAATTAAGTTAGGAGACCACGAGTTTGACTGCCAAGCTGTCGTGGCAAACATTAAAGCAGATGGAATTCTAGGTTTGGATTTCCTTCGCTCAAGTCAATGTTTAGTGGATATAGCTCGTACTAAAATGTTTGCATCTGGCGTTGAACATGATCTGCATTTACAGGGGAAAATAGGTTGCTTTTGTGTTAGTCTGGAGGAAAATATAACAATTCCTCCTAGAAGTGAGATGATTTGTCTGGACAGTTGTTATCATCTGCAGGAATAAAAGTACAAGGACCTCTACTTATAGAGCCTATCAAAAAGTTTGATACCGGCGGTAAAGCGCTAATAGCTAGAACCTTGGTTGATCCAGCTAAAAATGTCACAGTGCGTTTAATGAATATATCAGAACAGATTCAAATAATTTACAAAAAAACAGTTGTCGGGGTGACTTCGCCAGTGGACGTAATTAAATCTGAGGATGAAAATATGGTTAGCACAGTAACGCTAAATGAAAAGATAGAAAACATCCCAGATCATTTAAATGAGTTGTACACAGAAACAAGTAAGGGCCTCACAGCAGAAAAGGCATCCAAAATTAAAACATCTTTAATAAAGTTTCTGCACCTATTCTCTAATGCCAAAGATGATTTTGGTAGAACCTTGTTAATAAAGCATAAGATCAATACAGAAGGTGCCAGACCAACCAAGCTGCAGCCTCCTAGGAGATTGCCACATCATGCGGCAGAATTTGTTGACAAGGAAGTAGAAAATATTATCAGAAAAGGCATTGTCGAACCTTCTTCCAGTCCTTGGGCTGCCGGAGTGGTTCTAGTGGAAAAGAAAGATGGTACCAAGAGATTCTGTGTAGACTATAGATTTCTCAATAGTAAGACTGTGAAAGATGCCTATCCTTTGCCACGAATCGATGACTCGCTTGATCGTCTACAAGGAGCTATCTGGTTTTGCACCTTAGACCTTCATTCGGGGTATTGGCAAGTGGAGATGGATGAGGCTGATAAACAAAAGACAGCTTTTGTCACAAGAAATGGCCTATTTCAATTTTCAGTAATGCCCTTTGGACTTTGTAACAGTCCAGCAACTTTTGAGAGACTGATGGAGACGGTTCTTGCTGGGAAAAATTTTAAGATATGTTTAGTGTATATAGATGATATTATTGTCTTTGGAAGCACTTTTGATGAGACACTTCAAAATCTGGAGCAAGTGTTCGAGAAATTACACCAGGCAGAACTAAAGTTGAAACCTTCTAAATGTACCTTGTTCAAGAAAGAGGTTTTGTTTTTGGGATATCGTGTTTCAGGACATGGCGTTCATACCGACCCTCAGAAAATAGCAGTGGTAAAAGACTGGCCTGTTCCCATAGATGCAAGCGAAGTGCGTTCGTTTGTGGGTCTTTGCAATTATTACAGGAGATTCACTGCAGGTTTCTCCTCACTAGCTAAACCATTATTTAGGTTGACTGAGAAAGGCCGAGTTTTCAGTTGAACATTGGAGTGTCAGGAGGCTTTCGAAAAGCTTAAGCACCATTTAGGCACTGCTCCCATTCTTGCACATCCTGACGTCTCATTGCCTTTTATTTTAGATACAGACGCAAGTCAAGTGGGTCTCGGTGCAGTCCTTTCTCAGGAAATAGATAGTGAAGTTAGAGTAATATTTTATGCTAGTAGGACTCTATCAAAAAGTGAGCGGAAATACTGTATATCTAGAAAGGAGCTGTTGGCGGTAGGATTTGCCTGTAAACACTTTCGACACTACTTGTATGGCCATAAGACAATTGTGTACACTAACCATAGTGCATTGAAATGACTCATGAATTTTAAAGACCCCTAAGGACAGGTGGCCAGTTGGATTGAATTTCTAGGTACTTATGATCTAGAAATACGACACAGACCGGGTCCAAAGCATGGGAATGCAGACAGTCTCAGTCGATACCCCTGTCGTCAGTGTGGATACAAGGGAAATGATCAGGATGATGATCCTAAAACAGAAACCGTACAGGCAGTTGAGAAAACATTGGCTGGAGACGGACTTACGATTGAAGAACTCCAAGAGCAAGATTCAGACATAGCAAAAATAAAGAGTTTGGTGTCATCTCAGAAGCGGCCAGAGTTTGCAGAAATAAAGGCTGAAAGTAATGTTGTAAAGTAGCTATGGTCACAATGGAATACATTAGAGATCAATAATACGTACTGCGTAGTAAATGGATACCGGTAGTTGATAGAAAAGAGTTTCACCAAATTTTGGTCCCCTTGTCTGAAAGAAAGGAGATTTTAAGACAGTGTCATGATGCTCGAACTGCGGGTCATCTTGGGGTAACAAAGACCTTGGCCAGAATACAAGAAAAATTCTATTGGGTTGGATTGCAGAATGATGTCCGTAGCTATGTGACTGGATGTCCACAATGCAGAAAACGAAAATCTCGTTCTGCTGGAAAATCATACATGCAGTTAGATCAAACTGGGTTTCCCTTCGAACGAGTAGCCACAGATATTATGGGGCCACTACCCGAAACCGAGAAAGGTCACAAGTATATTTCAGTCATATCTGACTACTTTACTTTTTTTAAGTGGACAGAGGCCTTTCCTCTGAAAAATAGAAGCACAGACAGTTGCTGAAGTCATAGTAGAATAGTTTGTTACTAAGCTTGGTATCCCAGAAATAATACACAGTGACCAGGGCAGACAGTACGAAAGCAAGCTGTTCAAAGACATGTGTGAAATGTTGGGTATAAGAAAAACTCGAACTACTGCTTTCCATCCAAAGTCAGATGGAATGGTGGAAAGATTTAATAAAACTTTAGCAACAATGCTGAGTGCCTATGTGTCTGACCACCAACAAGATTGGGATAGAAACCTTCCGTATGTGCTTATGGCCTACCGTTCCTCTGTGCATGAAAGCACAGGCTATACTCCGAATATGCTTTTTTTTAGGACGCGAGGTAGCTACCCCGCTAGATATCATGTATGAATTACCGAATAGTATGAAGCCAAGCAAAGTACATGATTATGTATGGAAACTTCGGGAAACACTTGAAGAGGCATATAAGTATACCCGTCAGATTAGCAAGCAGTCTATTCTAAGAAGAAGTATCACGATCAAAATATTATCAGTAAGAGTTTTGAGGTTGATGATAAAGTGTTAGTGTTTTTCCCACAAAGTAATGTAGGGAAGTCTCCTAAATTGATGAGTTTTTGGTATGGCCCTTACATTATCGTTGAAAAGCATACTGATGTTACATTCAAAATTAAAAAAAGAAAACGGGACCAAGACTCTCATTGTACATATTGACAGGTTAAGACATTATGGGACTCAGGTCCTAGGTAATGAAATACCGCAGTCTGACGATGATCACCAAGTAGTGCAAGATGAAAGTCCGACTGATGAAATTCAGAATGATGAACCTGAACTAGATGTGCTTGGTAATTCAGAACTGAATGAATTAGAATTGTCATACGCCAATCGTAGACAAAGCACAAGGCCTAAATGGCACACTGATTATGAGTTTGATTATACAATTTAACTTTCAGTACAGTGTTTTAAGAATTATCATTTATTTTCAGAAAAAAAAAGGGAAGAAAGAAAAGAGATGCCATTGACCAAAGTGACTCCCAGGAAGCCTGGGTTTTTATGCTCTATTTGCTTGCTTCGCCTTCCTTCTGAAGAGGAATGGAGAGATCACTTGCTAGCATATGGAATGGCTGATAATAATCGAAGAAAATATGAATGCGAATTATGTGATCAATCTTTTAGTAAGAAAATTATCTTAACCATGCATGTGAAACACGTTGCTTAAGGAACAAGAGATCTCAGAATTACAAGAAAAGAGGCAGATTCAGGATTCGGCAGTGGAATCACTTATACAAGAGGATTGGCTAGAAGATCCAGGAGAACTAATTTTTGAAGAAACCAACATTGAGTTAGGTAGAACTCAGAGAAAAAGAACTGTCGCGCGTTTGCCAGGTATAAAAAGAAAAACAACAGACAGAGTGAACCAAGTAGTTGAGGAAGAAATAGTAAAAGACAAGGATGCGAAGAATGAAGACGAAGCAACTAGTAGTAGACCAGACCAGGAGGCATCTGTGGAGAATCTGCATTGCTCCTGTTGCAAGAAACAAGTTGAGACAGTGGAAGTAGCTACACAGGCCAACATTCATGTTGAAGAAGTAAACCAGAGAAGACATAAGAAAATCATACGAGTGATCAGAAAATATCAAGAAAATGGAAAACCATTGAAAAATTTGAAGAGGACATTTGGTCTGATTAGACTTCCTCATGGACATCAAATCAAACTGACTATGTGTTTGTATTTTTTTTTTCATTTTTGTAACCAGGTGTTATTTTTACCTTTGATAAATAAATAAATTAAAAAAAAAAAAATAAAACATATAAATATCTAAAAAGAAAACATGCGGGACGCATGAAATCAGAGGCGTTGGTGAGTAATGGTTATTGGAAACTCAAAACGCATAGAAGACCCAGATGTAAGGTTAGAATGGAATAACCTGTCCTCCCTTAAGCTTAAAGTAGACTAGTCCAAAGGGTATATATAAGACTGCATTGAGAGATTCATGGTCTTTTGGGGAATGCAGAGCTGCAGTTAAGTGGAAGCAGGAGAAATTTGGGTAAGAATAACGGATAAGAGAAAGGGTAAATAAAGAAATAGGTTTGCACCAGTGACAAGAATCTCGGGGAACTGAGGCGAGATACTGGGGGCTGTAGATCTGAATAAGAACGAAACTCCTAGTATCCGCTATCAATAGGAACCTGGGGCAAGGTACACGGTGCTAAGTCTAACAGTTACCAAGTCATAAGAATTCATCCCACATTATATATTCTTTGATTAAATATAATAGAAAAACTCAGATAGGTTTAAAGAAAAATTATTATACTGTACATAGTCAAATTATTAGATCATAAACACAGGTAGAGTAAGAGAAAAATTCATCCCCTGAGAACCCTACGCAGGGGTACACGTTACATTATTTTGGTCAATGTGGCAATTAATTAACAGATTATGGTAAGCGATTCAAGCAAATCAGGACAGAAAATGAGACAAATAATTGTTGAATTCAAAATATTAAGGAAAGTTATATAATCAATTGTTGAACTAATAGTATCTCTCCTAGCACAAGGTAAACGCCTTGACCAAATTATAATTACAAGGTACCGGTATACATAATACTGGTATAATATAGAGATATACATTATACATTGAACCAGCATACATTACACAATGTTCCGGGATACATTACACAATGTACTAGTCTACATTTCATAATGTATACCTGTATGCATAGCACAATGTACTGCCGGTATACATTTTACAATGTACCGTACATGTATATACTACACAACATACAGATATACATTACACAGTGTAATGGTAAACATTACACAGTGTACTGGAACACGTTACACCATATACCAGTATACGTTACAGGAAAAACGACTGACCTAATTCTTAGTAATAAAGTCTTCATGGTTACAACATGCTTAGCTAGCCCTATTGCAACCACTATTGAAATAACGACCACTTTTGAAATAATTATTTCAATAGTGGTCGTTATTTCAATTGTTGTTGCAACAGTTTGATTAAAACTCGACACAATAGTCGGGTTCGCTTCCTCTGATCAAAAATATATAATGGTGGTCACATTAATATCAGTGAAGTTACCATTAAAGCCGTCTTTGTTCAAGTCCCCCGGATTCGCAACACTGTAGCCGAATCGTGCTGACACCGCCCCAGATCCACGCAGGCGCTGTTCGTTGTCAATGTATGTCTGAAATGAATTTAAAAAAAAAATATTATTTACTGCATCGAAGCCAGTTAACACTATTGTAAATCAAAGTATCAAAGTTATTACTATAGTTGATTGTAAAAGTCATCACTATAGTTAACTATCTATAGTAAACCTTAGTTAACTATAGTATTTTCTGTTAGGGTAAAGCAAACACTCTTACTGAGGAACTTCCGGTTCCATAGTAAACATACACAGCCCCGACATCCACGTTGTTCATGCCATCCTCTCCCTCCATTGGTGACCCCACAGCGATGTCATCCCTGTTATCGCCGTTGAAGTCCGCTACCACCATTGACTGTCCGAATCCACTACCGACCTATACACAGCAATTGCTATATATATTGTCTTATGAGGTGCTTGTGTATATATATATATATATATATATATATATATATATATATATATATATATATATATATATATATATATATATATATATATATATATATATACTGTGCGCACTGATTTTTTTCCAATCTTTGACATTCTTCAAATTTGATGAATTATTTCTTCTTTATAAACACTATCATAAGTATTCAATATGCGACAATGAAAATATTAATTTCCATTTAAAAAACATCTTTAAATTATCTCTCCAGTGTTATCGTCATGTTCTCTGGTATTTACCTACCGTTTTTCCATTTAATAACTTCCTCATGCGAAGATTACTTCCATCTCTCTCGAAAATCCCCATCTAAGAAAATACATTGCAGACTTATTTATCGCTTTGCTAAAATTATTTTGGCATCTGAATGTTGGTCAAAAATGACTGCTAAACTTTTAAAAAGTTTAGATGATAAATCGAATAAAAAGCAAGAACCCTTGAGTGCATTTTGCACATAATTTTTTTTTTAAATCCCATCTGAAGGATATGTATCTTCTTAAATTATCTGCAATTAGAGATGTTTCTGGATTACATATAGTATAATTTTTCTCACAGATCTCGGGAAACTGTTTGCTTTTTGTCGGTGGATTTCTGAAATTTTTATAGTATTTTTTTGTTATACTCATTCGGAAAGGAATGATGTACAAAGTCATACGCGGATCTATAAGGAGGAGGGGAGTCTGAATCCTAAAGTTATTGAATTTCTATGTAAAAAAATAACGAAAAAATAACCTTGGACCCCCCCCCCCCTTCCCAGGGAAACATGGACCCATCTTAAAATGGAAAGGAGAGTCATGTATCTGAAGAAGTTTGAGTGAAGAAAGTGTCTACATTATACCCCCCCCCCTTTTTTTTGTGATCTGTGCATTCACCTATATCTAGGTCCGGACATCTTTAGAGAAACTCCTGATGTTTCAGAGGATGCCAAAATAGAGATTCAGAAACCAAACTTTACAACCCTTGCTTTACATTATTATCATAATTAGTCTTAGAATTTAAAAGTTATATATGAATACGCCCTATTCATTTTCAGCTAATATATTCTACAATGAATACAATATTATATATAATTCATATTCGTTTCTAGTTTAAAAAAAGAATTAAATGATTTTTTACACAATTCAATTGTAATTTTACCTAAGTTTGCTCAATCTGCGAAAGAATTTAATTAAATCATAAATTTCTTTATCACGGTCATAACACAAAAAATAAAATGGGACTGTTGAGTTATAAGGCCAAACTTATAACTAAAGTCATTAATTGACAAAGACTATTTCATTGTCAACATTGCATGAAGTCCAGGCATAAAGATATATCAATTAAATGGCTTCTATATAAGACTAACTGCATCGGTTTCAAAAGTAACAAAATCATCATAGTGTGGCATAAGTACTATTCCATTCGACATCTTTTAGTATACTTAATTATAGTAGAAGATACACAAGCTAGCTTATGATCATGAATTCCTCCAATTTAATTTGATTAAAGGAATTTATGAATGAGCATGCTCTGTAAAGAGCACTGTAATCTAAATAACCTGCCCCTTAATTATTCAACATCATTCGTCTTTCAGGACCCGGATTCCGTGACTACACAAGGGATTTTGTGTTACAGAATACCTCACTTTCAGACTCAGACTCTCTGTGGGTGTCTTGAGTAGGTAGAACCCGGACGGCTTTTGAAAACCCGTAAGCATTTCGTGCCTTAGCCGTATATCTAAGTTGTGCATATTCCGCCTCAAAATTTCGTACGAGATGGTACCACTAGAATTTGTTCAATATGCAATAATCACAAGCTCTAAGAATTTGGCATTTATGATGCATAAACTTACAGCCCCTACAGTTCCCTCGTTGTTGGCAAATCCTGGGGCACCCAGGGCTACTTGAGGGGCTGATGGGCTGGCGCTGCTTCCAAATATTCCGGCCCCAATAGAGTAACCTGTGATCAAAGGGAGATATTATATATAGTCCTTAACACTTAGCAATAAAACAATGTATCGCTCGGCAAGTTAATTTATATACACATTACATTAAAAAGAATTTAATATTTACTTATAAATTATTTTGTCTTTGTGTTTAGTGTTTAAAAGTCTTTAGCCTTTTTTAAATAATATAAGAATAAAATCACCAAAGAAGTATGAAGATTGGAAAGAATAAAATATTTAAATGAAAATCTTATTTTACAAAGACAAAAAACAATGAATAAATTTATTTTTCCCAAGTCAAGTTGTTTTGTTCTTGTTGTTGTGAAACATGAATCAAAATCACTACGTTAATCTCTGCACATGTTATTATATTTTATGGTGTGAATTTGTCAGATGAAGCATAATTTTAAGAATATTTTAAGAATATCACAACCAAGGACCAAGCCTAATACCGGAAAATTGGTTTTCCTTTTCCTGCGAAGTTTTGGTTTGAATGAAAGTATATTTAATTCAGTATACGCGGGAAAAAATATACACCGAAACGGAAGTCCTTAAAGATGACTGCACTTAACGCCTGTTTTGGGGTCTTTTTCGGTAGCTTCTGTTGCTTTTATATCTAAACCTTATTTCACTTTTGTATGTTTATGAAAGAATCCTTTTGAACTGGGCCAGACCTCATAAATCCGCGACTTCTTAAGGAAGCTGCGACAATTTTAAGTTTTCCATTATGCAAATTGTTCAACAAATCACTTCAAAATTCACTGTTTCCTACGGAATGGAAACAAGCAAACGTCACGCCTGTTCACAAAAAAGGTAAACGTAATGATATTAACAATTATAGACCAATCTCATTTAAGGAATGTTTTTAAGTTTTGTGTGAGTTATTGGTGTGTAAATCACACAGACTTGTCACGTAGGCGTATTTCATGAAGCGCGCTAGCGCTTCATGAAAAATATGCCTACGTGCAAGTCTGTGTAATTTACACACCAATAATTCACACTAAACTTAAAAACATTCCTTATATTTACATTTTACGAGTTTAAAAGCACCAATAATATACTCAGTATTTGAATTTCTTGCTGCCCTATATCGTTACATTTTTATTAACGTCTCTGTAGCCTCATTGTGACGTCACTTTAGCGCGAGTTTCACCGTGTATATTTCTACGCGTGAGTATACACAAAAATGACTTTCAAATCAATTTTACAGTTGGCTTAGTAGAAAAACACAGCAAATGTAAATATTATTGTGTATTACTGGGAAGGTCATGGAAAGATGCGTTCACAACCATATTTATAGTTACTTTGTAGAAACAAAATTCTTTTGTAATAATCAGTCAGGTTTTATCTCCGGTGACTCAACAGTTAATCAATTATTAGACATATCTAACGATATTGGTAGAGCCTTAGACTCGGGGAAGGAGGTGCGTGCTGTGTTTTGTGATATAAGCAAAGCGTTTGACAGGGTTTGGCATAAGGGTTTGCTTTATAAACTTCGACAAGCTGGGATAGGAGGGAAACTTTACCATTGGTTCGAAAATTACCTTCAACGTCGTAAACAAAGAGTTGTAATAATCTCATCAGTATCGGGTTGGTGCAATATTGAGGCTGGCGTGCCCCAGGGCTCAATATTGGGTCCACTGTTATTTCTTGTATATATAAATGATATAGTGTTTGACATAAGATCCATTATCAAATTATTTGCGGATGACACCACCTTATACATTATTGTCGAAAATCCGGCTATCGCAAGTACGACTTTAAATAGTGACCTCGACAAAATCCACAAATGGTCTAATCAATGGTTAGTTACATTTAATCCTCAGAAAACTGAAAGCTTAACAATTAGTACTAAACGTAACCGAACTCCACATCCAGACCTGTATTTGAACGGACAAAAGATAAGTGAAGTGTCACATCATAAACACTTATGATTACATTTTTCAGCGTCGTCTAGGTTACACATTCTAAGACGACTCAGATTTTTATTAGACAGAAAATCCTTTGAAAAACTATACTTTTCATTTGTAAGGCCAGTTATTGAGTACGCAGATGTAGTTTGGGACAATATCCCAAACGATTTAGCTGATAAACTCGAAAAAATTAATATTGAGGCAGCTCGCATAGTCTCAGGTGCGACAAAACTCGTAAGTTTAAATGATCTTTATCGAGAAGTTGGTTGGGATACTTTGCACAATCGAAGACAAAAACACAAAATAATCAAATTTCACACCATGGTCCACAGAAGTGCTCCAGATTATTTATCTTCTTTAATCCCTTTAAGAATCAATGAAACACAGCATTATCCTACAAGAAGATCTCACTGCATTACTCAACGAAAGTTTAATACAAACCACTATGCAAAATCTTTTCTACCGTCCACTACAAAGCTTTGGAATGATCTTCCGATAAATGTCCAAGAAAATCCTTCAGTATCTAATTTAAAACGCGTGCTTAATACAAACTGTTACAAAACCCCAAGACACTTTCTATTTGGTAAGCGCACAGAACAGATCTTACAAACACGAATTAGACTCAATTGTAGTACACTTAATTCGCATTTATTTGCAAAACATATAATAGATAATCCTAATTGTGCTTGTGGAAAAATTGAAACAACAACACACTTTTTATTGGAATGTCCTCTATACACTGACGCAAGGAAAAAATTCATTGACTTATAAGAACCAGTCACTTTAAACATTCTCTTATTTGGAGATCCAGCTAGAAATTATTCCTATAATACAAACATTTTTAAACATGTACATCAATTTATTTCTGCTACTAAAAGGTTTTTGTAACTTGAATCTTACTTGTGGCCGTATTGTTGATATTGTTCATTTTGCATTGTACACACACTGTATGACTGTTTATTCCTCAGTTACTTTTAATGTTAATTCATGTTATAATATCTCTCTCTATATTTTTTTTCATTTCTATTAATTTTTTGCTTTCATTTCATTTTTGTTTTTTCAGTTATTGTTCCTATTATACCTGTCATTCAACAAGGAAAAATGTTCTTTTTTATAGTTGAAAGTTAATTTAAGGAAACGGTTTAATATAAGTTGTAACAACTTGTTTCCGAATCCTTGTGTATTATTTATTGTGTACATATGATGAATAATTTGAATGAAATAAAGTTTAAACAAAAGAATCCTGTCAATTTGGAACCAAATTTAAACCTTAAAATGATTTTAGACTGTGATACAATAAAATGATTCAATGTTTTTTGTCCTTACTGCTTTCCAAATATAGTGAATTTACACTTATCTGCCCTTGACTGAACATTACATATGCATGAGAGATGGAGCTAACATTGTAAGAATGGCTCTAAAATTAGACTTGATAAATAACAATGACATGTTTGGAAAAAAGAACGTGATCAGTCTTTCCAGTCTCCCTCTCCATTCTGTATGGCACAAATACACTTCTGACAATGGTTTCAAAACGAAATTAACAATATGAGCACGTCAATGTAATTAAAGCAGATTTTATGTCAATGCCAGATGACTTAACGTGTTCGAACACAATGTCCTAGTTAGCACAAAACATGCTACCTTACAAGTCACGTGACGGAATTTAGTATTCACAAAGTTACTTAGGGTAAGAAATCACGTGGTGAATTATAATATTCAACATGTCACAATCCTTGATTACAACACAGAGAGCCAATGTAAGAAGAGGCAGTTTTTTCTCTGTTTAACCATGAACGCATGTTTGTCTATTAATCTCCTTTTGACACATTATTATTTATGCAAATATACAACTACTGTTAAACGTAGAACAATAGACAAACATGCGCTGACTATGTATAAAGTCAGTAAAAAAGTGGGCGTCCTCATTATCGGACGGAGATTCAAGAAATTGTGATGACCCCTGCCTTTGAAAACAGATTCGAACTTCGTAAATACACACTTTTACTAAACGTAATTACATAAAGTTGTAGATTGGATGTTGACCATTCTTGCAATGAAAAGAGAAATGCTTGTTTTGAAAGTTTATGTTGTCGCAAATTTTGCATGTCCTTAAGTGCAGTCATCCTTTCATATAACCGCTGTTCTAAGAAGATGACAGATAAGTGTGCATGGAGAATGAGATAAGAAATCCATCTTTCATTAATTCGCCATATTTTTACTCTTTTTTTTTTTTTTTTTTTTTTTTTTTTTGCACATGGTGCCAGAAAGAGTTATTTCCCTTGGACTAATAACAAATGATACTGATAAAAATAAAATACGGCATTTGGTTCAAAATACGCGTTTTATTCTTTACCTAAATATGCACCAGCTCTGAACATTGAGCGCAGATTGTCTATGGCTCCGTTCTCCATTATGTTAAATCGTTCCCAGAAATTGGAAACAGCGCCTTCTTGGTAAAAAACGAATCCACCTGTTTAAAAAAAGTAAACAAATTAAAAGTACATGTAATACACTGACAAATTGTGTGTGCACAGTATTTTTGTGTGCAGGGTCATAAAAAATTTGGCTATTAAAAGAAAACTTGGGCTTCTATTTTTACATCCTCAATACCAATTTACATGCACAAATAATGAATATTGACCCTCAGTCTGCTAAAGAGATACCTATTAGATTGATAACTTTCCCTGTATTAATTTCGAAAAATTTTCATTTGCAACGAAGATATGTCTCAAAACTTTCCCAGTATAGTATATAGAATTTGCTTGAATATTATTTTGATATCCACTGTCTATAAAAAAAAAAAACTGTTATCGTAAACAGGAAATAATATTTACGTGAACAAAAGGATCGCACTACCTTAAATTGAATACTGATCTTTTCACTTTTCATTAATTTATGGATGTTAAACACTCTTGATTTAGTTTCTTTTTTTTTCTTTTTAACATTCTATGATCATATAAATGAATACGGTTTGGTAACACCAATGCAATGTCTTCAAGAAAAAAATTCTAAAAATTAAATTATTGTACCGAAAAAATAAGATAAGGTGTAAAAAAGAAAAATAAATAAGCAATGTATATAATTATTACATTCGAGACTTCGGTAGATTGTGCACTCATAATATGTCTTTGAAATATCTTTTATACTTAACATGAATAACTCAAAAAAATAATCAATACATTTCTTTTAGTTTTGTTAATCATTCTAGTCATTATATGCATTACAGAGAAAGGATTCACAAAGTTGAGACACAGGAGTTTGTGGACAGGACCCCCCCCCCCCCCAATATACACCCTGGGTCCAAGGATATTTTTATTCGTATTTTTCGATAAATCAATCTTGTACACATTTACAATGTATTCCATATGAAAAATCCAAAAAAAAAAAAAAAAAAGTTAACGTAGAATTAACGTTTTAGTAAAAAAAATCACACGGTCCGCGGTATTATAAAATAGAGAAATCTATTTTATAATACCGCGGGTGTGATTTTTTATTAAACGTTAATTCTACTTTATTATTTTTTGTTTTATTTTGGATTTTTTATATGGAATACATTGTAAATGTGTACTAGAAGATTAATTTTTGGAAAAATACGAATAAAAATATCCATGAACCCAGGGTGTATATTCGAGGGGGGGGGGGGGGGTCCTGTCCACAAGCACCTGTGAGTTGAGAGAGCTTTCATCAATAAAATCTTTCAAATCAAAAGAATAACAACCCACCAGTGGAATCATATACGACAGGGGTTCCCAGAACGATCCCATTGTTGCTAAACTGTAAGAAAATAGACATTTGACACAAAATAGACATACGAAGTGCAATCTATAATCAGAATTAGCTCATTTTATCCGCTCCCGTAGATCGATATACACAAAGGTAGCGATAGAAATCTACGGGAGCAAATCAAAGGTTCTACTTTTAAATAGATTGAAATGAAGTACACTTATGTTTATCACGCCCAGATAGACTAGAATTAAAATAGATATCTATATGCTGAGATGACATTTAATTACATATGACTTCAAATATTTATATCATATTATCTATACTGATATACATGTAATATTCATGCATGAGTTCTTCTTATATTGAACTTATTTTGTCTATAATTCATGAGCAAACTTCTACATATTTCGCTTTTTTCAAATTTGAAAAAAAAAAACATGCTTTATTGTTGTAACTATATACTCTAACTCATCCTATCTGGTAACGCTTTTTAATTAGATCCGCTCCTCTCCTTACCCCTGTCCGCCTACTGCTGCTGAAACCGAACTCGGCCGCAACATAATGTATCCGACCGTTCAGAATCCGGAGGTTACTCGGCACTTGAAATAACTTGTTATTGTTCGTGTTCAGATTGTTCAGGGGTATGTCGCTGCATTTGCCGTAGGCAAAGTATATATCGGCCGTCACTGCCTCCTTCCACATAGGTGAACACGCCTGTTAAAAAAAAAAACAACATCAAAATGTATGGTTAAAATTCCATACAAACCACAATCCTAAATTCCTGTGAAAAAAAATATTTCTAAAAAAATTTACAAAAATAGATATGCGTTTGAATACACAGAAATATAAGCAAAGATATGGGCATGTTCTTAATATTATCATGACATTTATGTTGACAATTTCCCTTTTCGATCGGCAGAAAAGTTTGTTATTTCATGCATACACACGTGTATGTAAGGTAGTTTGGGCTAAAGCCCTTCAAAGGTCCATTAATATATATTAGAGATAATTTTTTCAAAGAATAAAAAAGAAAAAAAAATCTTATCTTACACACAAATTTGACGGTATTTATTACATAACATTCTGAATTCCTTTTATATTCTATATTTGAGTATCGTTGTAGTTGTAAGACATTGCCAGATAACGCTGTATATTGCAGTTCACCGACTTTAGCGTGGGAGAGGCGTGACGTCGGTTACTTTCTTTGATGTGGTAACAGTGTGACGTAGTATTTAAACTTATCGACATGGATATATATAGCGTCAGCACGTCACGAACAGTGAAATCATTTAGGTGTTCTGCAAAGAGCTCTATTTTGTTTTTAAGGACTGTACAATGATATTTATTGCCTGATATGTGTCTAAAACAAATTATTTCCTATATGGCAGCTCCCACCCAGGTAACAAGTCTGTATACTCATTTACACATATATTTGAACGTGTAGTATTTTTAGTACTTATTTCACTATACGTACTGCCTATTCTTCTTATTGAAACAGCATAAATACACTGAATCTTAAAATTAATGCAATGTAAATACATGTACCATTATATAAATTCGTGTGAAAACATTTAAATCAAAACTATACCGTGGGCCAAAATGCGAAAGATATTTTCGTGTTTGTTTGTTTTTAGATAAATTTGTAAATTCTTTTGGTTTGTTTTAGCTGTTGTTGTTGATTTAGCAATCTTAATATTTTATTAAGCCAAGATAACTGAACCCTTTATTTGCATGTATTTTCTCCATATTATGCATGATTAATTTTCAATTTAATTTTTACATAATTTTATTCACAAAATGTGAATAGGATTGAACCAGTCTGATTAAAACCACCCCCTTCTCATTTCAATCGTTAGGCGAGCAAAAGAAGAAAGGGGGTGGTTTTAATCAGACTGGGATTGGACAGCAGTCTTAGCCTATCTTAGCCCTCTCCATATACATATGCATCTTCATATGCATTTTAGTACGCAAGAGTGATCTTGTGACGGTACATATTGTCGTTTTGTACATATTGTCGTCGGCGACAATATGTACCTACCCTGACTGCACATATTGTCGTCCATCGGCACATATTGTCGCCTGCTGAAAAGTTAAACATGTACATATTGTCGCTGGCGACATTATGTGCCTAACCCTCACTGTACATATTGTCGCCCCACAGAAATTGTTGCTTAAAGATTTGTTTTGTTGTTTTTTGGTAGTTTTGTGAATATAATTTTTGTGTTAATCACTCTGACGTGTCTCGTATGCTATTTCATGCAGCGTGTTGTGACGGTACATTTTGTCGCCCTGTTCATATTGTCGCCGGCGACAATATGTACCAACCCTCACTGCACATATTTTCGTCCATCAGAACATGTCGCAAGGCAATGCACGGCAATGCTCCATGTAAATATGGCCAGAGCAACCGAAAACTTCAAAAATGGTCATATACACTTAATTTGATCGCCGATATAGGGCTGAAATATTGTCGACTCGGCGTTAAACAATAGTAATACATGAATCAATCAATCCATATTAATATGATTAATCATTGCTTTGCTTTTCTTGAGAAGATATTTTTTAAAAGAATTTTCTTATATATTCCTATGCAAAACTTTGATCGCCCATTGTGGCCCCACCCTAGGCCAGGGGGTCATGATTTGACTTGAACCTTCACTACCTGAGAATGCTTCCAGAAATTTCAGAACGGAAAGGGATGGGGGGGGGGGCACAGGTGGTGCAGAATTTTTTTGACAAGCAAAATATTTAAAAAGTCATTTGTATGTAAAGGTGTGTTATTGTATATGTTAAGTAAATTATTTAATTATAAAATTTTACCTGTGGACTAAATTGAGAGCATATACAAGTTAAACAAACAAAATTAACCAAAGCACAAAAATATCAAACCATCGGGCCGGGGTGTGTGCGCCAGTGCTACATCTGTCTGGTTTTTGAGAAGATTTTAAAGATTTTCTGTATATATTCTTATGTAAAACTTGATTTTGTTTGTTTGTTTGATGTTATAATGTCCATCTCGAGAATTTTTCATTCGTATGTAGACGTCACCACTTGCCAGTGGAGGGCTGCAAATTTAGACCTGTACTTGGCACTTAGGGTCTTTGAGCAGTGAGGGATCATTTTCGTGCCAGCACCTCAAAATTGAACTTACGCTATGTAACGAAGCTTTCACATACTGTACGTGTACATAAAAATTGGCGTATTCAAAATTTAGCGCAATCACTGGGAATGGAGTTGTTGGCGTAATCATGAATTAGCGCTACACATGTCAGTATCGTGTATTGTGTTTATAAATGATTTCTTAGCGATATCCATGAATTAGCGCATCGGTGTCCTCGCCAAAGCCGCTAAAATACGAAGCCCGCTTTTTTAAGTACACTTACAGTAAGTATCATCTCTTCTGACCCAGTACCTCTTGAAAAAAATTAGACAGATTCTTTTTCTAGATATTCTATGAAAACCTTTGATCACCTATTGTAACCACACCCTTCCCCCAAGGGACGTGATTTGAAAAAAAGTAGGGAAAAGAATTCAATAATGTTGATAAAGGTCTTGCTATGGTAAAGGAACAAATGATGGGCAGCGGTAAAAAACCCCTCTAAATTGCATCAATTAACCAATATAGTCATCCAGCCTCACATGAAAAAAAAAACTTTATCTACACTTCATAATGAAGCTTGCACATTAGTTTCAACTTTTCTGACACAATGGTTCATGAGAAGATTTTCAAAAGATGTCACTAAATGTTCACTAATTCTTAACTACTTCCCTCGAAAGAGGGCATGGCCCTTCATTTGAACAAACTTGAATCCTCTTTATCCACGGACGCTATGTGGCAAGTTTGCTTAAAATTGACCCAGAAGCTCTTGAGAAGAAGCTGATATTATGAAAAGTTTTCAGACAGAGGGACCGTCAGACAAAATGTAATCAGAAAAGCTCACTTGAACTTCCAGTTCAGCTGATCTAAAAATGTCAACCCCAACACCAGTTATATCGGCACATGATTGTATATAAAATAAACGCAAAAAATAATTTCCAAATAATCATTACTACTGAACAAAAAAAAATACATGTATTCAATCTCCAAGTACATATTACAAGAAAAAAGAATAGGCTGATTTTTCAGATATCTCAAGAATTACGGTATCTTGACATATCACAGTGATGTACATCAATCCTGGACACAATTATTTGACCAAAAAGTTTTCTCCTTACAGTGTTACAAGTAATGGTGTCTGTCTCCTCCGTGCGTGTGTATGTGTGTATTTGTCAAACTCTCTTTCCTTTCTCAAGTAAATATTCCTCAAAACAACATATCGACGACAATATATGCCGACCTTGACTGTACATATTGTCGCCGACGACAATATGTGCTGGTGCTTGACTGTACATTTTGTCGTCCATTATGCAGGAGGAAAATAAGGCCCGTCTCGGTACATATTGTCGCCGGCGACAATATGTACCGATGGACGACAATATGTGCAGTCAGGGTAGGTACATATTGTCGCCGACGACAATATGTACAAAACGACAATATGTACCGTCACAGATCTCCTTTCATCAATCCATCGTTTTCTTTGAGTATTTTTCTGGGGAGTAAATAGTTAGTACTCTATAATGAAAATGAAATAAGCTGTTTATATATCTTTTTCGATTGATTTTAAAAAGAAACTGAAAAATGGAAAAAGGGGGGGGGTGTCCAGCCCCCAAGTGCCTGTGGATTAAGTATACTTTGGCACTTATCATGCTTTGCAAAATGCTTAATACAACATAAAACATTTCTGTGATGCAGATATAAAAATTGAGATCTATACCACGAGGTTCTGGTCCGTTACCAGCATGTTCAAGCCAAGGCCCTGGTTTTCTTCAGACTCGATAGAAGGAAAGGCACTCTCTGAAAATTGAAAATATAACAAGGTTTATGTAACATGAATTGAGAAACAAATTGGTAATGATTTTTATTGTTCAAACTTACAGGTAAACCTGACTGTTTTTAATACAAGTATATATTTGTATAATTTCAGAATTTTTTTTATCTTGCATATTTTGATTAATATGTTTTTGTTATGATTATATATTTGTATAATTGTATAATTTCAGATTTTTTTTTTTTATCTTACATACTTGTATTTTGATTATGTTTTTGAGAAAAGTTAGAAATATGAAAAGTTAACACAATTACTAGGCAAAAAGATGACGGACAGACTTCGATCACATAAGTTCATATAAACCTTTGGCTCATTTGAGCTAAAAATAAAAACAAACGAAAAAAATGGGGGGGGGGGGGGTGAAAAAAATCTGGAGCCTACCAGCGGCCCTGATATTCATTATTGTGCAGCTTCTGGACGCTGAACTGGTGTCGACCGCACAACGATAGATGGCGCCGGGCTTGATGATCCCGGAGTAATTCTGTCTCGGCGCACCAACCAGTAACCTGAGAAGAGAAAAAAGTTCATTATAAAAGTATTGGCATATTTATCATACCTTTAATTGGGGGGGGGGGGGCAAATACATCCCCTCGCAAATGCAACTAAGGATTCAGAGGTAAAACAATTTTTTTTTGCTTTGGTAATTTGATCTACAAAAATGCCTAAATATCGAATCTCATCAACATCAATGTACCGTAGATACTGTACAGTAGTAGAACCGGACCTTCATACTACAAGCAAGATCCTCGGTCAACGTCCCTACGATCCTTATACAAGCATACGGTATCCAAAAGTATTTCGCTGTGAACCTACTGGAGTTTTTTTTTTAATTTTTGAAATTAAATTTTTAAATTTTTATTTTTCTTTTCTGTTTTTAGCAAAGATTTTCTGCTGAGGCAAGACAACTTATTTAAAATTATATATCATATCCATAATACTGTTTCACAGAAAATCTTCCATAAGGCTTAACATTCTTGTCTGCAAATTTGTGTTGATCTAATTTATGATGATTATAATTATGCATGGCTGCTTTCTTTATACTGAATCATACATTTCCTATTTTCAGACCAGTATTATAAGGCCAAACAAAAAAATATGTGTGGTTCCGGTTACACCTCCGAAAAAATTAGGGTAGATAGGTAGGGATTTTTTGTTTTTGTTTTTTTTTTTTTTTTTTTGTTTTTTGTTTTGTTTTGTTTTTTTTTTTTTTTTTGTTTTTTTTTTTTGGTTTGTTTTTTTTTTACAAAATGATTTTCTAAATAATACTTATCACTGCTTTGCAAGTGGCATTTAGAGTTTAGATGTGGCGTGATAATATACAAGTCAACATTGGTATGAACACCCTAGTTAGGAATTTGAAACAAATATTTTTAAATCAAAAATAATAAACACACTAATAGTCTTATTCATTTCTTTTTGTTAAAAAAAGTTCGAGATGAACATCCTTTTTTTTAAATCCATATTTATAAATAAAATTAATGACTTTTATCCAGCGTAATTCTTATTTTATTGAATAATAAATTTTGAACGATAAACTAGAAAACGGTCATAGAGTATTGCTAAGAGCTGTCAGAGGAAATATATTTAATATTGTTAAAATTTTAAATTCTTACAATGAAAACTTTTGGCCTCATTGAAGACTTTATACTTCAAAGCTCATTTCTCATATACATGTGTATATCGGTGCTACATGTATGTGAGTTGACTTTATTCAGGTAAAATCAGGTGTTTTGTTTTTCACTTGTTCTTATCAATTTTTTTTTTACTTTCGGTTTAAAAGAAACGATCTTGATTTAAATTATTTCATAATTTACAAGTTAATCTATTTTACACATTGGGCTATTTCTTGCGTAATCAATGCAATCAAATGATGTTTTCTCATGTTATCTTCTCCCTAACTCCCAAAGGCATAGTACCTGGCCAGCTGTCTGTGAATGCATATTTATTTATTTTTGGCAAGTAAAAACAAAACAAAGCAAACAAAAAAAAACATGGTGCTGGAAAAAAGGAATGCTTCCGCACTATGCTAGCTTGCTTTAGATCTAACACTATTAACTGAACACTTGCACTAAGTGTTGAAACGATGTTTTGCATGGAGGTGGCCATTGCTGAAACTAAAACTGCCGATGACAGAAAGCTGGGAAAATTCCGGAAAAATATGAAAATTGCCTGAAAAAAGTTTAGGGTCGGGGGTATAAAATAGGGAAGGTCGGGTAACCGGAACCACACATATTTTTTTATTTGGCCTAATAACACATCTAATATCTGTATTTTTTGTGTGTGCATAACACTACATTTTATAACTACTACAATTATAGCAAGTATAACATAATTATCTGACGTTTATACATGTATTTTTCTTATTCTTATTTGCATGGTATTGCTATTTTTTTTTATTGAAGAATTGTATGAACTTTCAAATCTAAGTTAACACGAACCTTCAATTCAACGGCTTTTTTTTTTAACTAAATATGGTGAAAATATTTACTACATGTTACATGTATGATGTAGTTTTTCACTATTTGTAAAAAAAATAACCTTAATATATATTTCAGAGTATTCTGTTCCGAGCAGGAAAAAGACATATCTGTACCTATTTCTGAGGCACGCCCCTGGGACCTATTATTAGTAAGTGTCCCCCTCCTTTTCAGTCCTGAGAGTTACAATTTATATTACTCATACGAGTTTTTAGTGAAC
Organism: Saccostrea echinata; assembly: GCF_033153115.1. Taxonomy (NCBI): domain Eukaryota; kingdom Metazoa; phylum Mollusca; class Bivalvia; order Ostreida; family Ostreidae; genus Saccostrea; species Saccostrea echinata. Next base: position 3,952,563 of record NW_026889777.1, read on the forward strand.
CTGTACTAAGTACATTGTGACATTATAGGGCTCACTCAGTAGTCAGTCAGTAATGACTCAGTTTTCTTCAAATAGATGCTCATCATTTAAGTAGACAGTGACTTGTACACTTCATCATTTAAGGTGCAGGCTTTCATGAACATTTTTTTTTATATATTCATTCTCTTTTAAGTTTCTGTTGATTCTCTAATACAATACAACACAATTGGTTATTTTCAATCAAGGACCCACAGAGAAGCATGAAATAGTTACATTCTTTGATAATGTAACTTAATGAATGCATAATAACTTATCTATCTATAACTTATCCATTTGCTTGATAACATGAACCCCTCCAATATTTACACCTCGGGACCGCTAGACGTTTGTTATATGATAATTTCAAAAATTATTTTTACAATACACGTATTATGTGTACATACTTCGAGATGAATGGTTGGACGAAACGAAATTTGGTCTGCAGATCTGTAGCTTGCTGGTCGGAAAATTTGCGATGGACGTCCATGGACCTCAATTTTTCAGACCAGCAAGACAAATCTGCATGTAGGGTAAGAGACAGATTTTTCATGTGAAATATATTGTAAAATTTCTTGGGGAAGGGATGGGGGGGGGGGGGGTCGATCTGTCCACAACTAGCTACATTGTAGGATCTGTATGAGAGGATCACTGTTATTGTTCATTTTAATTTTCGAAAGGATTTCGTAGGGAGCTTCACACGAGAGAAAAGGTTGACAATTTGAAACGTAATAAATACGAAAGTTGTCAAAATAATATTTTTGGGTTTTCTTTTCGTTACTTCATCTGCAGAAAAAATGCCACCCTAATTTCCAGAAAATGTAGGAATAGCGAAATGAAGTAGATGTATTTCTATCACTGCAGAATCGTAGTTTTGTAAAACGACAAGAATCAAAACAATGGTGAAAATTATGTAAAATTACACAAAAGAGCTGTCTATACAACTATTTATTCGCACAAGAGAATAATTCTTCAGGTGACAATGGATGGGAAGCATCAACGGATGTGTTCTCAACCACTACTGAAATTCAATTCAGTTGCAGCATGGCATATTTATATACAAATATGTCAATCTAGGTGTCGCTGATATTTTTTGTAGAATCCTAAAGTTAATATGCAACGAAGCTTTATTTCTATGAAATTTATCTGGGAAATAATAAAACGTAATGTGTGTAATTTTTAAAATAAAAACAATTTACAATGTACATCAATGACAGATAATTTAGAACAATATTTATAACAAATGACAGGTTATTTCAACATTTAATTTATATTTTATGCAAGACATAAGACATTTATTGGGATATAAATATCGGTTGGTCACGTGATCAAATCCCATATAGCCCGAACGACATTATTGCTTATATTTATATTATTTTGTGACTGATTTATGACAAATATTTGCGTGAAAGGAATTCCATGAATTGATTTCTTATTTGAAACTTCAGCGGTATAAAATGAGTGTGTTGAACACGTCGACCACTCATGACATCACTGTGAAAATTACGTCGATAGTTAATAACAATGAAATATGTGGTCAAGTGATGAACCTGTTTAAATACGCACTACATAAATAGTGTTATGTAAGGGAAAACATCTGCAAATGTAAATATTTTTAAAACAAATGATGGCAGATGATTTTAAAGTAGTTTCCTTTTCATTTGATGCAAGACTATTAACTTAAGGACAAACGTTCATGTTTTTATGGAATATAGAGGATGAACGAGATAAAGTAGTTCCTTGTGATAAAACGGGGGGGGGGGGGTAGTAGTTCCTTGTGATAAAGGGGGAGGGTAGTGTAGTTCCTTGTGATAAAGCGTTCTAAACTCCTGGCTCATTAACAAACAATCGAAAGGTTTCAAGTACAAAATACAGTACTCAATATCGAGTGGCGAATCCATAGACATAATTTATCAATTTATCTGCATTGCCTCAATCCATTCTCGTTGCTTATATCCACTTAGTACGAAGGAAGAGATTGTATACGTACATTATTGTAAGAAGCTATGGTGTTTATCAACATTAAAGAAGTTATTTTAAAAAAAAAAACAATTTTCAGATGTGACCACTAATGCGTATTAATGATAAAAAATTGTAAATAAGGAACCTTTATTTTTTTGTGTTAATAGCATTGCTTAGATTTTATAAGATATGCTAGATATCTCTTTATCATACACCCAGATGTTAAGGAAAATAGTTTTTTTCAGTAGATTGAACATACAAATCTCTGTGAGAGAGAGAGAGAGAGAGAGAGAGAGAGAGAGAGAGAGAGAGAAAGAGAGAGAGGGTGTGTATGTTAATTTTGTGACCTTAACTTCTTAAGAAGCTAAGTATTTTTAGCATCAGAGTTTGACATGTTTTCGCCAAGTTTGTCTTTAAGTACAAAGCAACAATCACCTAACATTCAAGGAATTATACGGAGAAATCTATCCTTACACCCACATGATATGTATATTGTAATTTATGTAAAATGTACATATAAGGGTGTGACATGCTGTATACATGTATGGAAATTTGGTGAATGTTAATAGCTTCATGTCCGATGATATACTTACAAATACTACCTTATTTTTACAGATTTCAATATCTCAACAATTGCAAAAATTTTTTTATTATACCTCCATAAAAAATTATGTATATATTCATTTATTTATTTGATTAAGAATTCAGATGACGGGTCTTTCCTCATTTTGTCTACTTTATAGAGGGAAACATTTATTGCTTGGGAGAACTATGTTTTTACTGCTGATGAAATATTTTCTTACCATTTTCCCTGAGCATTGGAAACCAATTCCGTAGTCGCTCCGTAATACGAACCGGGGGTTCCCGTATAAATCAGTGCTTGCTCTACATCAATGTTAAATCCAGACACAAACCTTAAAAATATCATCAGTTTCACAACAATATAACTTGTCGCCATTGCAATAGGTCACTCTCGATTAAAAAGACGTTGGGGTTGATTTCAATATCCGGGTGATGAATGTTCGATTTCCGCAATTATAAGTCATTCAGTGAAATAACTTCCGATTTGTAATTCGAGATTACTAATTATAATCTTAACCATCTTTACTATATAATTGTATTAATCTGTCATCTACTATAAGGTATGTGTTTCCTTTTTTAAAGAAATTGGAAGTTTAAAGATGTAGTTCACAGATAGTTGATCTTGTTTACGTGTAAATAGACTGTCAAATGAAACACACAGCCAGCTTCCGCATTCATTTCCCGAGAGGAGAACAAGTCTTTACATTATGCACTATACCGACAGATCGTTTACATTATCTTACTGTAAAAGGTGTACTGTCAATTTCGACGATTGTTTAATAGAATTTTCCCCCACGTTTTTATTCGTTTTTGACGGAAGACTGAACAAATCAAAATATAATAAATATAGTGAATATTTACCAAATACCAAAATATTTAGATGAAATGTAAATAGTAAATATGTTTTCTAACAGACAGCGTACAATTAAGTAAGTATTTAGTAAGTAAGTCTGGGATGCTTTATCGGTCCTTTTTTTATTTAAAGATAAAGCAATATAAATAAGATTATAAAACGTTTTTGAAATGAAACGACTCAGGGACACATGGCAAAGCTACGAATGAAGTTAAGTTTTATTTGCAATTGTTTTTCATACAGTTTGCTAAAACTTACTGGTTTGTCAATAGGTGCTTCCCAGTTTGTTTGGTTTTTTTTTTCATTAGATATCAATATATATATATATATATATATATATATATATATATATATATATATATATATATATATATATATATATATATATATATATATATATATATATATATATATATAAGGAAAAATTTAAGACAACAAACCAAATCAATGATGATATATGTTTTAGGTTTTCATTTCATGAAATACCAGACTAACTTTGCTCGTGTCTGTATTCTGCTTTCCAATATTGTAGAGTTGCAGTGAAGTTCGGGGTGATACTGGTTTCTAATGAAAGACTTTCTATTTTTTTTTTTTTTTGGTATTGTATAGATGTTATGTAATCTGCCCCTCTCTGTTTACATGTTTATGTCACAGACATCCGCAGTTTATTTTAACAGGGAGAAATCCTGCTTTTCATTAGTGAACATATGTACTCGTATTCCTGTACATGTACTCCTTGAGCCAAGTCCTTTTGCTACAATTCACTACACATGTATTAGCTCTCTTTCTTGACAAATCAATTATCTCTAGTTTACTCATTGGTGGTAAGTTACTTTTAACACGGAAATATATTTTTTTTCAAGTGAGATCCTTGTTTTTATATATGCATATATTGTATTAGGTAACCTACAAGGGGGGACAGCTCTTTACACTTTATTCATTGAGTAGTGTCTATCGAAAGCCAAACGGTTCAAAACTCCAACTCTGTCTTTCAACTTACATGTGTACACATGTTGACCTTTATTTGTAGATTGTGAATCATAATGTCATACTTTGTCAATAGTTTTATTTCATTTTTTTTAATTAATTTGTCATGTGTACAATTGTAAACGAAAGTCGTGTCAAATGCCATTTAAGTGTAATTCATATGCCGCTCTACTTGCGATTTGTCAACTTATGAAATGTAAATTGTATTTTCAAGATTTAGTTACAGTATGGTGAAAGTACAGTGTGCCCCACTTTACTGCATTAATAAAAAAGTGGAAGATCCTAACAACAACAACCCTTTTCGAGTTTGGGCAGATAAGGGTTTTTTTTTTAAAATATTGGTTTGCTTGCCATTTTTTTTTTTTTTGGGGGGGGGGGGTCCCAATTGTTGGTGGATCCTCCACTCCAACCCCTTGATAATATCTGAAATATGCAAAAGCATACAAAAAGAACAATACCTAATGTTAAACTTAAGCGTCCAGTCATATATTGATACATATCCACTTTATTTTATTTACATGTATATGTTTGTGTGGTTGAACGTTCTTTACAAAATAAAGGGCAAGTAATTCCATCAACACATATATATAGACAAAGGAATTTGGAGTTATCCTTCTTGGTATATATATGTGAAACTCCCTGTCAACTTTTCAAATATTGGGAGGGGGATCATTACCAGCCCTGTCCATTATCTGGTTCAGTGTTTCGGTTTTCCTAGCCACAACTGCTTGGATGTATTTCTTGATTAAAGGATTCTTTATTATACAACCAAAAAGGTTGTAAAAGCTGATTTGCTAATCTAGTACAAAAATTTACTAATACACCAAGGAATGTGTACGATGATATTCAATGAACTTTTATTAATCAGATTAAAAGATATAAATTTTGTTTACAAATTGGAATTTCCTTTAGCTATGAAAACTTGGGAAAACAGAGAAATCTTAGTTACGACTATAAGCTGAGAAAACTCTTATGCATGCGCAGTGGTGACAGGGTGTAGAGGTAGCTACGTATACAGTGTACCACTTTAATCTTAAATGAACTTCATTGCCTCAATGTACTCGAACTTTTTAACTACCCCCTCCCATGAAATAGCTTAGTGTGTAGACGTTATTGCACTTTAAATATTTTCAGTGAAATATCTGATCGCGCCAGAATGCAATTCAAGTTTCTACGTCAATGAATAGCAACTATTTTGTGTGATCAATCGATCATATTTAATAGATGGTCTCAAGGTTTTTAAATCCATCTATGGAGGTAAAGAATTAAATCAAATTCCAAATCTGTTCATGTAATTATAATCGGTCAAATACATTTAGCTATAGGTTGGGTTTGGTTATGAAAATGTGCCCATTCATGATTTTATAACAATTTGACGTTATTGACAATGCTTTACACTTTTCACGGTAGACTTCAACGATACCGCGCTCCTACAACTGCTTAGGGAATAGGTAGTCGGTAATCCCCCCCTCCCCAGTCCCCTTCTGACATATAAACTGGTTATGGTTACACATAAAATTAAGTACGCTGGGATATCCTAATGTTACAATTTTTCAGTTAATTAACTAGCGGCACAAAGAAACTTTTTTATTGCATTTTTTTTAAAAAATAAGGTTAAAGACCTGATTACAAACTGTTAAATATAGAGCTTCATATTCCTGTAATGAAAATTCGTTTTAATTTGTAAAATGGGGTTTAAAAAATATTATATGAACTGGGATGGTTGAGTAAATACCGTGAACATTGGTGTATACCATAACGTTTTGTTATGTTCAAGTACAATTTTTATTTTTCTTCATAACACAAGTTTACACATGTCATGTACATATACATGTATGTACAATTGTAGTAATGGTAAATATACTGAGTCCGCTATATATATATATATATATATATATATATATATATATATATATATATATATATATATATATATATATATATATATACCGGTATTCGAATGGATTTTAAAATACATATAAATATATATATATAAATGTAAATAAAATAACCCATGACACGAAACACTTATAAAATCAAAAGAGATATTATCTTTTTAGCAAAAATATTCATAATGTCAATCTAAATCAATTGTAAAAATTCGTCTCTCAGCATGCATAATCCCATATTATTCTTTCGGCTGAATACTTTAATTTGTTACTTTCTTTTACAATTCGTTATTAATTTTTTATGTTGTAATCTAAACCCAGTAATACTGTCTAAACGTGTAACACAATGCGCATTTAAATATTCAGACCTATTTATCTTTTAAATTAACCTGTCGGGGCCTCAGGTAATTTCGCGGGATTGACGGCGTTACCTAGTGCGGGCATACAACAAACTTTCTGTCCTTTAAACTTTAATCTATCAAACAAAAGAATTTCATTCCCGAAGATCTTTAAACCTACAGTTAACGGTCGTCAATCAATAAAACATGGTCGTCAAAACCGTTCGTATACCCTCGGGTACTTTCCAGATCAATGAACGTAAACAACAGATGTCTGTCAATATTATGCGGAATACCTCAAACCTTTACACTGTCGATTAACGAAGATAATTGTACACCTTGCACTTCCGAATGTGCTCAGAATTTGAATTAACCAATCAGTATGCGCCGTATGTCTTGTGTTTCCAGGGCAATGAGGTATAAATTGCGAGAGACCGGTGCGGACGCCATTACCTGTTTTCTCACAGAGCACTTTACAGCTTCACGTGAGGATAAAACCTTGACGGTTCAAACTTTTTTCACATTTTGTGTAAAACCAAGAAAACTCTACAATCATGGTAAGTTAAATGACTTTTCTTTATACACTTAAAAATCGCTTTTTTTGGATTGATTTATTCATTCGAATCAATTATGTGACCTTTAGCTTTGTTTAAAGAAAAAAAATTCAATGACACATTGGTTCCCTGGTGAAATAATTTGAAAAAGCAAAAGAAAATTCCCTCTATCTTAAATTTGGAGTTAAAAAGTTTTGTATTCAAACTGAAGAATTTGCTGATCAGTGTTCATTGGTTTTGTGCTAGACCTTTTAAGAA